>NC_092454.1:48840580-49175164 GCF_036169615.1 Heliangelus exortis
TGTCTTTTCCAACCATGATGATTTTCTGAAATACTGAATATTAGCAAAACACACAATAATTTTAGAAAAAATAGAATTATGAGAGCATTTGTTATACCTTTCTCATGCAGTTTCTCATGCAGAAAGAGCTGGCTTTCCAGTTCTTTCTACCTTTCCTCTCTTGTTCGATGTTATTATTTCCTCTTCTGTCTTAGTAAGAGAATAAAGCACTTGAATTTTGCTGATGGCTTAAACCCTGTTATTATTAAATCAAAGTGTGAGACAGCTTAAATTACTGTAAGTCCACAGAGCCCCAGAAGCTAATGCTACAGAAGACAGTGTGTAGCCACTTCTACAGACTGTAATGAAAATGAGGAGTGGTCTATCATCCACTGCAGTTAGATTTAGCAGCTTCAGAAAGGCTTGCAGAAAAGTACTACATTACATAACTAGCTGTTGAACAGTTCCTGAAGTTGGTGGGAATTCGGCACAAAGAAATAATGAAGATTAAAACTCTTAAGTAAGTTTACTTTTTCTGGGTGGTTTTATGAAGTGTTGAGAAAACGAGGATGTAAAAATTATTTCTGCCTAGGTTATTAAAAATCCATTTTCTTCTGTTCTCTCCTCCTCTCAACCCCCAAAAGACATAAGATATCATGGTTTTAAGCAGTGCAGAACCGGTCCATCTCAAGTTTCTTGAAAATCTTTAAATTACGAACAATTCGAAAATAGTTTAATTTGAAATAAAATTTGAAATAGGTAACAGAGAGTCACACTTCAAAGTGTGTACATACTCTACACTGTTTTCTGTCATGGTTCAAATCTTTATTTAATTATTAGTTTTGTTTCCCTGTTCTATTTTTTTCCAGTTTTGTATGTAAATTTGTTGGTGGTTGCCATGGTAACTGTAATTTATTTCTTTTCACTGTTTTTGCAGCCTTTCAGAAAAGGCTTTTCTTTATACCCATTTTAATTACAGTGGAAAAACTGATCATACCTACTGCTATTCAGGTGTATAATGTGGCATAATCTACAATATTGTCTTTTGTCTAGATCCCAGCTTCTTTTTCTGACTAACTCTCGCACATAATTCCTGATTAAGATCTGAGGAAAAGCTCTTATCTATCCAAGCAGGTAAGCAATGTCTTTTGGGGCTAAGAGTCATCCTTATTTTCAACTGTAATACAGTCAATGCTCTTTTCTCTCTGACCAAAGCAAATATTTTTTCCACTAATACATCTTCAGCATGCTAATACAAACACACTTTCACTAATATGCCGTTTAAATTACCTCCCTGAGCCCTGTCACAGTCTGGAAATAATTGTCTCTTTCACCAGCCATAAAGTACTGTTTTTCATTTTTATGACTCCTTCCAGCCTTACTCCCAACATCTGACTTCTTCACCCTCAAGAATTCACTTCCTTCTCCAAATTTGCCCATTATAGTTGACTTACTTCTGATTTTTATGCGTACAAATAAACATTTTCATATACTTCCTTAACCTGGGAAAGAACTTTCAGTAAACATCTAATGCTAATTTCCATCGCAAATGTAGTGACAGAACTAAGGACACCTTTAAAAAGCTCTGTAGAGTTGTCCTTCTCATTTATGGTTTTAAAAACATAGTTAAATGTGTATAGTTTTACTTCGGTATTGTTTCAGGTATTAAACAACAGAAAGGAAACAGAACATCTCGTTGCAACCTATTGTGGTTAGTCTGGTTTTGTATAATATATACATATACACATTTATAATTATATCTCTTAATAAATGTGTACAGGAGTAGATATATAAAATATACCTTTATGTATCTATTTGTTTAAGTTCTAATTTAAGTATATGTTTCAATTATTTTATCTTATGAGAGGAAAAACATAGGAGGAAAGTTATAATTTTCCTACCCTTTTCTGGAAAACAACAAAGAATAGAGCATGATTCCTAAACAGGAGCCTAGAAGTTTCCTGGCTCCTGGTAACTGCAGTAGTGTAATAGCACCAGAAAATGTGCAAATAGCTTTGACAATAGGAAGCAGCTTTTTCTTTATTCATTTTTTCAAAAAGAGGAGATAAAGCTTGAGACTCAAAAGAGTTCCACAAACTCGAAACCAGTCTCTTTCCTATGCCATGCATTTTTCTTGCCTCCAAGCCCACCAACAGAGATTTACGTTTGCTTTTGTCCTTATCTCTATCAGCCTGGTGCAGCTCTATTTCAAACAAGTGTCTATCTGACCTTTGGATCCTCAGCTCTCACCCTGACTGAGCATTACCTCTGTGCACAGCAGCAAAATGGCATCTTATGAGCAGCACTTTCTCATGTGCAATTGCTTATTGAGAAAATTGAGGATTCCATTTTCAATTCCTGTTCTAAGAGCACAGAGCATCTCTCTTTCTGTGGCATATTCAAGTTTTGCTGCAACTATGACCCCTTTAGTCTTGTTATTCTCTATTTGTGCTGCAGAAACACTCTGGCCAGTTATTATTGTATGGACTGGATTAGAATAGGAAATGATGAAGTTTAAACACCAGTAGTCATGTTATTGTTCAAAACATGAGGATAGTTCTTTTTAGATTCACAGAAGTTAACAAAGGGCTTTTCTAAATAGAGCTTGAATGACTTAAAAATAAATCTGAATCTTTAAAGCTCTGTAATTATCTTGTCTATTAGCTCATCTGCCACTTAATCTTTCATGTTTTCTCCTGATCTTGTAAGTACAAGGTGGGATTGCCTTTTTTTTTTTTTTTTTTAAAACATATATCTTCAAACAAATTCTGGGCATTTTAAATTTTTTTTTCTCTCTGAAGCTTCACAAAATTCACTTGAAGGAAACTGGCTTTGAATTTTCATGCAGAGAAGATCACTGGCTATTTTAAACTTGACAATAGTACATAATTATGTTATTGCATAAGAGTTCCTGAATTTAAGGCAAAAATACTTTTTCCACTTGCCTAATGCATAGACTGGCAATTTTATTGCTTTCTTGTGGTAAACTGTATACCTTGGTTTTCTGCCAAGACACAGCAGCATTTAACTGACTTTGGAATGTAACTTTAAGAGGCTGAATTTCTGGATCTGCCTGGGAAGCGAAGAAATGCACTGGTGCTCAGTAGTACACCAGATTAGGTCCACTGGTCCAGCAACTCTGACTTGGAGCCAAAACACCATGCAAGAACCATAATTTGGCTTCAGTCTATGTTCTAGTGTATTTTTCACTCATATTTTGAAGCTGGTAATTTGAAATCAGTGATACCTTGATCAAAACTGTTGGTAGCAGTGTGAGAGGCCCAGTTTTTTGTTCCTGTACCCTCAAAGTAAGGAAGTTTCATCTGATGCTAAATGGAATTTCTTACCTTTCACTGGCTGCCCATTGTCTCCAGTGCCACCATCAAGAGCAGTTCAGCTCACTGTTTTTCATACTCCACTACTGGTATTTATAAATATTGACTAAATCCTCTGTCAGCTGTCTCTAGGCTGAACAGTGCCAGCTCTTTCAACCTTTCCTCCAAGGAGGAATCCAGGAGGAATACTCAGTGCCTTCACTATGTCCATGGTCCTTCTCTGGACTCTGTCCATCTTTGTCTTGTACTGGGGAAGTCAGAATAGGACCGCAGTACTCCCAGAGGGCAAGGATCACCATCCTCCACCTGCTGCCAGCATGCTTCTCCTGATGAAGCCAAGGAGCCTGTTTGTTGCCCATTTGGCTGGAGTTTGGCCTGGAGAAGAAAAGGCTCCCAGGGTGGCTTTATAGCAGTCTCCCAGCTGGGAGGGACCTACAGGAAATCAGAAGAGGGTCTTCAGGAGAGCAGTTGCAATGCCTGACCACTCTTTTGGGGAAGAAATTTTTCATAACATCCAATCTAAACCTCCCCTGGCACAACTTGAGTCCATTACCTCTTGTCCTAGCATCTGGGAAAAGAAGTTGCCCTCCACCTTGCTACTATCTCCTTTCAGGAAGTTGTAGAGAGGAATAAGGTCTCCCCACAGGCTTCCCATCTTCAGACTAAGCAACATCCATTCTCTCACTTGCTCCATGTAAGCTCCAGACCCTTCACTCACTTCATTGTTCTTCAGCAACAAAATGTTCTTCTTGTAGTGAGGGGCCCAAAACTGAACCCTGTATTCAAGGTATGGCCTCACCAGGGCTGAGTAAAGGGGAGCAATCACCTCCTAGAGATTCCTTCCTAAGGAAAGGAAGGGAAGGGAAGTGAAACAGGAAGGGGAAAAGGAAGTGAAGGGAAAAGGAAGGGGACTTTTTTCCCAGAGAAAATAGATATTTTTTGTCATAATCTGGAATCTGGAGATTAGAGATTTCCAGGTTGTTTTCTGGTTTGTTGGTTGTTTTTTTTTCCTAAAAAGCTAAGATGTGCTAGTTTTTCATTAATAAAGATTTTTGACAGGGGGTAATATTTCCCATTCATTTGAATAACAGGCTTATTCTCATCCATCAAATGTATCTCCAGTCTTCAGATCTTCCCATTCTATTATCACAGCATGATCCTTTTACATTTACAATTTATACAAATTAATACTTTTAAATACAATGCACATCAGTGACATTGGTTGATTATAATTATAGTACCTGAGTCAAGTAGCCTGTAGCGAATTCTCATACTAGACTTACAGACTACCATGTATTTTGAGGTTTCAGCTTCATGAAAACAAACCCAAACAAGAGCATCTGACAGGGGAAAAAAACTTCTTGTAGCATTGTTACACACACTGAAATATTTATTCAGGCTTATGGTTGAACACAGGTCTTTTTCTAAAGAAGAAACATCTATCCAGAATAGTGTTCTGCATCTCTGGGATGTTCTTGCTTCAGAAGCACAAAAAAACCTTTACATTTTGAAGTCGATTTTGAAAAGTATGTAGATAATATATAGAAGTCATGCTTAGAATTTGGCAAGCATCCCATGAGAACATCAATGATCTCTCCCCAAGGGTATATATTAACTGTGTCCCAGTGAGCTACAAGACTATTTATTATCTGTATTCCACTAATATCCCAGATGAGCATAAAGGTGTTTTCTGCATGAGCAATGGTCCCATAACAGGAAACAATATTTTTTAGCACATGCAAATGTAGTGATCACTTTGGGTTAATTTATGTATGACTTCATTTTTTCCTGGAGATGCAAGAATAATGTTGCAGATAACAATCGACTAAAAACTATATCATCACCTTACCATGATATTTCAAAATTTAAGTTGCTTTCATCGTCTGTCTTGTCAAAACTTCTTGCCACTTTAGCTGGTATGTAAAAAAATTGCAATATACATTAAGAAGGGCATGAGAAAGTGTGAGATTTAAAAAGAGGAAGGGAGAAAAAACAGGAAATACTTTTGGTTACTACAAGCACACTGAAACACACCAATGATTCTTATAGTTTCACAATAACTATTTCTTATCCTTTTAAAGTACTCTGCAGAAGTTCCATAAAATCATCAGGGGAAGCTAAAATCAATGAGGGAAGTAAGGTAATCAAATAGGATAAAACTTAGTGCAATAGTGAAAAAGACATTTTCTCACTTTGCTAGCTTAAAATGTAGACAATGATACTGGCAACAAAAGAGCAACTAACATTTGCAGATTAGTAATAATTTGTATTTTAAGTTTTTAAATGTTTGAAGAACAGTTTGTAACACAAGACCGTATTGAGAGCAAACATATTCCTGCAGGGGATTTCAGCTCAGCTGCCATAATATTGCATTACCACGTGCGAGAAAGTATGTTAAAATGCATATACACAAAAATGAGGCTGCCTTGTCTGCTTCTATTGTTCAGCTTGAATGACAAATGAGAACAGAGAGGCAGAAGAAGTTGTAACTCTGTTATGGGCATTTTTACAAAGTATTTTTTAGTCTGACAGTATCCATTTCAGTTTTTGAGATCAGGTAAAAAGCTTCTTACACCTACACATTCTTACAAGTATCAGCAAAAATTACAGTGCCCTGAGGGTTGGCAATTGGTAAGACAAGTAGATTTCCACTTGCAAAAATATTTTTTTTCCGCGTTTTATTCTCCAGAATTTTCAGAGAGATGCATTGTCTATATGACTGAAATGTTACATTTTACTTTTCTTCAACAAGTAGAGCACACAGACAAATTGAGAGAACACTGTTATTATTCTATTATTGACCCATAAAGACAGAAACTAAAATTGATCTACTCAAGTCAGATGGAAATAATACAAATATGTGTCTTGTATTTTAGACGTGCTTAATTCAATAAATGTATTACCAAACTACAACAGATAGTTGTAGTTGCAACTCTTTCTAGCTGCAGGAGAGACTTAGCATCTATTTGGGGCAATGGCTGCCTTATCAAGCAATTAGCTAATATTAGTTCATGTTGGTAGATGCATCAAATTTTTTCTCAGAGTGACTGAAAACAGTGCTTGGTGTTTATAAATATCAGACAGTGTGCATAAATGTGTACAAAGACAGTGTGTTTGGTGCATGAAAGAAAATTTATCCATCAATGAATATAAATCTAGAAAATCTGTAAGTTTTATTGAAGATTACCATGTCTTTAGAGCCTTATTTCACAGCTGCAGCTGTAAGGCTGTGACATTTAATTAATTCAAATGTATAAGATATTTTGGAGAGGCCAGCAATGAGATCAGGTTAATATTCCTCTGTTTTATCTTAAGTACATACATGCGAGCCTTTCATGTTTTTCCTCTTCGTACAGAAAAAATTCAAAGACCTGGATGTTCACTGGTTTTGCTGTCATCCTCAGGCAACCCAATGCCTATCTATGTAAATTAGTTATGTAGACAACATATTAGAAGCAGAGCATCTGCATCCTCCACTACTGGCCAGATGATAATGCAGTTCTAGTGTTTTGAGAGGAGAGTTGCTTTCCCAAGACCCTTATATTCACCTTTGTTTGTGACAGTAACACTGCTAGTAGGTCAGTGCTTTAAGCCACTTAATGTAGCCGATTATGTTTAAAAAAAAAAAATTCTTAAAAATGATAACCATTACCCATATTATATTATCCATCTGTTCTGCAGAACATAGGCAGGCATTTCTGGTAATGCTTTTACACACAGGATTAGAACATTTGTGACTGTAACCTAATATCTCAAGTGGCAGCCCAAGACAATATTGACAAATGGTGTGCATGTAGCCTCATAGTCTGTCCTTGAATAGTCCCTACCAGCTCAGATATATTTTATGGTTAATCAAAGTTGGACAGATGAGCCTTATAGAGAAAAGTGGTATGCTTGAGGATGGCTTCAATGTTAATTTTTGGAATGATGATTTTCTTAATCTGAAACCCTTTGTGTCAGGATACAGACAAAACTGTTGTATTTTAATGAAGAAGCACTGTCGTCCTTCAGTCAATACTTACCTGGAAGAAAACCTAGCTTCCTCAAGAGCTGCAGGAAACTCATGCCCCAGCAGTCCTTTCCACACTTCAGCAGAGCTAAAGGGTATATGCTTCTGCTCTGCTGTTTCAGGGATGCTCTTTCTTTCCCAGCTCTGCTGGCATACCCTCTCCCGAAAAAGATGCTGGGAAGGAAGTAACAACATATTCCATGCTTTTCTCAGCATCTGCTGAAGCTGCAAGTGATCCTTCAGCTTTTCCAGTTCCTACTTCCTGAACAAGCTGATCAATCCCATGGCTTTCTTCAAGATTTCTAGAAGTCCTGATCATAAATAAATTTGTCTGGCTTTGTTAGACTGGAGTCTAAGATGATTGAGATGGGGTGTGGTGGAGGAGGGAATGAAAACCATGTCTAAAACTCGTATTTGCCTGCAAAGATGTTATTGACACATCAAGAAAATTTTTGGTCCCCTTACTAATTTGAATGTCATTGATAAAACATACATCTGGTAAATAGAATTACTATGTTCAGACTCTGGTGCTTTAGTGCTCCCTCCTTTATTGTGGTGCAAAAATAATCCATCACTCCAGTTTTAAGTTAGCAGTTAACCTTTTGCCTTCCACACATATGCTAGATTTCATTGCTAAAAAACCAGGAATGGTTGAGGAAATGTTTGTATCTAGTCTATACTGTACTTGAGCATGGAGCTTCTCAGAAAAGAAATATATTGTGCTCATATGGATAAAATAATTATTTATCTTAAATATAAAACAGACATAATTTTTATTTTTATGGGCAGGTCTAAGTTAAACAGCTTTAAATTTATATGCATTTCCATGATAAAATTTCATCTAAATGCATTTAATTCTCACATTTCAGCTTCTTTCTTAAAATAATTTCTTAATTTAACTTTTCATTCATAGTGTAAAGAAATGCCAGCAGCATGTCTTCTTTTACTACAGACTATGCAGAGAAATTTGTAAGGCAACAACTTACATAATGCTGTTCTTCTACAGAGGAGTTTATATTCTGTGTTGATTTAGTCATTGGAGAAACCAGTATACTTAAGAAAAGAGTCAGAAATAACCCTACATTTTATTTAAATATTTTCCAGAGAAATGCACAGGCTTATTTACAGTCACTGAGTCTGTTTGATGAAGGACTTCCCTTCACTACTCCAAAAGGGACACAGGCTTAGCACAGAGTGTAGGCAGAAGAGTTGGGATAGACAAGGACAGTGGGAACATTGAGTACCCTGAGCAGTTGCTGACAGTACATGAAGTCTCTGCATTCACAAAGCTCCTTGTGGCTGCTCTATCATTTAAAGCTTTTCTTTCAATAGCTCATAATATAAATAGGGTATTTGTACACTAAAACATTTTCATCTGATATGTTCACCCATGTTTTTAAATAGTAATGCAGAGATGTCGTTTATTAGGTCTAGATCTGCTTATGATGACCTAGTGTCTTGTACATCTCTCAGGTCTGGAAGAAGAGCTGCAGAAGAGCTGATTTCTTTGGTATGCCATAGAAGAGCTTTGTCCTTTTCTTTCTGCTTTTCTACAAGAAAAACTTTTCTTTGTTCTTTGATAATTCTTCCAAATAAGTCTTCAGTGATCATTTCCATGCAGTGCTTAGTTTATTCACCAGGGGTCATCAAAGGTCTGGACTTCATTTGCCTACAAAGATGAACTGAATGATGACAATTCACAGCGTCCTTCAAGGACTTGGCATCTGGAAATCCTCACTAGCAGCCCTGTTGTTCAGTCTGTGGTAACTATACAATGCACTCTGAAGGCATATTTCGAATATTTAAGACCATAGTGGCTGTTTCACAGACAACTTTGGCTGAGAGGCATTTTTTTGCATGAAATAATTTTTCTGTAGTGACTTTTAATTTCCCTTGTGTGATAATTAGGCTTATGATTATAAGCGTATAGCTTATGATTAAAAGCAAATACAGGAGCATTAGCAGTTATTTGTTCCTTACAGACACTTGTAAAAGCAAAACTTGCCTTGGGTATAAACCTGGTTTTCCTGTGAATTCTGGACTGTTTAGACTGCACAGAAACCTGAGTTTTCAGATCTGCTTACACTATAGCCTCTCAGAAAGGCAGCAACAATGAATAAATCAAGTGTGAATTTTCCTTACACAGCACTTTTAGTAAATATTTTTTCAGTACTGATTAAAGTGCTTGGTGCTAGGGATAAAAGATGCAATATAGCATGGGTGTAACTCATGTTGTCTATAGGCTTGGCTCACTAAAACACTTTAAGAAGTGCATAGTGTCCTAGACAAAGCTTGTCAATGGTGAAATACCAGGTCAAATATACTCTCTGTCAGCTACAGAAGCTTTTGGACATGCACTGAAAAGTTTACTTCACTTTGCCAAGCACTTGGAATGACTTTCTAATCTAAGCCAGACAACGGAGTCAGTGAGAGTTAAGTGCTGGGTGGCATAAGTAAAGTCAGCAACTACAGCCACTGAGTCTAAGGTGCTTTTCTGTCCCTGTGTCTGCCGGTAAATAATGGCAACTCCCTGTCCCAAGAGTCTGTTGTACAGCAAATTACTTCTAAAAGGTTGAGGTAGCCAGGTTCTGTAATTGAAGGATGCATCTTAATATGTCAGGTAGGTTAATCCTCTTGAATATTTAGTGATCCAAACAGACCATTGTTTAGAGAGTAATAAATGTCCTGGCAATATTCTGGCATGGCTAAAAGTCTTAGGTTACCTCCTGGCTTCTCTGAACTTGGTCACTTCTTTCCATTACTAATATATTCAGTGATCACATGAATTTCATTAGACTAAATAACAAATATATGTCATTTGGGCTAGTCTCTTTTCAAAGGACTGTAAATTCTCTGTAAATCATATTCCTCCCAAAACATCAGACACTTTCAATATTTCCCCACTTTTAAAGCATCCGGTTCCATGAGCAGTAAATCATTATTTCCTATTAGTTTCTGGTTTTGATTCTTTGTCATATATCCTGAAATAGATAAACTATATATATATATATATATATATATATATATATATATGTATGTATGTATATACAAACTTCTCTTATAAGGAGACTTTTCTCTCTTCATTATAGATTTTTGGTGTCTACAGACAAACTAGGTTCATGCTGTATGCTTTGGAGCACAGATAAATTTTCTCTTCTTTGCCCTGTTTTATGTGTATCTGGAAGAGCTTTTATCACTGGTAACTATGTCACATTTCTCTCTGACCAACAGAATTTTTAAAAGTCCAGGGCAAGCTTGATCAAAAGAAACACAGATCACGAAGTTGGAAAAGTAAAACTTACTGTTGCCATTACTCCCAGAAAGATGCCTCAGGAAAGACACATCTAGTAGAGCTACAATATTGCCTGAGAGGGAATTTTAAACTCATCTTTTTTTGCACTATTGTACTCTCATTTCTAACACATTCATGGCAAGTACCACGTAAATTCTGCTGCTAATTGTGGTTTCTGTCCTTATGTATTGATATATGCCTCTTCCTACACAGATCACTAAAATACTCAAATGCTTTTATAGCGCGAAGCTTGCTAGCAAAGAAAAAAAATACAGTAATAGAGTTATGTGTAAAGGAATACTTAACATAGGAAAAAATCCACTAAACTCTTCCTTCTGAACAATTTCCATATGTTCTGTATGTTCTGTAAGCTGCCTTGTAGCCTTTCATCAGAAAGATGACATACAGCTATATCTGATTTGCCAGGATGATCATGGCAGGCTCAAGGAAACCAGATTGACAGAATCACAGAACATCACGGTCCTGTTTGGAGAAGACCGCTAAGACCTCTGTCCCACCACCAATATCCCTCTGCTTCCTAACTACCCCCTCTAAAAATAAAAATTAAAATCTCACCACGCCTACTAGGGCATGCCCTGAAGTGCCTCATCTACACACTTTTGAATACCTTCAGAGATGGTAATTCCACCACCTCGCTGGGCAGCCAGTTCCAGTGCCTGACCACTCTCTCAGTATGGAAATTCTTCCTGATATCTACTCTAAAACTCCCCTGGTAGAACTTCAGGCCATTTCCTCTGGTCCTATCATTATTCACTTGAGAGAAGAGACCAACACTCACCTCACTACAACCTCTCTTCAGGAAGCTGTAGTGAGCAACATTGAAAATTTACATACTTTTGCTGAGATTGATGCTGCAGTACTAATTTAGGCCAGCTAATTTCCTAATTCAATAAACAATTTTTGTGTCTGTCAGATTAATATTATTAACTGCTTGTTTCTGGACAGTGTGCTGGGTTGTTTTCATAAGAAAAGTATGTATTTAGTGGGTTAGACCAAGAGTAAGAGAACTAAGGAAAGATACAACAGTGAGGAAAGATACCAGCACAGATACTGTTAAGCCTCTCATTCCAGGCTAATTTCAATACCTTTCCCCACAGATAATCCACTTTTTTTGAAAGATAATGAAAATAATTTAAGAAAAAAAAATTAGACCTTGCCTGATTCTTATTTAATTTTCTTAGTATGAAATAAGTATGTTACCAGAGATTCAAAGAAGAAAGGTTTCGGCAAATACAGTCTTTGTGAATCAGGAGCTGTCATGAAATACACTGTATATGTGTAAGAACACCCTAAGAATTTCCTGTCAGTTTTCCCCCATCTGGTCTGATCATAGCCTGGTCAGAATTCTCCCTCTAACCCTTCATATATTGTATATGTATATGTATATGTATATGTATATGTATGTGTATGTGTATGTGTATGTGTATGTGTATGTGTATGTGTATGTGTATATGTATGTATATACACACACACACACCAAAGGCAGCAATACAGTCTCTTGCTCTGAAACAGGAAAATACTAATTAATGTATGCCTTTAGTGGTCTAGAGTTGATGATCACCTTCTTTGATGCTGTTGCTAGACAATGATATTTTTGTAACCTTAAGTGTTTTCTGCAGTAACTGTGAGAGAAGACCACGGGAATACTCCAGAACCCCACACAGGAAAAAATGTTTTGCCAGGACTTTCTTACCTGGTTTTATCTCACAAATCTCAGAATCGTTACTTGGCAACACTAAGGAAAAATCTCATGTGGAGTCAGTTATGAAGCAGTTTTGCCTCTTGAGGACTAATGGCAGCAACCAGATACTTGAGGGCTCTGCTAGGCTCATCTTTTGTAAGCAGGCCTTGTTTAGCTAGCTATGAAAAGCCATGGTTTATAAATTTAACTTTTTGCAACTCTGAGTTGCAAAAGTTGAGGGTGCGGGGAAGTCAACAAGCTAATAATGGTGGATGTGCACTCACAGCTGAGATCCTGGAGTGTCACATTTTGCATCTGAAGATCTTCTACAGACCAGGAAAAGATTATACATGCATGCTAGCCTGCAGAATCAGGCTCAGCATGTTCACCATAGTGTCAGTTTCCAGCAGAACCAAAGCTGTATTTCATCATTTAACAGGTATGTTTGTCAAACTTGGGTTATGTTGTCTGGCTTCTTCTGCTAGTCCCAACAGAGCCTAAATTGAGGCTGCATCTATTTGGGGCTTTACCATCCCTTTTCATCTTTTGAATCAGGGAACTGATTTAGTATTAATTTCTTTCTTCCATCTATTTAGAAGATTGTTACAAGGATTGAGTGAAGTTACATCCCCTCACAAATGTTCATATTAGGATGTAATTCCCTGTGCACTCCTCAGAGTCAAAAATGTTAAAAAGTGGAAAGAAAACTGATAGTAACAGAAAATAATACCCGTTATGATAAAATTACTCTCCCTGATTAAGCAACTCTTTCTCAATATCTTGCCACACCTTACAGAAGAGCAATACAACAATTGAAACTGCTCTTCAGCAAGAACAGTGCTATGAGAGCAGACTTTTTTAGATGTTTTGCTTTAATTGTTTTATCTAATAAAGTTGTTACTGCTTTCTTAGTTGAAGCTTCAATTAGAAAGTGATCTGTATATTGATTTTAATGCCTTAAGAAAACTGCTTGCTTAAAACCATTCAACTTTACCTTTCAGTAAGTGCAAGCAATCAGGATAAAAGTAGTTTCTAATTTCATTCCCGCAATTCTGTGAAAACAAGTATTCTTTTATGAATTAAGTATCTATAACTTTCGTTTGAAAGTTTCTTCTTAACTTTTACAGAAAGAAGGGTGAGAACATTTTCAGTCCTTTAAATATGGATTCTGCCATCTATCTTTTGAAGGGCCGTATAATTCCTTTTGTTAAGTGCTATACAATACTGAAATTTCTTCTCCTGACTACTGTCACCTGGCAAGCAATGCATCAGCACATTTACACATACATCATATATTCATACATTTCTTTCCAGATAAGTTTGAATAGAAAATGTTGTTGAACTCTGAAAAGTCTTGGGCTTTCATAATGTGTTTAAAAGCAATTTTCTAAGGCATTTGCTTTAAAAAGCTTTTAGGTAACTATCTGCTTCTTGAGTTGACTCCCAAGGCAGAAATGCATTTAGAATTGAAAATCAGAAGTTTATTCATTGAGTAACAATTTAAGATACTTAGTGCAGCTTGTACTTCTCTACCTTTTGCTTCCTTTCTCTCCCAAATGTCCTCTTTAACTGGTAGTTTTCTGCTGCAGTATGGCAATTTTATTTCTTTGTCTTAAATTAGTGCTTCAGATAGAATCTGCTGGAGTGCTTTTTGGGCTTTTCTTGATGAAAGACTGTCCATAAAACGTTGTTTACAGTACTGAAGGGTCCTTTGTTATTTGCTTACTAGCTGGTGGAATCTGTATTTTGAAAAACTGTTAATCAGGAAGCTTAAAATGTCTTTGCTAGTATTCTGTTATCAAGCCATGCACTTTTTATGCTAACTCTGCCTAACCAAGTTTCTTGTAACAACTCCAGTGGCAAAAGTGAAAAGCAAGATACTGGAAATTTGAAGCCAAATGCTCCACTGAAGCTCCCTGTGTTCATTTGAAAAGTACTTGCTGCACCTGTATGTAAATCCTTTACTTTGTTAATTGGTTTTGCTAATAAAATGTAACATCACTCCAGGGTTGTGATGTTCAGAAATTTGATAAAAGCTCTCGGATGCTTTCTTCAAACCCAAATAGTGAGATATTTTTGCTATTCAGTGACCCGTTACTAACATTGGTAGGATAAAGATGTTCTGGGTCAAAAATTTAGCCTGCTCTCTAAGCTACTTTCTTTTTCTGCTTTAAAGAGGTCTCCTGGCATAAACCTGTAAGAATTAAACTTTTTTTACTTCCTTGTGACTTGAGACAATCACTGATCTGTTCTGGATGTTTAAATTCTTTCACACAGTGATCACAGGATGTTAGAGTTTGTGGCTTTTTGTTGTTCTTGTTGTTGTTTTTTTTTTACATGGGGCATTTAATATTACTTGATAAATCTGTTTTATCTTTTCTTGTTTAAAGTCTTTCCAGACTTCCCTGTTGTAGTAGATAGTGCAAGATTGCCCATTAAAAATTGGCTAAACAGGATTTTACAGCTTCACAGCCAAAATTTTCAATAGTTTTTTCAACACCCTGGGAATATGATTGATTCATTGTCCTCTGGTATACCAATGCATCTCCAGACACTCCCTTCAGTGAATAAAGAGGAGAAAAAATTAAAGTCAAGAAAAAAATTACAAGATGTTTTCCCCACTAACACAATGGAGGAGAAGTTTATAAACTTGAGCTTCTTTAGAATAATATTATAGATTAATACTTCCAGGCGGAGTCACCAGCTCACAAGTGGAAGTCAAGCTTGTCAAGTTATTCAGTGGGAGGAAGGCATCATCTTGCTGAAAGCAATTTTATTTAATGGAGGAGGAGGGAGTACCCCAACATGCTGATGTAAAGGAAAAACGTCTTGGCACCTTTGTCATAGTCAGCTAGCCACATTGTGTGTTTCTCCATCCAGAACAACTTGTACCTGCATTTTCTGTCATCACTGCATGCTTCCAGTTTACCCAACCAAAAAAGTCCCCACTATGACATCTGCACTGGGTCTATCCTGCCTTCTCTGGAGAGTGTCCTGAAGCCCATTTATTGTATTTGTTAATGACACTTTTTAAGATATATATTTGTAATTAGTAATTCTGAATACTGATAAAACTTGATTATGGTCTGACCTGGATATCCAGACAAAACCTTGCTTTCCCATTTCAGGGATTGTCCAGGGAGGACCTTGACTGGTGGTATCTGCCTGCCACTGGTCACTTGATATGCTGGGGCTGAGAGATGGGCCAAGCACAGAGTTTCAGGGGCAGCAAGAAAATCCACTCTGATCTCTGCTTTGAAGGAGTTGTCCAGGGCCACTCTCTGAGGTACTCCACAACAGCTAGAAGAACAAGTTGGCAGAAAGCAACATGTTCAGAAGGCTGTTTGGGCCTATTGTAATTATGATAATATTACAGCAGAACTATACCAAGTGAGCTGATGGCTTGTTTTATTTTAAAGCAAAAAACCAGACATTTTCAACTTACAATATAATGATAGAAACAGCTCCAGACTACACAGTTTTAAGGTACTTGCATTCTCTCTGAAGCTTTTCTCACACTAAAATTAGGACCTGTGCCAGTGTGTTTTGGCATCTTCACCATAGACCAAACCATTAGACTTTGCCACTCTGCAAGACATAAAATCATACCAAGAAAAGACTTTGAAGAAACTATCAGTAAGTAGGGCTCGTATGAGAAGACTAAGTTTTATTACTTTTTCATGGTTTTCTCCTTTGTGTAAAGTCAAAAAATGCTATTATGTGATTAGCTTCTTAAAAAAACATCAGTGTGCTATAATCTTCTGGCATGAGGTAAAAGATTCTGCAATCAAAGACCGGAGAGAATTTTTGTTTCATAGTTAGGTATATTCCAATACAAAATTGTTTAGAGATTTTAAAACTCCACATTAATAATTTTGTTTGTTTATTTTCATTCTTCATTGTGTTTCTTTTGTTTTTTCATTCTTCATTGTGTTTCTTCAGAAGTGGGGGAGTCTGTTACTCTTAAAATCTTTACTTTCCCAAGTAAAAATGCTATCCTCTTCTCACAAGGAAATTGAAGTCTGATATAATAAAGACAAAACACAAAGAGCAAGTATTAAAAGTTTTAAGGCAACAGTGAGAGAGCAGAGTATGAAAGTTTGGTGCAAAGATCCATTACAAAACAAACTGTTGTGTCTTGTTCTTCTGTTGGAAATTGTAAATATGGGAAGGAATTATGTTTTGGGTATTGTAACGAAAAATTATTAATGAAAAAAAATAACTGATGTAATTACATTCAAGTGGTTTAAATGACTAAACTTTAAAATTTTTTTAATTGTGAAGGAAACAGAATAGAAAGCAACTATCATTCAGGAAAGGCAATTGCAAGTTTAAACCAAGTTTAAGGTATTAATTAGTCTGGGGTCTTAGTCGGCACAAGTTATGCTTACTGAACAATGGTAGTGAAGTACCTCAGAAGTTTCTGTGAGGCTTTTGCAAGTGAAAAACAGAAATTCGCATTACAACTTGAATTATATCCATCATGGTTGAGAAAACTATATTAAGCGTGCTTGGTCAGTATTTGCAAACATGTACTAACAAATGGCTACAGTTGCTCAAAAATTACAACAGAGAAGAAAAATAATAGGCTTTCTTATTTTGAAATAATAAGATAAAATAAAAATCCAGAATTTCTTGGAAGCTTTGGAGTGGGGTCAGAATGTCTAATAAAAGAGCAGAGAAATCTGGACCCAGATTTACCACAGCTGATCATGATTCAAAACAGCTAGAAATTTCAGGAAAAATAATTTTCCTATCATTTTTCATATTGGAGGTTTTTATATTTGCATCCTCTTCCAATTGCCACCATCCTAAAAATTCATACAGCCAGTTTGTACCCCTTTAGAGTACAAACTTTACAAGAATGTGCCCCGAAGAAAATCTAAACAACTCTCAGAAAATATAACTGTTAAACTGTGCTTTCAAATGCACGACATATATTCACCAACACCGATAGCTCTTTCTAGATCTCTTTTACAGGTATTTTGACAAAAGAACCCCCCAGGTTTGACACTTGCATTTTCTAACCATTTTAGCTTATAGTTAATGGATAGTAGAGTCATCTAAAAGATGCCCAGCAAAGTTTCTCTCAGCATTTTCAAGACAGCTACTTAGACATAGCATTATTATCATACAAGCATCAAAAAACAGTATTAACAATTAATCATGAAGTATATTAATCATGAATCTTTCTTCTGATACTTCCTTCCTTTGGTGCAGTGTGTAAGAAGAAATATTAAGCAAGAGATCTCTAAGGACCAAACTTTAAAAAACAAAACCAAAAAACTCAACCAACAAAAAAAATAGTAATACTGTCATATGCTCCTGCAGCAGGTTTGCTTTTGGAAAAGTAAGGAACAGATACTGGCAACAAGTATCTATGCCTCTGCTTAGAGGTAGCGTAAAGTTTCTTTATACCCTTTCTATCTTGTCCACAACATCATAGAGGAGATTTCCACTGCTACCAGCCAGCTCAAAAAACAAACTTCATCTAAATATTTTTACAGTGGATGAGTATTCTTTTGAGTCCTTAGAGTCAGAATTCCAAGGGGGTGGATCTGCACACTGCAGCACAGTGACCTTCTAAGCCTGATTTTGGCTCTGTAGTGACTGATTGGTGACAACCTAATTCAAGGGATTTCACAGAAACCGATGTGGGATCATAATTTCCCTGATTAACCAGGTACATAATAAACATGTACAGTACCATACATACTTATATGCAGTACCAGCTTAACATGTAAAAGGAAAAAAAATTCTCTAAGGTCATTTCAAGATATCTCTGTGATGGTGCTTTTCCTTGTACTACTAAAATATATTTTTATTTCTGGGGAAAAAGAAAACTTCCAGTCTAATTGTACATGCAGGTACTATATTAATTTTCCATATCTTTTTATCAGTGCAACCTTTCAAGCATCAATAAGGCACAGTTTCTGCTAAACACAAGCAGTCTGTGTCTTCACAGTGTAGGCATACAATTAATTCTATGGAACCAGATGAGTGCCACCATTCCAAAACTAAGGTAACTTATCTCAAAACTAGGACCATCAAACTTAGAGATGAGGAAGTCTGCAAATTTAGAAAGTTCACATACCAAATAGATGAGGCACATCAACAGTTTCAGGAGCAATGGCACGGTTTATGGGAATTGTATGACTCAGCAAGGTCATTTTGGCTGGCATAAAATTGAATTTTTATTTTATTTTGTTTTGTTTTGTTTTGTTTTGAGGATTTGTATATTTTTGCATGTCTTGTGCAGCTGCCACATATGCCAGCAGGGCTGTTTCTTTCTGAAACACAGAGAGAGACCTTATCCCCTGTTTTGTTGATGCATACATTGTTTTTCTTGTGTTTTTTATGTAGAGTAATAACATTCCTTAAATGTTAGAACAAACAAATGCTTGCAGTTGATCTGGGAATGTGCCTGTTGCTAATTTCACTTACTGTTTTCAGGATAGCATTAAACTCACTCAGTGGCAAATATCAGCTCAGAGGGGGCCTTTGCCTTTGTGGATGCTTTCTGAGTTGTTTTACAGATCCTCTGTAGTTCAAAAAGGCATGAAGAGACCTTGTCAGACATACCCAAGAATATTCTAGAAACCCATGATCCCAAGGATACAGGCAAGTACGGGTCCTAAATCTCATCTCAGCAAACACAAAGCCTAGGCAGAATGTGCTGTTACTTTTTGCAGTCCTTTGCTCTTGCTGCAGCCAGATGGAGGGAATGAAGTCTCGAGGCCATTACCCTCCTAGCATTTTATACAGCAGGTCTTATTTTTTCAACATATTACTCTATAACAGGACTTACTTAGCTTCACTGAAGAGTAGCTAATACACTGACCAACATCACTGAGTTTTCCTCAGCTTCTGGCCTTGTAGTAAGAAAAGTAGCTCATAAAAGACAGCTTTGTTTTAATTAGGGCTGCTTGATGGTGATGACCTTGTATAAGTCACTGAACCCACAAGAGAATATGAGCAACATGTCTTTCTTGCTTTGTAAATGCAGACTCACAAGTGGGAGTCATCTTTGCTCTGCATCAGGTCTGGACCATAACTTGATTCTGCTTCACAAGTTTTTTTCAAGCTATGGCATGCACGTTTTCAAGGTCCATCACATTTATGGTATGCAAAGAATTAATTAAAAATACAGCCCCGTGGAGCCTGGCATCCTTTTACACTGTGTTGTTTCTGGAGTGCCATTGCACCGCATTACATTCTGTCATTGTGCAAAGATGCCTGTTTGTAATTCCCAGGTACAATTTCCAGGATTAAAGTACAACCCTGCAGCAACATGGCTTTAAATGCTTAAGTAGGGTAAGTCATATGCACACAGGTGACACACTTGTAACAAATTTATTAGCGCCATTTTCAGCAAGTGCTTTGCCCCTTTGTTGAGAAATAGGAGCCTATTTCAGTAGCTCATGAAATATGGTTGCACAGAAATCTTATCTTAGACGTCTAGGTGAAATATTAACATGGCATCATGTCAGGTGCCTTTTGTCCCCTTTTTCTCTCACTCAATTCTGGTGATTAGTTAAAACTCAGCATTCAAGAAAACTGCTTTGTTAAATGCCTGCAGGAGGAGGTAGGTCTGTAGGATTAATTCCAATGTTTCACAGACCCACACACAATCTAGCAGAGAGCAATCTTTAGAGGTAAAAAGTGTAAAATTACTAACTTATTCTCTCCTTTGCACTCAAACCTAAGTAAAAGAAATTTGGATTTTACTGTAGCACTTACTAGGTCTCATGCTCATGACATGGTCTCTCTAAATTTTAGCAGAATCACTTCTTGTTCACTTTAGTGCAAATGGGGCCTGAATTAAAGTTAACATTTCTATGTCACACTTCTACAAACTTTTCTATTATCGCCCACTACAGCAAAAAACTGGAAGAGACGACAAGACATTCTTCCTGAATTTGGGGTGAAATTTTCCCTGCTTGCTGTGTACAGGGAGCTTGGCAGTGGATCTCAGGGTGTTCAGTAACTGCCACGGCAATAAAAAAGCAGACTGCACGTTTGGTATCAGTTTTCTCCCAAAAAACATGAGACAAAGAATGGAGAGGTATGAAGGAATACGAAGCAGTGAATACAAAATTCTACCTGGTGGTATAGTTTGTGCAGTCAGGAAAGAGTGGATGTACAACTCTGCTGTGCCAATATATTAGTACTACATGACCATGGTGACTTGCTATTAGCAAGTACCTACAATACAGTGCTGATGAAAATCTGCTCAGGGGTTTAGATGGAAGTGTAGCAACCTCTCAAGTGCTGTGAACATAAAAATCAAGGTGAGCAAGACAAATTTAAAAGGCAGCAAACTGCCACTAGAAGGTCTTCAAGGACTTAAACAACTGAGATATTCCAGTGAGTAGTCTCTATTCTCTATGGTTTTATCTGGACTGAAACTACATAATTGATAGTCTTATAAATGTTACTGGCAACCACAACTCCCAATTAAGATTAATAATGTATTTTCTTCTTGTTTCAGGAAGGAGCTTTGAGATCCTTCAAAGTCAGAAGTTTCTATCAATTCCTGCATGTCCTTCCTGTGTACATATACAACCTATAAGTATATTGTACTGAGTGCTTTTAGTTCTTCCTTCACCATTTTTCCCTGAAAAATTACTGCTCATTGGTCTCTTGAATCAACATTTAAAATTAGTTTCAATTGTGTGATCTGTTGCCTCCTACAGCTTGATTGCAATAATGGTACTTTTGTTGGCAACTGAAACTAAGCTGCTAAGACCCAGTGCTAAATATGTGTAACTGGTCACAAGGTGGAGAGCTACATTATGTATTTATCATCTCCTTTTCCATTTGATTCCTTGAAGACTCCTTACAATACACTCATTCTTTATTAGAGCAATAACACAACCCAAGACACAGCAGGCCGTACTTCACACACTAAGCAAGCAAGGAGATTTAGCTTTTCCACTGATAGGGACCACTATTTCCAGGTGGATCTCAGACAAAGAAGTTTAACTCATTGTGTTTGAGGTTTTTCTAACAACACTCCGACCTTGATTAGCCTAAACTGTGTTTGAGGTCTGCCTTCAGGTGATTTAGTTGTGATACATTTTGAACAAATTGGCAAAAGGAACCTGAATATGTCAGTGACTTCTTTTTGCTGTTAGGTGAAACTCAAATTTCAAATTTAGATTTAAGCATGAATCGCAAGTAGGAAATACAAATTAGGGCAATGTTAGTTATCCCATTTAACTCTTTCTGCAGGCAGAGAGAGATAAATTTACCTTCATGCACATTTGTGCAAAATGAACAAAATCTTTAGTGTGCTTTGACAGGAAGAATTTCTGAACAACAGGAAAGATACTATAGGCAGAAGTTTTGTCCTCTCCTTTCTTGGTATTTATTTTAGCATAGAAGAATATCCTAAAGCCATAAAACACAAAGAAACAGCAGAAATAATAATAAACATCAGACTATCCAGTGACAACTAATGTGATGGAGCCAGCTGCATTTATTGGGCCAAAAACAGGTACTAGGCTTCTCCTCCAGTTTTTTCCCTATTACAGGTGGTAGGCAGTACATCCAGAAGCTTTGGCTTTGTTCAATAACCATAATTCTTCCAAGTTTAGGGTAAAACCCAGTGGGGTCAGCTTCCCAAGAATCCTTTTTGTGGTGGACTTTCAGAAGTCACCAAAGCCATAGATCTATGATGACAGAATGTTTGGGAGAGGTGCAGGCTGGGGTCAGCCCTGGGCCACACTGGTTTCCAGTTGCTTCAGCAAAACTTTTGACATCAGAGTGCAGGTCCACCACTAGCAATCAAAAGGTCAAAAGGAGTATGAAGATGTCTTTTAGTCACAGTTTTCCTTAAGGTTCTTGTTTCCCTGCTAACAGCCTTCATGCTGTGCGGTAACTTGAAAAATAGACTTGCATAAGGTCATAATTCATGTAATGAAGGTAGCAACTCTGTCACTAAGGCATGAAAAGCTTGTTCCTGTATGTTAGATATCCTGTTGGAGGTCACAGAGTGATGTGAAAGTAAAATGAGGAGCAAAGGGATTGGCAAGCTCAATTCTTCTTGTCCTGTGAGCCATTAAGCAATGTCTCACTGACTGTCATGTTGGGGTTGGGGATCAAAGAAGAAAGCATAAAGTGAATGCAATGAAGCCACTATTACATAAATTCCTTTTAACTAAAAGCAAACAACCACCCCCACCTTTATTCAAAGTAGGTTTGCTCAACAGTGTCTATAGCATGTGGTTTCCATGAAGAAGGCCCAGTAAGCAGAAAACCCCAACTGCCAGCACAAATTCTGCACCTACCACTCTACAGTGGAAGAGGTCTCCTGAGTAATTGAGGCACTGAACTTCAAGTAGTTACAGAACTGTAGTGACAAGTAGAATTATAGAACTGTTAGGCCTGGAAAGGACCTTAAATATTACAAAGTGGATTTGAGTGCCTCTCTGTTCTTTCTGGTTCAACCTTTGAGCAGCATTTACATTAGTTAGGTAACCTCACCCTAGTGTAAATATTGGTTCAGCTTTGTTTCGAGTAATTACAATAGAAATTACTGGTATCATGCGGATTCTATTTCAACAGGTTCCCTACAATTAGTTTTATTATTTTAAGACAATTTGTATTCAACACATGTTTAGATCACAATACTGCTATTATATTTAATGCTTCTGTGGACTGTGTAGCAAAGTCACAAAAGAGAAAATTGGCACTGAAACAAACTTTTACCCAGCTTGTATTGTTGTATCTTTGGTTTCTAAGGAAAGATTGAAAAGAAATATGTATGATAGAATGCAGCTTCCACGGATTTTAACCTTCCCCAGTAAAAATCTTCATGTTGCACAAATGCTTTGACTTCTCACTGGTTAAAAGTCAAATTGAGTATGAATAAAGGTTTAATGCAATAATGTTGTAATCTAACACTATTCCCACTTTCCTGATAAATAAACTGGTCTGAAATTTTTGATCTGACTTTTGCCTAAGACTGTCACTGAGGTATTACAAATTTAACTTCTATTAAAGCAAAGTATCCCTCTTCTTTCTCTAACCAAAGAGAGACAGATCATAATTATGACTATGCTATGCAAAGCTGTGTGGATTAACAAACAATTATTCCAATCTTTTTATTGTGATTTTTAAATACATCAGCCACAGTTCTAGCAGCAACTTCATTTTGTGCTTTTACAACAGATTTATGCTGGAATTTTCAGGGAATTACCAGAAAATATTCAGGGAATGAAGAGGCCAGGACATCCTGTTTTTTTCCATGAACATAAATCAACCTCACTGTCTATTCCTGGAATAGCTGAAATCTGGTGATTTGCATGTGTAGCCAACCCTGCACTGTGCACACTGACTGGCAGGTTCCATTACATTTTTGGTCACAATAGAAAAATGTGTGATAACGAGGAAATAAGTTATATTTTCTTCTGTCTACCTAGATGTACTAGTAGTGCTCTATCCTGTGTACCTAGCTGCAACCATGCATGAGGTTTGCACTTTCAAATTGTAACACAGGTATGTTGGAAGTTTTAACTAAACACATAGAAAGGCATTCTTTGTTACAGTTCACTGAACTAGCCCATCTCATCTGTGAATCATTAATGCTGGGTAAATTTACTTTGGTTGTAAATCTATAAATGGCATGGGAAGATGTGGTAGAATGATTTTTCATACTTAGCTTTTAAATGAGAACATATATTATATAGTTTCGGGGAAGGTGGAGGGAAACCATAAAATAACTTTTCAGAAAGAGACACAAATTTAAAGAGATAACATTTTACGTTCTTAATTTTGCTATTTTGTTTCCTATAGTTATACATACTGCAGTGAATGAGTATATGCAGTCACACAGATTCTATCTGCTTTACTCTTCCCATTATGGGAGAAGCTTTCTGAAGCTGCTTTTTAAGGCGGCTTACTTACAGTAGTTTAGAAATAGAGATTAAAAATCAGGTAATTCAAAATGCATTTAATGTTACTAGGTATGATAAGATGATCCAAGGTAGGAAGCAGCAAGTCTGAAAGTGAGGAAGCATTTTCCTAAGGAACAGGGCCTAAGAAAATGGACAGCCCTGTTTCCATAAACACACATGGAGTCACTCTATTACAAAGTAAGGCAAAATTACAGAATCACAGAGTTGGAAGGGACCTCTAGAGATCACCTAATCTGACCCTCCTGGCTAAAGCAGGATTGCCTAGAGGACATTACATAGGACTGCATCCAGGTGGGTTTTGAATGCCCCTAGAGAAGGAGACTCCACAACCTCTCCGGGCAGCCTGTGCCAGTGCCTTGTCACCCTCGCAGTAATGAAGTTTTCCCTCATGTTCAGATGGAACTTCCTGTGTCCCAGTTTATGCCCACTGCCCCTTGTCTTGTCATTTGGCATAATTGAAAAGAGCCTGGCTCCATCCTCTGTACACCCACCCTTTTGATATTTACAGAAGGGTAATTTATCAGGGTCTCCTCTCACTCTTCTCTCCAGTATTTTGCAATTAAGTGCAGTAAACAGCAATAGTTTCACATTCAGGATGGAAGAATGCTGTCTGTTTTTTCCCACTCTTATTAACAGAGGTAACTGTATAGGAAATGGTTACTGAACTTTTTCCATTAGGGCAGAGCCGACATAAAATTCAGGAACACACTGTGGCTTTGGCACAGGTGCATGGAAGAAATTCTACAATAATGCAAGCAGCAAATTAATGAACATCACCTCCTTGACCCTGAATTTCCACCTCAAGAGAAATTCTGATGTTTCAAAATAGAGTTTTGTCCTGAAATAGGACAAAAAAACCAACACAAAACCAACAAAAACAAACAAAAACCTCTGAAGACTTTACAGAATAAAAGGTTCAAGCAACTTTCATTCAGGAATCACATACTACAGAGCAATACAACTGTCACATAACTCCTTTACTACACATCACTATTTTGCTATAGGAGGGTATGCAGGACACAATGAAAAACTGATCTAGCTCAGGCACCCAGAGAAAAGCACATGGCTTTGAGGTACTTCAAACCATGTTACTCCCCATTGCATAGAGAATTTATATAGTTCTCATTGTTATACCTCCCTCTCCATCAAAGAAGGAAAATTTGATTTCTGAAACACTTGAATTGAGCAACTCTCAGTTCTTTATGGTGGTTTTCAGGATTCTCCTGGTTCAAACAGTATCTGCTGAGACATCAGACAAATTTCTGACACTAAATTAAGATGAAGTGTAAATAAACACGCACTGGGCAAAGTTCACTTTTACTAAAGCCCTACTAAGCTCACATGCATACCATTTAGTGAATTTGGGTTTACTAGTTTTTGTTCTGCTCATGGTTGACTCAGAGGCAACCTTGCAAATAATTGCATAGTAAAATCAGCTTTGGCCATTATTTTCAAAAGTCTCTTGCAAATAGAGAACAGGATTTTTTTTTTTTTCACTTATTTTGTTTGTATTTTGATATTTCTGATCTAATTTATAGGTAAAAACCTCTCATTGCCTAAACACTTATTATTCTTAGAATATGTTTTAGACAATATGGACATTACCATGCATCAACTTTTATCTTTATCTTTTGTTAGCATTTTTCCTAATTCACAGATGTCCTTTTCCTTAGATTAAGTAATGGTTTAATTGCCTGAGTGTGCTGCAAACAAAAATAAATGGTCAGAAAAGCAAAGTCTCTTTACACGTTGTATTGTAGAGCCACATGAACAAAGAAACCAATAGAAATAAACACAGCACAAGAATCTAATTAAATGTTCTTTTATTTGTCTCCCCCCAGGGTGTAAACACACAGCAAGGCATTATTTTATCTCTACAAATCTGTAGATTCACTAAAACAATAATTAAACCCAGACTTAAAACTCTGACTCAAGTGTTTTTTAGACGAAATCTCAGATTTTTTTTTTTCTATTCCTGCTCCTAATTATACTAGCCCATAGAAATACCAGTAGTTCCATGGTGAAGGACAATGGCTGGAACATCTCTTTAAAGGCATCTTACAATAATATGTTCAAGGTCATGTCACTGAGTTACAATTTTCCAGTTTCATTTTTTACCATACACCTTTCATTTTTACCTTTCTAGATAAAGAATTCTGAGAAACATGATAAAAATAATGTGATTATATTAAAGGCAACTGTAACAAATCACTAAATCATACATAGTAGTATAGAGAAAAGTGTAACTACATCTTTTGTAAATTTATTTTTCATGGTATGCAACATGTAAGTCTTTAAAGCAAGTATCACACAGACACACAGTATGGCAAATGGAGTTCATATCTGTAGATGCAAGCATGTATAAATAAGCAGAATACTCTTAAGGTCAAGGAATAACATATTCCCGCTTTCTTTCCTCATCAAAGTGCTTTGTGTAAAAAATACACAAAATGATGCTTTCCGTACATAATAAAGGGATTGTTTTTTTCTTAAATAGAACCCCATGCAGCTAATTTTAAATTGTGTCTTTTTTTTTTCCACTTTTATCTGTTCGTAGGAAAGAATAAAAAAATAAAGTGAGACAAAAAAATTTCAGCCAAACAACAAAAAAGTGCTGCTTAAAAAACTTACTCTATAAAATTTCACAGGGAACACAGCAAATATACAGTTAAAATGTAATTTTTATACTCATTCACACCTCTCCAAAGAAAGCTAGAAACAAAATATAGCGTGACAGATGGCCTTAGCACTGCAATACGTCAGCATCCTGTATTAGTAAACCATAGTGCCTATATGTATGTGTTTATATACATGTAAATATATATACATAGAAAAGGAGATCCAATTACAGACATGCACTCACATACACTCACACATGAACATGAGTTTTGAAACTATTTTAAACTCCAGTGTAGACCCATTTCTAATGCAGATATAAATAGACCGTGTGAGTCTGAAAACAAGAGAATTGTATAAAAGAATGGTTATAAAAAATTTCACTAGAATATCATTTAATAACCATAGCCTAAAATAACCTCATCTCTTGGATACAAGTCCCTTTAGAAAGGTAACAATCCAGCAAGCAGAACAACAACACAAGGATCACCAAGGCACAAGTATTTGCATATAGGCCAGTAACTGACATTACGTATTTTCACAAGCACCGTTTTTCACTGTAACATGTGACAAGCACATTTCCCTATTTAAATATCAAAAATACATGAGATGAAATGGTTCTTTTTAATATAATTGCCCTCAGTGATATAAGTTGATCCCCCCAAAGTCAGTCTGAATCCAAAGAGAATAATCATGAAATAATCCTCTTTGTCTTTGATACAGAAGTAAACACAGGCGTACCTTTTTACAGATTGGTAGCCCAAACTCATGTGCTTAATTTGACTCAACACTAGCTCCTTCTTTCTAAGATTAAGGCTCATAGAAAGCTGTAAATATATATACACCTATATTTATGAAAGAATGAATGATTTGCATCAGTTTCCTTTTTAGAATATAACTGATAAATCCCCAAATTATGAATACTTCTTGAATTCTCCCACTTTCCCTTTGGTCAGGATCTTTCATGATAGACAAGCCTCTCTAACGAACATCTTGTACATTCAGATACTGGAAATATTTCAGAAGACTTAGAAATCCAGGTGATACAAATCTGAAGTCAGCATCAATATTTCAGTTGACAAATTCTAGACAACCATGTGCTTAAAAGAACCTCGAAGAATGTACAAAGGTATGTACATACGTATGTGCATGTACCCACCTTACTGACTCCAGTAAACAAAACATAGTCCTACACATTTGAAACCAAAGTATTCAGTATGTCTAATTACTCCTGCTCAATGACCTTCATGTTCAGCAAGCACAGAAGGGGATGTAAATACATAATAAAAGCTCTATTAAACAGCAAAACTTGTTAATGCACTGGACCAGATGATACATTAATAGGAAAGGACTTTCTGTGTTGTTTGCCTGTGTAGTATAGCTGTGTAGGGAAGCCTGATGTCATTTAACCCAATGCAAACCTCAAAGAATAAGAACTATACCTGCTATTGCAACCTGAAGCAGAACTACACATTCACTTGTGATGTGAAAAGCAGAATAAAAGAGGAAAAAAATTTAGCACAGTACTATCTGTATTCAGGCCCTATTACTTCATACTGTACACCATTCAGGTGCATGGTTTATCCATACTTTGCATTTACTGGATGAAAATATCTCCATTAAATATAGAGACCTATGCCTGTATATAATAACATACTTCATCACTTTAAGCCTCAAAATTTGTCAGTGTTAATTAACAGACAGGCATGAATTCATCTGCGCAACATAATGGCAAATTAAATAATGATTTTGACCCAAACTGTACTTGACAACTCTCAAAAGCTTCTTAGATTACAAAAATGCTTGTATGAACATTTTAAAATTAATCTTTCTAGCTAGATGAGTGATTTCAGAGGCATAGCTGTGGTCCAGTCTGCAAGAATGAACTTTGGATTTTTATCCTCCTTATAAATCAGGTCATGAGACTATTAAGATGCACACTACACATTGAGATGTCCACGACATGGATGAAAAGAGATTAAAAACCTAAAAACTTGGTCTTACATAATATGAGTTGCTCCCAAGATAAACCGGATCAGAGCAATAACACTTCTATCTCCACTGAAAAACAGTTTTTAACTCATACCCTTGTAGCTTTCATAAATGGCAATCTCATCTGCTTTCATCCTGGACTAAATTTGAAGTCTAGAGGCATTGACACTGCCTAGAAAAATCAAAACCACGAAGCCAGTTAAGTTTTACAGCTCTGAGTTGCTCTTCTTCCTGAAAATATATTATAGAATTTAAAAATATTAGGGCAATGAAAAATTAATTCAATCAGTATAGATGGTTTTTTAAGGAAGAACATTTTTTCTACAGGGTATGTTAAGCCTTCATAGAGAGTACTACAGCACATACAACCATGAAGTTCTACAATATAATGAAAAATCAACAGAAAGTTAAAACATACTTATTTTTATCTAGCAGGTGTGCTAAATACAAATTTGATGTACTTTCTCATGCAGTGCATTTAACCCTCCTCATTCATTGCGTAAGGCACTGGTTCAGAAGGATTATTGAAAAATAGCAATGGCCATATTGCATGTCTTAACCTAAACCAAGGCCTCTAAGACATCCAGTACCAAAGATCTTTGGCTCCAAAATGAAGCCACGCCAATGCCTCCAATGAGTAGTGGCAGGATATATGTCTAATTTTTCTCCCTTTTTGATTTGTGTTTAACTTTGGAAGCATCACATGCAAACAGATTGTGCAAAAAGATGTGTGCCTTTGAAATGTTTGTAGTATGCTCTGGTTTTCATCTTTTCTTTTCTTTTCTTTTTTTTTCTGTTTTTTTTTTTTTCTTTCTGAAGCTGTGTTCTTCAATAAGTCCACTCATTCAGCTCAAAAGGATTACAGTCACCAAGTAGTTTTGTCATTCAGTCTGTGTATTCCCTTTGAGAAAATAGAAAGAAAAAAGAAAATTTAAAAAAAAAAAAAAAAAAAAAAAAAGTGGAGTTGCTGTGCCACAGATAAAAAGAAACAACCATTAAGGCTTTGGCAAAGCTTGCTTTCTCCAAACATTCTTCTCAGCTGACGGCTTGATGAATGCTTCCTGATCGCTTTTTTACCTCTCCATTATGCATGTATATCAACCTATATCCCCATACATACAAAGCAGTTTCATGGAGAGAAAAATTTTGTAGAGAAATGTCAGAAGGGCATGATGAAATGGCTTCAAGTTCTTGTAAATAGACTTAAAGTACTTTAGCCTTCAGTGTAGACAGAAGAAAGCTGGCCAGAACAACAATCCACTGCATTCACTTGTAGGAAACTGCAGTCCTCCTGCATGCTGAGAGCTGAGTCACCAAAGATACCTGTGGACCCTGCTGGAAAGTCATAAACTGGAAAAAATATTAAAATAATTAACTAGGATTAATTAACTAGAATAACTGTGTCACTGAGGATGTCCTAATACTAATGCAGAGACGTGGAAATGTCTTTAAACCAAATAAACAAATTAAAGAAACAAGCCAAGATATGTATGAAATTAGTAATAACTAAGTTACCTACTGCTTTTAACAGGGGGAATGTCAGCTCTGTCAGAATCAAGTCTAGTGAAGCAGATTTCATCACAGCTAACACTTGCCCATTTAATGGGTGCTAAAATTTTGATAAATTAAAAAATAGATTTCATGCTTCCTTATCAAATTTTATCATACCCAATACATGATAGTAAAATACCATAGCACACATTTGGTGTAAAGCATACTCTGGAACTCAAATAACTAATTTCTACAAGTCACAGTAGTAAACACAAGAACAACTGTTTGCAGAAAAACTTTGGTTTTTTGGACTACATCTTTATATACTGTGAGATGCCTCACAGGTGCTTTAGATTTTTAATGAACTACTGAAGGATCAAAATGTGAAAGATAATTCAATAGGTGTTAAATGAATTCATGCTGTATGGAAGGACAGTAAAAGACTCAGACACCAATTGTGCCAAGACCATAAGATTAGGTCTGCTCTCCTGTGCTTATCCTCTGCAGAGAGGTAGCTTCCAGATCAGCAGGCGAGCCCCTTGTAAACTTCTCATTAAGTCAACTGCATAGAGAAAATTGTGCACCAATTGTCATGTTAGAGTGAATTAATGAAATTCAAGACTGAGGAAACGCAAAATTGCAGAAAGTAAAATCAAAGGTTTGAATCATCTCACGTCCCTGCTACAATACTTACAGCAGAGTGGAGTGGCTGCAAAAGTATCACACAGGGCTCAGTGGACAGTATTTCAAAGCAAACAGATCAGCTAGTTACTGTCTGACCCCAGAGGTTATAACTTTGAGAAGCCCTCAACAGTGCCATCTGCCATCCTCAAGAGGACCGATGATGTTACTGTCATCTATGGTGCCCAAGTCCCAGGGCCAACCACTCCACCTGGTCTGAAAACCTCCTGGAAAATCCTGAAAAACCTCCATGGTCTGAAAACCATATATCCTCTTTATGAAGAGTCAAGTCTCTAGCAGCAAGTCACAGATACATACACAGCTCAGATAGATCTCTCATAGTTCAGTAACTGTACACAACCACCCACAGATTCCCCAGCTGTCATTTACCTGTAATACCAGAATGAGCTGAAAAAGTTCGATGGAAAATGCCAAGTCCTGCCTGGCCCACTGATGTGGGAACTAAGCAGTCTTCAAAAGGAGGAACCATATTGCAAGAAACATCATGTGGTACATTCTTCTGAGTGTCAGCATAATGCGGAGGGTAGGAAGTCTGAAGCTGTCCATAAAAATCTGTAACAAGGAGAAGAAAGTGGTCAGTAAAGTGGTCACCTGGATGAAGATAAAAGGGATAGATAGCATGTGGCTGTGAGAATGATAAAAAGCTCAATTGCAGGAGCACCAGGACATCAATTATTTTTCATCAATAAAGCAGATTTGATATGAAGCTCACTAATACTTCCTTCAGCTGATACTAATTCCAAGCACAATCTGTTTTATGGACACCCTGACTGCAGCATTCCAGGCACTGACTGGCTGGAAGCTGATATTTTTCAGGAAATTTCTCCCTTGCGTCTCAACTGATACTCTCTAGATTTCACACTGAACCAGTGCCTGAAAAATCTAAGAAATTGGCTAATTCAAAGTAAAGGAAGATTACCCAAGTAAGGTCTGAATAAAATCTGAGGATCTGTTACTGATGGCAAGACAGCTGGCTAATAGTGGGGACATGCATATAAGGGCTGAGTCAAATGAGAGACAGTGTCAAATGCCTTACTGAAATCCAGGTAAACTATGTCTACTGCTCTGCCATCATCCATCCACCTGGTTACATCCTCATAGAAGGCAATCGGGTTGGTCAGACATGACTTCCCCTTAGTGAAGCCATGTTGACTGCTCCTGACAAGGTTCTTGTCCTTAATGTGCTTGGAGACAGCACCAAGAATGAGTTGCTCCAACCAGGGCAACTAGTTTGTAGACACCTGGATCCTCTTTCTTGCCTTTCTTGCAGACTGGAGTGATGTTTGCTTTCCTCCAGTCCTCAGGCACCTCTCCTGTTCCCAGTGACTTACCAAAGATGATGGAGATCAGCACAGCAATGACATCCACCACTTTCCTCAGCACCCCTGGGTGCATCCCATCAGGACCGTGGATTTATGGATGTCCAGGCTCATTAAGTGATCCTTAACCCAGCCCTCATCAACCAAGGCAAACTCACCCTTTACCCTGACTTCCTCAGCAGCCTTAGGGGCCTGGGGCTCCTGAGGATCCTCCAGCTGTATACACAGAGGCAAAGAAGGTGCTCAGCAGTTCTGCCTCCTTTGTATCCTCTATCACCAGGGCACCCACCTCATTCAGCACTGGGCTACATTGCTTCCAGTGTGAGTTTTATCTGCTATGTATTTGAAGAAGCCCTTCCTGTTGTCCTTAACCTCTCTCATAAGGTTTAATTCCAAGGAGGCTTTAGCTTTCCTAGCTGCTTTTATGCATTCTCGGACAACAGTCTCATATTCCTCCCAAGTGGCCATCCCTTCTTTCCACAATCTATAGGTTCTCTTCTTCCATTTAAGTTTACCTAGCAGTTCCCTGTTGAACCACACTGGTCTCCTAGTTCCCTTTCTTGATTTCCTTCCCATTGGGATGCACCAGTCTTGAGCTCAGAAGTGATCCTTGAATGTTAGCTCCTTCATCTTCTAGTACCCTGTCCCATAGGATTTCCCTATGGGGAAATTGTTTGAAGTGTTTCCAGTGTCTCAAGTTTATTTTAGAGACACTGCTGTCAATAGAAAAAGCTGACTTGCAGGGCTTCTCTCCTCTAACCAGTCTAGTTAAACAACATCTATATGGCAGTGTCCTTCCAGCTGTATTTTCTTTTAGCACAGATAGATCAATAAAAAAATACAAAACAACATAACAAAACAATAAGAAAACCTTCCAGAAACCCTGTAACAGCAACACCAGGGAAAAAATGGGGGATGAGGGATTGAAAAACATCTTTTAATGTTTAAAAACTTTTAACTGCATTAAACCTTTTTACTGCAGATACTGGCTTACAAGTCAGTATGTTTACTTGAATGACTCCCCTTTGCTTAAGCATTTGTTTACTCCCTTCTATAAAAAAAGGAAAACCTTTTTACTTTAAGTGATGTTCACAACTTTGACTTAGAGAGCAGTTAGTACTAGGATGGAATAAGGAATCCTAATCTGGATAGCTGCAGAGACAGCCAGCTCATCCTTCCACATGTTCAACAGTTAACCTCAGTACACCCATAATATGTAGTTATGACAGTGTATTTATTCTAGACATTCAGCTTTCATGCCTGGGATCCACTGATGCCCCTGAGTATTAACAAACCATGAGAAGTAAGCAAATTAGTTGACAGTATTAAAATCTGATCTCCCCCCCTCGAAGTAATGGGATGTTTAGGTGAGTAGTATATGTCAAAAGGATTTTGGATACCATTTAACAGTTCAGAAAGGACTAAGGAGATAGAGGACAGAATACTGTAAGGAGACTATCATTTAATGGGGAGCACGTAACATAAAGTCACAACCTATCGCTATTCAGAAGGGACATATCTAAATATCTCGGGTATTATGTGATACATGAACATGTACAGTTGGCCTAATTGCTCATTACTTGTGATATGAAATGCCTTGCATGGGGCATTTAGTTTTGACTCATGAATCAAAAGGATTTTTAAAATTAAAATTGTATATTATATAATATATAAAACATTATAACATATAATGCATTATACATGTTATAATATATTATATATTATGCAATATATATCTTTCCTAGATACGCATCCTTCTCATGATTCAGTGTCATAAATATCCATCTTATGAAATGGAGATCCATAAACAAGAAAGAGCAGAACAGTCTACATCACTCTTCCTCTCAGTTATTTAGCAGTATTCTAATGTCTTTGTCTATGCCTGCATAGTGTAAAAGTCTTTGAAGTGAGGCCCAAAATACAGCAAAATCTCCTAACTTGGCATCAGGATCTTTATTCACACGATACCATGCCCGAGATAATTACACTGCCACTGCATGTAGGATAACATTAAACCATATGCCGTTCAGGGCCTACACCTTGACCATAGCTTGCCCCTCATTCAAGACTCAGTGTTAAGAGAACTACCTGTATCACCAGTTTTCTGTGTTTTCACGCAGCACTGGAAAAATAAAAAAGGCAAACAGGCTAGCTAACAAAGTTCCAGAAATGGAGTATTTTTTCTCAGGACTTCAACTCGGGATTTCATGATTTGCTCTTTCATTGAACTAAGTAAAACATGCACAAGGTCATAACAGTTCTGTTTCTTTGAGTCAGTACACTATAGCCAAGATTTATGATGTCAAGATGCAGAATAAACAGGTATTTTTCTGGCATGATACTGATTTGCAGTTGTTTATTTTTTTTTTTCCTCAGGAAAGTGAAATGTTTTTAAATCTTATTTGTGATTAAAAGACAACTGTTAGCAGTAGAGCTGCTTGTACAGATGCAGTGGTATAGCTATAGGTTTGCTGTATATTTGTACATATTTAATTATTTTTCCTTTTTTATCATTACTGTTTCACTAAAGCTGTGTAGTTTAGTTTCCAACCCATAAGTCTCTCTTCCTTATTCTCCTTTTTTATCAGGAAAGGAGATTAATAGAGAGCATCACATTCAGTAAATTGCTGGCCAAATGTTAAACTGTGGCATTGACTCTTTATTAGAAGCACAAGAAGCTTGCTTACTGTGGAGGAGGATATTCTGTTCCTGTTGTTTTCTTTCCTACCTCATGCATCTCTTCTGATTTGTCTCAACCTATAACTTATTTTTGCAGCTGTAGATGCTTGTGTCTTCAGGTACCTGCTGAGATACTGGTACATGCTCTTGGCTGAAAAGACTCACCAATAAAATACATGTCCTGGGGCAATTGTTACAGATTTAAGGATTCATATACTGTCTTCTATTCTGCCTAAAAACATATAATGGTGCAGTGGCATACAAAAAAATGATGTTAAGTTGGGAAGTCACTTCCTGCAATAAAAGACGCTACGATTTAATGAAAGGATAAGAAGAGCTTCATTTCTGCATCTCAGTGAATCGCCTAACATCATCACTTCCAAGCATCTCATGCAGCAAAAGAAATTGTGAGTTTCACAAGAGGAAGGAGAGGGATATTTAGTCTATTATATAAAATTATCCAAAGTAATAAAAAACCCTCCCTGAAATTACTTTGTGTCTGATACTCAAAATTACTCTGAACAAATAATAAAATCTAAACTGTAGACAATATATTTTTTTAAAAGTATTTTGCAACAGAAGTATCTATCAGATATGATGGTTGCCAGTCTTGGATCTCCTACATACTTTATTTCTAGAAGATTGTACTCTGAAATCTCCGAGAGGTTTCAAGATGCTCAAGCTTCCAGTACGGGAGTCTATTTAGAACTTTTGGGCAATGAAACTCCTCATGTTAAAGTGGAACTTTGTATGTTCTAGCTTATACCCATTATTCCTTGTCCTATTACTGGGCACCACTGAAAAAAGATTGACTCCTTCTTCTTGATAATCCCTCCCTCAGATTTTTATATGCATTAATTAATCAGACTCTGTCTCAGCTTTCTTTTCTTGAGGCTAAACAGCCCCAGTTCTCTCAGTTGTTCAAGTCCCTTAATCACCCTCATAACCCTCCACTGGACTCTCTCCAGTAGATCCCTGTCTCTCTTGAACTAGGGAGCCCAAAACTGGATACAGTATTCCAGTGTGGTCTCACCAGGGCAGAGCAGAGGGGGAGGAGAACGTCCCTCAATCTGCTGGACACACTTTTCTTAGTGCACCCCAGGATACCATTGGCCATCTTGGCCACAAAGCCATATTGCTGTCATGTGATCCTAAAAGCAAGTGGGTGGTAAAGTCACCCATGCACTCAAATACATTTTTTGTTGCAGGCAGGAAGACTGTGTACCTTCCTAGAATATGAGTTCTTGCCAAATATTCAGAAAAAAGTGAATTCAGTAAAATGTACTGTACTGCGGAACTAGGAAGGCTAACCGGTTCCCTTCGTGCTCCATATGCTAAAAATTTATTGGACTTGTTCTGGCATGTCTTTGCATGTGTCATTTGACAATAAACAGTATATTTCACCCTGTATTACACTGCCCAACAATAGCTGTTTACATTCATTGGTAAATTTAATGTTCTTTTAGTAATAATCAGGCTGTACAAGGTTACCAGTTCCTGGAAAAAAAACATCTGGCCCAGATCCTGTTCACATGTGGTCAAGTATGGCAAGACAGAAAGAGTGGTGAAGCATTGTGACAGGTTGCCCAGGGAGGTGGTGGAGTCACTGTCCTTTGGAGTGGTAAAAAAATGGGTAGATGTGGATCTTCAGGAGAAGACTTAGTGGTTAAGGTGGTGTAGGACTGACTGTTGGACTCAAGTACCTTGAAGGTCTTTCCAACCATGATTATTCTATGATTCTATGAGTAAAACAGGACTGTCACCCACCTTTCTCTCCTTCACACCCTTGAACATGACTGCAGTGCCCTGTCCCATCCCCATGCTAGAGGGACTGCTTCCATTGGTAGAAAAATATAAAGGAAATCTTGAGTTTCTCAATATATGTCATCGGCAATAAAGGTTCTTCTTTCTTACCTTGGACATGGAGGCTATTTGTTTGACAAGAAGGGTTTGCTTCTGGCTGGTATGTCTTTATAGGCATTCCTGCAGCCTGTTGAAGGTGAGGAGACTGCTGAGTCTGTCTCTGCATCATAGGATGTGGAACTGAAATTCTCTGGGGGCTAATTTGGTGAGGAGAAAGAGCTGGAGCAGTAAACCTAGGAGTACAGAAACACAAAACTGTAAAATCCCCAATAGATAAGCCCTAGGGATTGTTTCTACTTTATGTAGATCACTCAAATATTTATAAGATTGCATAGACAAGGGACTTCCAAAAGAAAAAGTGTGAAGTCCACTAGAAGATATATTTTTAAATGGTGACCTATCACTAAACTTGACAACTAGGAAATGATAAGACTGAAATTCACCCTTAACATGGTAAAGTTTCAGCTTCTGTGTGTGCGTTTAAGTTTTAACAGGAGGAGACAGCTCATAGAGGACTTGATTTTGGAGGCACTGCCAGCTATCCCATTGGAAAGCTTTGGCATCAATGCTGTCTGTCAATAAACAGCTGTCCTACCGCACTGGAAGGAGTAGTCAGTTCTGCTTGTTGAACACTGAGGAGTTAAGATATTAGGTTCAGGTTTCAGGTTCTGTGAACTCTTCTGTGTTACATACAGAAAAAATATTTTAAATATTTTGGAAGTAAACACTCTGAGATCAACATAATGTATATAAAGTCAAGTGCTTGATTCCTTCCAGTTGGGCAGAGTCTGACCACATAAAAATGTTCATCTGGACTGAAAGTACAAACTTACAAGACAAGCAGAGGAGAACCATTTAGCCTGAACTTGGTGGTTCAAGTGCCACTGAGGTTCATCACTTCCTTAGTATGTTTTGCACAGCTTTGTCACCACTGGCACTACAAGGATACACACTACTTTGAGGATTTTACACAAGGGTTCTACTGACTCTGCAAATTTAACTCTTACCTACATTTCCTTTTAGTTGTATGAGTCTGCTCAAGTCTCACAAGCCTGAGTCTGCTGTTCAAAATGGAAGGGGCACATGTCTGGACCCCAGAGTCACCAAAAGCAGCCAGGCCAGGTTGGGTTGCAGGAGTGAGTGCTGGTCAGGCAGCCCTTCCTCTGAAATGACCCCGGGCACGTGCAGCGCATCAGAGACTGCACAGCATGGGCAGAACAAGTGCCCTGCTTGCACCCCTAAATCCCACAGTCCTCTTAAGTACGAGAATGGGATAAACAGGATAATTCACACCTTTCAAAGACGCTGTCTCTGGCACTTTTTATACTGAAGTGTTGGTTTGTTCAGTTCACATCTTCACAGCTATTGTACCACCCATGAAGGGGTGTAAAAGCAGCCTACCTGCCGGGTCCCTAGGTGAGTGGACTGTATTAGACTAAAGATGCAGGATTTGCGTTGGTTTTACTTTTATACATTTGCCTTAATTTGTACTGTATGTTCTGTTATCAAACCAACACTGCTTGGAACCTTTCATTTTAATCCGAAGCAATTCCATGTATGGGAATTAGCACTTAAAGAATGTATACAGATAAAATAGGAGACAGAAGTGTACCACACTAGCTTTTTATTATTGGTATTCTGTAGAGTACTGCGGTATCCTGAGGTCTGTAACACATTCGAGGACTTAATGAGTTAAGCCTTACTCTGAACGTTATCTGCTACAGTCCTGTGCCAGTAACTGCCTCAGAAATTGGCTAATGAGAAGATTACACTCTTTTATCATGAACTTCACATGTGTTATAGCTACTGTGCTGTCCCATCATGCTCTGGCAAATGTTGGATAGGGACGTTTAAAAATTCATGCACTGGAGAGAAAACTATACTGGGAAGGAAAAGCCTCTGATCAGAGAGCATGGTCAGCTCCCAAGTTTGCACAGAGGGCTAGAGCCAGGGCAAAAGAAGCTCACAACTGTGTGGCCAGGCGTGGGGACAAATGAAATGGGATATTAAATAGCAGACTGGTGTACAAAAGAAGTTTGTATTTAGCAGCATAAAGTAAATCCTGACTACATATCCAGATTTCAAACTAGTAAACTAAAAATCATGTCATTGTCTGTTGGTCTACATACAATGTCAGTTAAAAAACCAAAACAAAACAAAAAACCAAAAACCAAAAACCAAACCAAAAAAAAAAAAAAAAAAAACAAAAACCAAACCCAAAAAATCACAAAAAAACCAAAAAGCCAAAGCCTGCTCTCTGCAGAAATTCTTAGTATTGGGAGAATATTGATGGAATATGACTCTCCTACAACAAATAAACAGAAATATGAATCTCAGAGTGCCCTTGCTTTAAGATATGGCTGGGGTCTTCAGAAATTTAGTGTCCCAGCCAGTATGACTTTCCTTGATTGAGGCATTGTTGGAGATCAAGAGGAGACTGGAGGAAGTCCTTGAAACAGAGATGGATGGAAAGTCCCCTGCTGAGGCTGGGATAACAAAATCACTTTCACCTCTCCTTCCACCAGTAAATCCCAGAGCAATGGTTATCCAGGGGCTACCATGAGCAACTTTCTGCATGCCAACAAGTCAGTTTCCACCCATCCCAGCAGCTCTGAAGGCAGTCCTGCCCCAGGATCAGTGTGAAAAACAGGGACTGGTCTTACCTCTCTGAGTCTGCAGCTGAGAGAAGAGGTAACTGGGGGGGAGGATGAGGATGGAGAGGACTACCCTGTATGTTATGTCCTGGGGAGGGAAGGCTGCTGGGGTGGGACAAGGACACTGCCCCTGCTGCTGTTCCACTTCCACTTGTCTGTGTGCTGGTGAACAGGGCTGCTGAAAGCAGAAGAAGAGAAATAACCCTCATCAGGCCAGTGATAGCATTGATAACCAACCAAATATTATGGGTAACACTTCCCCTAAAGCTGCAGTCCTGATTCTTAGCAACTAAATGGATTTTCTGAAGTTTTGTTTTCTGTCCAAAGAGAAGAAAGACAAAAAAACCCAAACCCCCCAACCAAACAACCAACATAAAAAAACCCTCTAAACCATCTTTGCTGCTCCCAAATTATAATTTCATAAAACCACGAATTACAAAGCTGCCCTCCTTCTCCTAGGAATTTTGTCTAAATAAGGCTGCAAATGTTGTAGAATAGCTTTCTGTTGTAGAAAAGGTGGCAAATACTCCCTACTTAGTTTATTTTTGGAGCTCACGAACAGAAAGCACAGTTTCATAAGCAGTGAAACACTTTCTACATTGTCTCTTCATCAGTAAAAATCCTGAATTTCTTGAAGAGGTCAACCCAAACTACAATAGTGCTATTATTTCCCCTTAACTCTCCAGTAATGCGTACAAAAATTTTAAACTAGCATCAGCAGTTTCATAAGGTCACTTTTACATCCATTCCAAATGAAGAAAGGTTCTGGATGATTAAGTAAAAACCAGTATTTCCTCCAAATGGCCTAGTTAGTTGACCCCAAAGCCTGTAATGTCATTTTCAGAAGGTCTTTAAATGAGGCAGTCAGAAGGTAAGAAAAGCACTGATTACCTAAGCCTTCAGAAAATTGAGTTACTCAATTATTTTTACTGACATCTGTATTAGGTAGTTTATGTCGATTTTGAATGGCAGACAAGTACATGATATTAAATATTTTATGAACCCCAAGAACAAAGCAAATGGTCTATCTACAACATGAAAATGATCTCTCACTGTTTGATTGTAATTTCTTCCTCTTTATAAAGAAGGCCTAGTTTACTTCTCAGGCAACTATTTTATAAGTTGTGCTTGCAGATTTCTTGTCCAGGCTGCACAAGTTCCTGCAGCACTGCCCAAGACCTGGTGACTCGGTGGATGGTTGGACTCTGTTATCTCAGAGGTCTTTTCCAACTGTGATCACACCATGATTTTGTCACTGTCCCTGGAAAAAGGTTATCTGCAGACAAGTACAGGAACACATCTGTACTTTCTCTGAACTAAAGCAACCTAAAGCCCACTGTAAGATTCACCATCGTAGCAGTATCTGCTACTGTAGTACCTTTTGGGTAGGTTTCCAAGCAATTTCCCTTTTCTGATGGAGAAAAGATCACAGCATAAAGATCTAATTACAGTAGGGACTAGAGGGACAAGTAGGGTATTCAAGGAAGAAAAAGCATACATATTAGCTGCAAAAACATATTATTGTACATAGAGTAAGTTAAATGATCACAGCATGGCAGAAGAGATGTGGGCTCACACATTGTCTTGTTATTAAGTCTTCAAGAGCAGCATCATACTTAATGGTGTAAGAGACCATTAACACCTGCAGGCAGTGCAACACTTCTTTTGACAGTGCAGCTTCTGCTGCAGCGATGCTGCGCTGACCTCATCCCTGGAAGTGTTCAAGAAGGGTTTAGATGTGGCACTTCAGGATATGGTTTAGTGGTTGTGGATTAGCTAGTAGTTGGATTACAGCTGGACTTGATGATCTCAAAGGTCTTTTCAAACTTTAATGGTTCCATGAGTCTACAAAAAGCACAATCCATGGACACCCAGTGAAGTGAAATAACAATGCTGGCAGCTGCTTCCCAGTGCAAATACTACTATTAAAATTACTATTAAAACCTCCTAGTAAAGACAGGGCATTGGCTCAAGCTACTGCCTGAATCTTATAAATATCAGTTGAAGAAAAATATTTTCAGCCATTGGCTGTCAACAGACTTATGGCAATCCACAAATATTGTCATTGACAGGTCATTTCCCAAGCAGAGCTAAACTTAAGAGACTGACAGAAAACTCTGGACACTAGTTAAGAAACTTCTAGATAACCTGACCACTTTGTACAAAATCACATAGAATCTTTCAACTATCTAGTACAATACCTGGTGCAACTGGCCATTCCCTCCCGTTCTATCATATTTACCTGGGAGAAGAGGACAACACCCAGCTCACTGCAAGCTCCTTTGAGGTAGAGAGCAATAAGGTCTCCTCTCACTCTCCCCTTCTCCAAACAGATCAATCATGATTCCCTCAGCCTCTCCTCATAGAACTTGCTCTTCAGACCCTTCAACAGCTTGGTTGCCCTTCTCTGAACTCAGTCCAGCCCCTCCATGTCCTTTTTGTTGTGAGGGTCCCAGAACTGAACACAGCATTCAAGGTGCAGCCTCACCAGAGTACAGGGGCACCATCAATTCCCTCCTCCTGATCCTTATATAAAACCCAGGATGCTGTTGGCCTTCTTGGCCAGCTGGGCACACCACTGGCTCATATTCATCCGGGTGTTGACCAACATCCCCAGGTCCTTTTCCTTTGGGCAGCTTTCCAGACACTCCTCCTCAAGCCTGTAGCATTGCATGGGGTTGTTGTGACCAAAATGCAGGACCTGGGACTTGGCCTTGTTAAATCTCATACAATTGGCCTCGGACCATCAATTCAACCTGTCCAGATCCCTCTGCAGAGTCTTGCTATCCTCAGGCAGACCAACCATCCCACCCAACTTTTTCTTGGAATCTGTGTGCATAGCAAGTTTTTCTAATAGTTTAGCTGTTAGATGCAAGTTGCTTGTTTAAAGTGATGGCAGGAAGTAGCTACACAAAGGAATAATCTTTCCAGTGCCTGATTGCATTAAACACCTGACTGAACGGCATGAAACTGAAAAAATACTCAAGGGAACCAGCATGTTCACCGACTCCAACATACCACCCACAGAAAGATGCATAATGAACCTTCCTAAAACAAGTTTCTTCTCGCTACTGGTACAAGAGAAAGTAAAACACTTTGAGTAATTTTTAAAAGATTCAGACATTATGAAAAAAATATCAGAGTCAGAATAAAAATATTGGAGCTAGTTTATAGGTAGTTGAAGACCTATGATAAAAATGGTAAGATCATGCTTTCTAAAAACCTCTGGATTGCTACCAAAAAGCCTATAATATAAATAAGAAAATATCTGAGTTTTAAATTTTGTAATGTTCTTTGTACACGATAAATATTTTCTAGTCTACATAGGCTGATTATTAGTTGAGAAAGGTTGCTACAGTGGAAACTCCAGTTTCCAGTTAATTGCAAAATTAAGAAATAATTAAATCCCTGAAGCAACAAAAGCGGGACCTGGACTGGGATTTAAAGTTATCCCTGCTGTGTCATCTTTACATCTCATCCCTGCCTTTCAAGACAGATTCTTCTCTTACAGTGAACAAGTTGTCTCATCATGAAGAAAGGAACTATAAGTGGTGCAGTTACTTTCTTGCTTACAAGGTCTGTACTGACTCATGAGTAATTGTTCTTCACAATGTAAATCCAACCATTACGCCAATTTTTGAAGAACCATTAAGTCATCTTAAATGGAAAATATAAATCCAGAAGTAAAACTGGTGAATAGAAGGACAATCATGCACTTGACATGCTTTAATAATAGCATTTGTTTGATCTGAAGTGGAGTAGTGTGTGACATACAGTAACTATTTATAAATGAATGATGAATTCTGGTTTATTCTTTGGTACAAAATGATCCAGGTTTTAACCAAGCACAATAAAAATAAAGGTTTTTTTAATTGCAATTTTTATAATATCTCAGCCTTAGGGATTCTAGTCTGCACTATATGATATTAAAAAATTAAAGGCACTTAAGATGCAGCTGTCTGCTTCTGACATTCCTTACGTGTTTCTAATAGATTACTTTCAAACATTTATTATGTAAATCTCTTAGGAGAGGAGAAAACCTGCCTTTGCTTTAAATGTGCATACATTATAAGAAAAATAACCTTCAAGTGAGAAAAGTTTCATTTAACAGCATTGCCAGAATGGAAATCTGTTCCTGTTTCTACTTGAAATGTATCCCAGATGTATCTTAGCTAATATTCTGTCCCTAACAGTTCACAGGATCACAGAATGCGAGGGGCTGGAAAGGACCTCGAGAGATCATTGAGTCCAACCTCTCTGCCAGGGCAGGATCACCTGAAGGAGGTCACACAGGATTGCATCCAGGTGGGTCCTGAACATCTCCAGAGGAGACTCCACTACCTCACAGGGCAGCCTCTTCCAGTGCTCTGTCACTCTCACAGTGAAAAAGTTTTTCCTTGTATTTACATGGAATCTCCTATGCCCCAGCTTGCACCCCTTACCCCTTCTCCTTTCACTGGACAGCACCGAGCACTGGTTCCATCGTCTTGACCCTCACCCTTTACACATTTATAAGTATTGAGGTTGCCCCTCAGTCTCCTCTTCTCCAAGCTAAAGAGAACCAGCTTCCTCAGCCTTCACATATTCTATTTTTCAGGAAAGCCTTGAAGTTTTTCTTCATATTTAGGACAAATGTTCTATTCAGAGAAGTTTGAAGGGTAGCTTCTCTAAGGCAGAACCATTAAGCTTCCATATATTTTGCTCTTCTCTCCTTGGTGCATGCATAATTCTCATGTTGACATTTCAGTAAAATAATTCAATCCCTGTTGGATTTATGCCACTTATTCACACAGTCTATTATCATGTAGCAGCTTTGAAGAGTAGTTAACAAAACAATTAATTTCATCTTGATTGGGTGGTTCATGGATTCACATCCACCTGACAGAATACATACAGTTAACTGAGGTGGAGCAACATGAGTGACTAAAAATTTGTCAAGTTAGAGATAGCTATGAACACATGTATAGGAAAGCCCATATATTGCCCATAGATAAATTAATTCTGCTAGAAGTATGTTAATACTATAAAAATGGCTATACAACAGGAAGCAGTGCCAAGGAAAAAACAAACAAATGTTTATATCAAATAATTTCTGCAGCTAGTAATGCCAAGTATAGAAAGACAAGGCATGAATGAGATTACAAAATGTAAAGCCACAGTCTCAGAAGCAGTCTGTGGGACATCATGACTACAGACAGTTGCCAGCTAGGGGCTGGCTGGAGGCAATATCTTTCATCCACTTAGGATCATGACAAGTCATGGAGCAGCAGTTTGTTCATGACACTGTCAGCCTAGGTTTGGATTGACCCAGCAGGTGGAGCTGACATTTAATCACAGTCTGGAAGCTAGACTGGTAAAAGAGCTGAGTTTTCCAGAACAGGTTTCCAGTGGAAATCTCCTATAAGAATGTCCTCAATTTCTGAAAACCTGCCCTCATCTCATCTAACACACTGTTTCCACCTAGCTTCCATCCTGTCTAGGGACTTGAAAGGAAAAGGAAAAACTGGGTCTCTCTCAGTCTTGCCTATTGCACTGGACAATGCCAGTAAATAATTTTTTAAATCTCAGTATTCCTCACTACCAACTCCCTCTCAAAGTACAGTATAAAAGAAGCAACTGAATTTTCAGGTAATTTCAAAATTTCTGAACCCTTCAAGTAACAGATGCCCTACATAACTCATACTCAGACTGAGGCTTTTAAAATTTAACAGGATACACGTAATACCAAACATTTCAAAAGTTAGGATACAGTCAATCGTAGCTTTACATTTCCAATTTCTTTTCACCTAAAATTACATAATCTCCAACTAGTGTGTAGCTCACAACAGTCTTGCCAAAAAAATTGCATAGAACTGGCAAGTTTACAGGCCTTAGTAAAATAAAGTAATTTATTCAAGTAGCCAATTCACATCATGTCATTTTTAGCACCGCAACCTTCACTTCCTACATCTGGTTCTCAATTAAAAGTTGAACAAGATGGTGTTATGCATCCTGCATGAAAGTTGAAATAGGTATCTCTACAACTACTAAAATATTACATTTTAAAGTGCCCATCATTGTCTTGAGCTTTGAAATGTGTTACTGCTTGTAACTTGTCAAATGTTTCAAATTTAGCTGAAATGCGAATAACAATTGCACATTCAACCAGGTATGACAGAGTTATGTATTTTAATATGAAAATCTCAGGTACTTTACTGAAACAATTAAAAAGGATAATCACATTTGTAGCATAAATGTGTCTATTGGCATACTTACAGTCTAACATGAGAAGTCATAATGCAGCAATTAAGTTTATCAATGTAGATCTACAGGGAAGTGGTCTTTTGATTGGTAAAATACAATTTGTTCTGCCTCCCCTCGAGAAAGGTGAAAAAATCTGTTCAAAATCTTTTTATATTACTTTGCAGGTTCTATCTTTCTCATGAGACCGAGTTTAGACTACATCCTACTCTGCACAATCATCGTTAATCTTAAGTAAGCAGTAATATATAGCAGGCTGTTTATTTGTCTTTTTCTATACCTGGATAAATATTGTGAGCTGGGCCTGGGGAGCATCCCATGGTACTATCTGCAGCATCATTTGGTGATGGGGATGGCTGGAGGGGCTGGATTGCAAGGTAGTCGTTCAGGATGTCCTGGGCAAGCTCTGAGCTCGATCGCAACTGAAACACAGGAGATAAAAATGCAGAAATTATTATAGCAAGGACCACCAAAAAAAGAAAGAAAGGAAAAAAAAATCACACTGGAAAATTATAATGAAAAAATGTTGAGGGGTTAGAGAAAGAAATGGAACCTGGTTCATATCCTTCCATTGTAATAGGCATTTTTTGAATCTGAGGAAGGAAACTCCTCCAGATGCTTAACAAGTGTGTTGTGCTCATGACAAAGGCTGCTCGTAAAGACAGGACCTCGGGCAGGTATGTTCTCTTGTCATATGTTGTAAAAGAGAAAAGTGTCCCAATCCGTGGACAATGGAGATTTATAAAATATCTCACGTTTTATATCAGCAGGGGGGTACTATAAAAAACCCAAAGACTTCCCTGCTGGCATGGTGCCTTCAACTGGCTCATTGAATGACCAGAAAGGCAAAGGTGCTGCTGGCAGTAGAAATGAGGGACTAGGAGCAAGCAGCCAGGAGTGGTCAGGATGGAAATGGTACCACTTTATATGTACCAAAGTTGCCTCGAGACCACATTGCTAAAGTGACTAGGACTGTATCTATTTCACATTATGGCTGAAATGTTCTGAAAGTGAGTACTCTACCACTGCCATTAATCCCAGCTGCATGCATGGCCACTTGTCTGGTACCTGATCCATCAACAGGAAATTTTGGTTATCTGACTGGTCCAGCAGTAAACAATTAAGAAAAAAATTCTTAAGAAGTTTTCCTTTGAATTAAATTGCATGGAGTCACACCCTGAGGCTATAATCCCATAAAAGAACAAACAAACAAACAAACCCCAAACAAACAACAACAACAAGGAAAATAATAAATAACCCAGAACCAAAATAAGGGAGAAAGCCTACTGCAGCCCCCTGGCACAAGGCTGTCCTGGTTGCAATGGAACTGCAGATAAGGTTTCTGGCAGATGGATGGTGCTGCAGGTTGCTGGGAATCATAGATGGAACTGAGGCTTCTCCTCTCTGATGCCATGAAAAGTGGGCAGGTAACAGTAACCAGAGCTTAACCTAGCTGCTCTAACAAACTTCTAGGGGGAGGAAGAGCAACAACAAAAGAAATTTCTGTCCATTCTATACTCAGAAATTAAGAAAAAGCAGGGAAAGATTGTGAGTGCAACTGTGAGAAAACTCCTTACTGTGCCCCAAGATGCTGGTAATCATTCAAACTGCTTCAGATGATATTTATTAGTACAAAAATATTGCAAGAGGGTGGAAAGTTGGCCTTTCACACCATAAACATGTGAGGTAGGATGCCTCTAGTAGAGCTACATGCAACTTATGGCAACTATGCACACACTGCATGCTGTAGATTATTGCTTCTCTTAAAACTTAAGTGAGTCACTATTAAGTTCAAATCCCCCAAAAATTCCTTTGTGAGGTATATTTATTATTCCAGAACTTGTTACTCTAGAATTCTGTAGAGAGAGGGTAAACTGAGTGGGAAAAGGGATGGAGTAAGGGAGAAATACCCCGACAAATGCATGTAATTTAATATCCATATTTACAACCTGTAAAAAATCCAAATATTTCTTCCAGTGTCGCAGGTATGCGTGTCTGCTATTATGCCCTAATTATTCTGGTTTTACTGATATCACTAATAATGTGGGTATTTTCATAAAAATAAGTGCATGGGAAATTAAATACCAGATATATCCAGACTCACATTCTTCCCAGTTAAATTATTAATGACCATTATGTCACTTTAAATGTCTAGGGAATCTATTGTGAAAATAGAGTTAGAAACTGTTCAACATTTTATGATCAGAGATCATTCATATGGATGAAACAGAGAGCAGAATAAGGAAAGAAGAGCTAAATATTTACACATCAGTTACATGTATTAAATAACAGCAACAGCCTATTTAACACATTTTTCTATTTTTCTGTATTTACTATCTGTTCAGGATATTTGCTTTGTATTTGCCCAATAGTCAATGCTTACAAAAAACAACAAAATCCAAAACCAATAACAGAAAATCAAAACCAGTAAAACAAACACTGAGAGATTCTAAATCTGTACACTGGTTATTATTGATTCATATTTACAACCACAAGGGCTACAAGTATAGATTTATAAACTTGCACACATAAATATGCATTGCATATTACAATACATAATTTTAGAATGACACTATATGTATTTAACATACATATAATGAAATATCCTGAGATGGAGGTGGGTGTGACACTAATTTGTGTAACTGCAGACACCAATGCTAATTCCAGTTTCCACAAGAAATACTACCACGGGTCTTCTATAAAGTCTCACCAGACTAATAGATGCTGTCAATATCTTCATAGTCCTTGACTGCAGGATGTGTATATGAGTGGCTTTTTAAGAGTAACTACTGTGACAGCATCAGAAACAGTACAGAGCATGGGGCAGAGGAACCTCTTTTCTACTCTGCTGCTTAGCAGAGCAGGACCATGAATGGGTAACCTTGCTTAAGCAGAAAGGGCCATTATATCACAGCTGCTTTTCCAGAACTTCTGGAAAATCCCATTCCCCACCATTACTGTTTTCCCTTGGGAGAGACAGAAACCATGCTTTGGTACTGGGTACTCCTTCTGACACAACCTAAAGCTCACCCTCTGAACCTTTCCTCCGTATGAATCAGCCTGTACCTCTAACAGGTCTCGCACAAGTTGTGGTCTTTTGGGAACAAAACACACCACAAAAAAAAAAACAGACAATGGTTCCAGCATGGCTGATTAAAGCATCGATTTCTTCTGTAAAGACATGCAGGGTAAAAAATGCTCAAATATTTTTGCATAATTCATAGAAAACCTATAAGAAGTTTTAACTAAAACCAGTGTTCTAAATTTTGTCAAAAGCAGGGAAATCTGTTGTTTTTGTTACCATGTGATGAAACACAGAACAATCAACAAAAAGACAGATAATCCTAAAAACTAGAAGATAAATCAATCACTCATTAGATCCCTAAAATTTTACCTTCAGTTTAAAAAGCTGTAAAAGAGAAATAATAATTGACCAGACCTAAATGCTGCAGTCTGTGCCTTGCTTTGTTTTAAACACAATGCATTTATTTTCCAGAGTAGACTGCAGACTTATTAACCAGCCATAAAGGGCAGCTGACACTCTCTTTGACTTCTGTTTCAATCAAATCCCATCACAGATTTCCCAGCATCCTACCTGCAACACGTTTCAACCATGATTACCTTGCTTCCCCCATGATCACTCAGCTGAGCACCACGACAACCCCACTGGGACTGAAAACTTGCCAATCTCTTTTTGAGAATTATAAAGTTGGAAAGCTACCTTGCTGAATGATTAATTCGGGACTTCACAATTTTGCCATGCTGAAAACAGACGCCTTCTCTGTGCTGTAATGTAGCCTACATTTAGGGCTCACCAAGATGCAAGTCAACTAACAATTTCCATGCATGAATTGTATTCCCTCTAAATAATAGATTTTCAGGTTTTATCAGCTCAGTTGTAAGGCAGACTTCTGAAGTTTTGTGTGAGGAAATCAAAAACATTCCCACTATCACAATGTGGCATTTTTTTCTAATATACAAAACAAATCACTGTCGGTCATGATTTAAAATTGCTTTACTTCTGTGACAATCAGCTAATGTTTATTGGCTTTCAGAACAAAGGATGGAAATTCTACTCCTGTACATTTTAGATATGATTAAATAATTACCTGAGATTAAATTATACAAGCAGGAGTAATAGAAGGCAGTTCTCAGTTTTCTTTTTTGTTATAGTTATGTTCAAGTGCAAAGATGTGCTGTTGATTTGATGCATAACATAATTCAAGAGAATTAGTGTATTCAAAAGAAAATTCCTTTATTAATTGTTTTTATGAGATCAATATTTTTTTGTACAATCTGGATAGTTTCTTCATCATTATTCCTGCTCAATAGACATTCGAAAACATTAAGGAAAATGTAACACATACGTGTTAATGAGTATGTTTAGTCAGAAGAGAATTAGCTCAGGATTTCTGAAATATTGTTAGTTTGCTTTCAAACAGCACAAAATGTATATGAGTAGCTTCAAAATCTGCCTGTATATACTCAGATTATTGCTAGTAATTTTTCATCAAAGTCCAGACTCCTCCAGCCCTTCACACATGCTAATTACATCATTGAGTCACAGCATTTTAAATTTTGCTTTCATGAAAGCAGGCTTAATGGACTGTTTGTATATTGCACACCTAGGAGAGTATTTTCATGTGTAAAGAGACGTTGGTTAAAGTCAGTTTTGACACAGGTTAGATCTGTGTATGCCATGTCTAAAACAAGCAAAAAGACATTCAATATTTCATGAAGAGGAATTGTTTTACATTAACTGCAATAGCTTTATAAATGTGTTTTTGTTCTCATTATAAAGCCAAGGAAGTCTTTCTCTTATTCATATAGTCTGTGTATTAAGTTTACTAAGTGCTATTTGTCAAGTAATGAACAAGCCAGCTGTCTTCCACTCATTTTCACTGTCTGTAAGTTAAATTGGCACTGGGGGAGGGATCCATGACCTGTCTACACAAAGCTACATATTTTACTAGTTTTTCTCAAGTAGCTAGAATTTAATTTTACTTACATGGTTACAGTAAAATTGTGTCCTGCTAGCACCATAACGTTGGCAGTACACAGACGCGACACTTGAAAATTACAAGTTCAGGATGGAGCCACCCTATGTGAAAGTGTTTACTCATATTACAGGCTTGCTTGCTAGGTCACACCTTTACTCTTGCAGATCAGCTTCAAAGCCCTGTGATTTCTTGCACAGCACTAAACTTTTTTGACAACAGACAAGAAAAGTTTGCCCTGGCTAAGTGTCCTAATTCTTGCCTCTGGAAGATTCAAGTATCTTGGTGCAAAGAAGCAATGCAGACAAAAGAACTTCCTTAATAAACTGTTTCCAGTGAGGAATATGGGCAGGATTTCTAGATAGCCATAGCATTCAGCATGCCACTATTTGTCTACTAAAGGTTTCAGATACTCATGCACGCTATTTTGATCTGCTACTTCATTCTGTTTCAGTTAAATGTTTGTTCAGGAATACAGAATAAAAAATCAGGTTAAATTAGCCTGTCTGCACACTACAGATCACAAAAATCACAGAATGTTTAGGACTGGAAGGGAACTCGAGAGGTCATTGAGTCAACCTCCCTGCCAGAGCAGGATCACCTAGTGTAGGTCACAAAGGAATGCAAACATGTGGGTTTTTAATATCTCCAGAGATATTCACTGGGCAGCCTGTTAGGTTCTAAACAAGAAATAGTTATTTTTGTTCTTCTCAAAGATTTGCTACAAACATTTGAGTTCAATGCTTTGTGACCTAGCATAAATCAGGAAAAGATACAAAAAATATTCTTCAGCCTCTTGCATTAAAAATAAAAAGTACTTGGAATATACACAATCAGCCAACTTTGTTAACTTTCAAATCAGGAAGATATTCTGATTTGAAAGTAGAACTATGAGAGGAGAACACTATTAGATTAAGAAGGGTGACACTGAAATTAATTCTACCTGTATTGCCTGTAGAAAAGTGAGTTTTCTTCTGATTGATATTATTCTTATATGAGAAATAGTTTGGTTTATTTCCAGCATCACTGCCCTTCTTTGGACTCTCTCCAGCACCTTGATGTCCTTTTTGCAGTAAGGGGCCCAGAACTGAACACAGCACTCAAGGTGCAGCCTCACCAGTGCTGAGTACAGAGGCACCATCACTTCCCTTCTGCTGGGCACACTATACCTGGTACAAGCCAGGATGCTGATGGCCACCTGAGCACAATGCTTGCTCATATTCAGTCAGCTGTTGATAAACACCCCCAGGTCCTTTTACCCTGGGCAGCTTTCCAGCCACTCTCGCACAGGCCTGTAACATTGCACGGGGTTGTTGTGACACAAGTGCAGGACCCAGCACCTGGTTCTGTTGAACCTCATACAACTGGCCTTGGCCCATCAACCCAGCCTGTCCTAAGCCCTCTGCAGAGCCTTCCTACCCTCAAGCAGATCAAAACTCCTCCCCGATTTAGTGTCATCTGCAAACTCGATCTGCACTCGATCCCCTCATCCATACCATTGAATAAGATATTAAAAGGAACCTGTCCCATCTGAGCCCTGGGAAACACCACTTGTGACCAGTCATTTTACTGGATTTTACTCCATTCACCATAGCTCTTTGGACCCAGTCATCCAGGAAGTTTTTTTACCCAGTGAAACATACGCATGTCCAAGCCATGAGCAGACAATTTCTCCAAGAGAATTCTATGAGAAATATGTCAAAGGCTTTACTAAAGTCTAGGAAGACAACATACACAGCCTTTCCCTCACCCACTTAGAAGGTCTTGATGAGTACTTCTGCTAGGTCCCTCAGTACCCTTGGGTGGACCCCATCCAGCTCCATAAACCTGTGTCAGTGGTGCAGCAGGCCATTGACCATTTCCCCTTGATTATGGGGGCTTCACTCTGCTTCCTGCCCCTGTCTTCAAGTTCAGGGGGCTGGGTACCCTGGGAACAACTGGGCTTGCTAATAAAAGTAGAGGCAAAGAAGGCATTAAGTACGTCAGCCTCTTTCTCATCCTTTGTCACTATATTTTCTCCAACATCCAAGAGTGGATGGAGATTCTCCTTAGCCCTCCCTTAGTTGTATATGCATTTGTAGAAACATATTTTACTGCCTTTTACTGCATTAGCCAGGTTAACTTCTAGTTGGGCTTGGCCCTTCTAATTTTATTCCTGCACAATGTCACAGCATCTTTGTTGTCCTCTTGAGTTGCTTGCCCCTTTTTCCAAAGCTCATAAACTGTTTTTTCTCTTCTGAGTTCTAACAGAAGCTCTCTTTCTGCCAGACCAATCTTCTTCCTTGCTGGCTCATCTTCTGGCAGATAATACTATGTCCTTGAAGAATGTCCTGTGACTTCCAGGACTCCTAAGGCTCCTAAAGAAAGAAGGGCTCCTTTTGTCTGAAGTCCACCTTCACGCATATATTGTGGCAGGGCAGTGAAGACAAACAAATACAGAAAAAATGGGTTTGCTATGAACCCCATTTTATTTGTTTGCTATCAAAAATGAAACTAAAGAATACAAAATGCTATGCACACCAGCTGAATGCTGTTTACAGGGTTTTGAGACAATCTGTACTATTTTTTATTTGCCCTGTGTGCAAATGTAACAATGATGACAGCACTTAATGCCTTGGGTGAACATTTCAACATAGCACGATGCTGAAGCTCACAGGAGTAGAAACTTAGGGCAGAAACCACGTGCAGGCACCATGATATGAAACAGCAAATGTTAACAACAGAGAGAACCAACACACTCCTGCTCGTAAGAACTGCCACAGCTGCCAGAGCACCATGAAAACCATAGTGGGAGGGTTTGCTATTTCTTCCTCACTGGAGAGCAGAGCTCTACATACACTGCTAGCAGTGCAGAGCCCAGCCCCATGCTGGAGCTTCCTTGTGAGGTACAACCTGTGCATCCCACCACAGTGCACATCACTGCCACCGCAGCAGCCAGGGGGTGGTCAGCCCCACACAGCCCCCCCATTTCTTTCAGTTTGTTTTCCTGTTTCTCACTGCCCATGCTCAAAACCATTGGTCATTTGTGCTATCAAAAGGTTTTTAAAAAAAAAAATAAATTGTGTTATAAAATTCCTTAAATGCTGCTGCCCATTCCTAATCCTGTTTTGTCAACATCCCTTTCAGGAAAAATCGGTGCATGCCATGGTGTCTGATTTATATTTCATTTTGAAAACAGGAAGTAAATGGATTAAAGTTAGTGATTAAAACACTTACTCTTCACTGCATTTTTTCTGCAGAACAGTTTCTTCGTTGTCATGGGCACTGCTCATTGACCCTTTGCCCCTGAATTCACTTCTTTTTGCATTCGTGACGTCTTTTAAACAGACTCCATAGAGAACAAATGAGGGAAAATATCCTCATGCTCAACTGCTCTCAAAGCAAGCAAAAGATTTGCCTCCTTTTCAATCCATTCTCTTCCTTTTGCAGTTTCAAAAGCGAAATCTGAACTAAGAGTATGAACAAGGCCAAGTAAAACCTGAAAGATGCAGAAGCAAACAGGGCTCATAATGTAGGATCTGACTGCTCCCCACGAGGCACGTGTTCACAGAGCACTTTCTCCAGACTAATAGTCACACAATGGACAATGTCACTGGCAACTAGCTTAGTGCCTGAATAACCTGCTGAAATACCAATGATGTAATGTTCTAAACCTCCGTGGCTTGCTTTCTCCTCATAAATTAAACATTTTGTGTTAGAAAAAATAGAAAAAAAAATTATTTTATTTCCTGCAAGAAACAGATTGTGTTGCTTGCCTAACAAAAAAAGCCTAGTCCAAATACTGAGAAATGGGAGGAAATGAAAGGAAAATATAGTAGAAAGTTGCAAAATTAAATAAACCAAAGGTACTAGTTAGATAAAATCACCATACAAAGTGAGCAATCCAGAAGTATGCAGCACTGTAAGAAGTCAGAGCTTTGTATTATTTTGATGAGAGAACAGTGTATTTGCTAACATGAATACAAAATACAAAAGCAGACACTCTCTCAAAGCTTTATAGAAAATTCCAAATTAACTTGTAATAAAACCACTTGCTTCCAGAGAAATACTGTTCCATAGTGGGATATCATGTCTTTAAGCACTTATTTTTTTCCTATTTCTTGTCATGTGCTCATTGCAAGACAGAGAAGTTTGTATACATAAGAGATAAGAGGGATCTATGAGACAAAATATAAAAGACATATAAAATCATCAGGCTTCAGAAAAATTCAGTTATTGAGATCTCCCTCTGAAGGTGGAGATTTTATGTCCCCTTTTTGCTAATACAGGGTTTGCAAAGTGGCAGAAGAGCAGCATCTGCAGGATCATTACCAGCTGTGAAATGTGGCCTCTGTAAAACCCCCTCCAGTTCAGATGGGAATTCTGGTTGAGGTCAGCACAGGCCACTCTACAAGGCAGTCCCAGGGATTGCTTTGTCCAGGTGACCTATGTTCTTATTTCATTATTTCCAACATGCTCCATACACAGCATGGGCTGCTCTGCTTTACTCAGCCCATGCTACAATCTGAGGTAGGAGCGGATGCAGCTGAAGGAGTTAACAAAGCCAGTTTCATCTCAGCAGTGCAGTGTAGCACCTTTTTAGCTTATTCCAATCAGGAAAGTATTCCATAAACTTCCAGCCATTGCTACCTGATTGGTTTTTGAAAGAACAATATAAACAACAAGGAAAAAATTCTGAAAAAATAAGGATTAAAGAGATTCTGATTTCCTGTTCTTTCTTCCTCAACACAGTAACAATTGAAAATTTCTCCTTCCAACCATATATTACAGGAACAATCTTGGCAGAGTTCATCTTTACTGGGAGGATGTTTTGACAACTACTCAAAAGCCACCAATCAGTCATCATTTTGCAATTGATCAATATGTGTCAAAAAGGACAATTACTAGGCAAATTTTAACCAATTTGGAAGTCTGTGCAAAATTCCCTTATCTCCTGAGTTCTCAACCACCCCTTTCATTCCTTAGTGATTTGACAGATGTTCCATATAGATACAATTAAAAAAGAATGTCCACCAAGTGTAGACAACTTTCAGAAATGTCCTTTGGGCTGCCTTTTACAGAGCCATGCCTCTATAATATTTGCTTTCTGGAAGACACAGTATAAAAATTCTGTGCCAGGAAAACAGACATAATTGCTATGTTAGTACTGGAGTAAGTACAAATAAAATAAATAAACAAGGAGCAAAATATAGTTAAGACTAAACAGTGTGCACTTCAGCTTATCCAAGCTCCTTTGCATAGTATTGAAAACTCCAGTAGAGACCTGGGAGTATCACTCACTACGCTACACATCTCCTGAGGTGTTAAGGTATCTGGCCGGCTGAATCCATGCATCCATTCCTCAAGATGCATTTTCATGAGCTAAGAAGATGCAGGTCTCCAGGAAACTGACAGCTTTTGGATGCAATTGTCAGGTAAGCATTCAGCATCTCAAAGTTTGTCTGTATAAAGTATCTGATCCATAATTAATTTATGCAGTGACATCAAAGACAATCTGGGCACTGTTAAAACTGCCAGAGAATCAAAGAATGGTCAGATGAAAGATTATGTTTCTTAGTATAAACTGTCTTTCCGTTCAAGGTTCAGACTAAGACTTTTACATTCCTTTTAGGTGGTCCTGTTTATCTTAACTGTTCAAATTATCTTGTCCTTTTTTCCACAAAGATGAAGTTAACGAGTTATATCCTTATCTGCTACAGTCTCCTTTATCAATTGGAAACAATGCTTTAATTTTTATTTTTTTTTTGGAAGAACACGCTGGTTAAAAGAACTATTATACACGACAACACTTTTTCACTGGTATAATTATGGATAAAATTAAAACATATCTAAAAGCACAAACACTGCATTATCCAGATGATAAAGTAGATGTTACTAAAATTATCTTCTCCTTACCAAACAGCTGTATGAAATTAAAGAAAACTTCTGTCTTTTTCAAAAATTACCTCTAATTTGTTTGAAAATTACTTTCTTTTTTTAAAAAAGAAAGCCTTTAAAAAAGGCATTACATGTTGCATACATTCATGCAGATATTCACTGCAATATCTACACAAAGCCAATGGAGGCCCACTTCATTCACAGGGGGTCTTACACTATAGTACTTAGAAGTCAATTTAACATTTTCTTTAAGTTTAGAAATACAGACTCCTTCAGCAAGATCACTGCAGAAATAGCAAAATGTTTTTCATGGTATTCTTGTATGATAAAAAATATTCTTGTAAATGTACAAGGTTGAGTGCTATATTTTACAACCATTGTATCTTGGTGAAGACCATAAGAGTAGTACTTACCTTCCATATTGGTTCCAATTTACTGGATATGTAACAGTGAAGGCTCTAGATTTTGTTTATACTATCTTGCCTAGTTTAATTTTCAGCAATAATAATAACTTCAATAATAATACTTAAAAATTTAAAAAGCTAAGGATTCATATTTTTGAATTCAGTACCATCAATTTGTAGATGAGAGAAATGTACTGCTTACTGAAAACATAAAGTAAGTGTTTTCTGAAAGGGAAAACAAGCTTACTTGGGTCAAGTAGTGCCCTATTTTTAACTTGAGTCAGTCACTGAATGACTCAAGGAACAGAACTACTCAGCCCTGTTGAAGATACCAACGCAAAACTCTATACTTAAGCCTTCCTTATTAAAGCTGTTCTACCAGTAAGATCTACAGCATCTAATAGGCATAATGATTCACCCTGACTTCATGTAAGAGTCTGTCTATACTCAGAACAAAAAGTACCAGCACATAAATGGTTTTCCGGTTTCATGAAGTCAGAAAATAGTGCTGGTGTCTTGTAAGTAATATGCAGAATATCTGAAGCAAATACCTGCCTCACTCATAATTCTGTTTTTCTAACCTTTCTTCTGAACCTCTGCACTGCCTCAAAGCAAGCCAAGTCACTATATTGTTTTATCTAGTATTTGAAAGAAAAAACAAAATAGCTATTTCAACCTGTGAACTTTTCATCCTTGTCCTTTCCTTCCAAAAATCCTCCATGTTTACCATTGATTTTGGGAAACATCAGTTCAGGCTGCTAAAGCCCACCTTCATATAAAAGCTGTTAGTTCAGAAAGTGACTGGATTTTTCTCCTTTTTAGAATTTCCATGAGGAACAGAAAAACATTCATTTCTCTTTCTGGTCCTGGTCTGTCTTGAAAATGCATGAAAGATCAAAAAGGCTGAATAGCTGTGAGGAAATTATTGATGTTAGATGGATAGCAAAGGTCCATAAGATCCTAAATTATTATGAGGTCTGAAAGAAAAAAGAAAAAAAAACAGGAAAAAAGGAAAAAAAAAAAGGGAAGAAACTGGGTAAAAGATGAGAAAATACAGGAGTGTCTGGGGTGGAATAAAGTCCTGGGACTGGTCTTACCATGGTATACACACATCAGCCGCCTACAGATGTTCATTTTGGGTTGCATATCCCATGTGTAGTTGCTTTGCAAGCTACACAGGCGGAAGATAGAATAAGAAAGGAAACTGAAAGAGAAAAGGATTATAAAAATAGAATGAGAGACAGAAAAAGGACGAAAAATTAAGTAGGCAGCCTTAAGATTATTTTAACATCAGTTTACAATTACCGAATCAAACAAAACACTTGAGTCTGAATGGACCTCAAAGATTATGTAGTTGCAACACCACTGCCATGGTTAGAGACACCTCCCTTCAGACCAGGTTGCTCAAAGCCCCATCCAACCTGACCTTGAACATTCCCAGGGATGGGCCATTCACAGCTTATCTAGTGAACCTGCTCCAGTGTCTCAAGACCCCTAAAGGAAAGAATTTCTTCCTAATGTCTAATTTAAATCTACCGTCTTCCAGTTTGACACTGTTGGCCCTTGTCCTATCACTACCTGCCCTTGTAGAAATCCCTCTCCAGTTTTCCTGTAGGCCCTCTTCAGGTCCTGGAATGCTGCTGTGAGGTTTGTCTGGAGCCTCCTCTTCTCCTGGCTGGACAACTCTCTCAGCCTGTCTTCAAAGGAGATGTGCTCCAGCCCTCTGATTATCTTTGTGGCCCTCCTTGGGACTTGGTCCAACATGCATATCCTGCCATCACACCCCCAGAACTGGACGCAGTACTTCAGGAGCGGTTTCACGAGAGCCAAATAAATGTGGAGAATCACCTCCCTTGACCTGCTGGCCATGCTTCTTTTGAGGCAATCCAGGATATGGTTGTACTCACACCTGGCTCATGTTCAGCTTTTCACACCCAAGCCCTCCTGCTCAGGGCTGCTCACAATCCATTCTCTGCCCAGCCTGTATTTGTGCTTGGGATTGCCCTGACCCATGTGCAGGACATTGTACTTGGCCTTGGTGATCTCCATGAAATTTTCACAGGTCCACCTCTCAACCCTGTCAAGGTCCCTCAGCACAAAATCCTTTCCTTCTAGTGTGTTGAGTGCACCACCCAGCTTGGTAACTGCTCAACTTACAATATATATTTTAAGTTTGTTGCCCTTTCAGAGTTGAAAGGAGATGACTAAGAATAGGACAGGTTTAAAGAATAATTGTAGTCCAGGGCCAAGATATGCATTAGCATTCCTCTCAGCATCACTTCATGCTCTCGTTTTAGGTGCTGTCTGGTTTCCTATCACTGAGTTCCCTGCTTAGATGTCCATCCATCTTCCCCAAGGGAAGATGAAATCCAAGCACAGACAGTAATTCTCACTTCTTGACAGAAGTGCTGCTTTTTATCCCACTGAAATATTTTAAAATTACAGCCTGGGTATTATAATACATAGAGACTGTACTTAAAATATTTTACTAGACATTTTCAGCATCTGTTCCCAAGTGTTTGCATGGTATTTGTGTACATGTTTGCCCTCATGTTCATGAAGAATTTTATAAATTACACAGAGGACAAAAGCAAACATAGCTCTCTACACTCTTCTGCTTTCCTTTGAAAGGTAAAGGGAAGTTTATTGCACTGTCCACTAAACTGCCTGCATTAAATGGATTTGTGCCAGGATCTTCTTGCTCTATAGGATTTCAACCCATCACCTGGAGACAGTGGCAAGAGGCTGGTGGTTGGAGGGAGGTGGCTGAAGTTTGGGAGGCAAAGGGAAACAGGGAACAGTGGCTGGCTTACAAGATTTGCAGAAAAGGCATTTTTGCCTTACAGGGTAAGCCGTAAACAAATATGAACAAAAGCTGCTTAAAGTAATTCGGAGGTGGAAATTTATCATTGTCACATTACATAATTTGGCCCCAGAGTGGAGGGCCAAGAAGAGGGTCAAAGCTTTGGAGACAGATCTAGAAAAACTGGTCTGGAGACTCAATGTAATATTTAACACAGCAAGTAGCTGATACTGCTGTTATGAATATACTTCCTCCTGCTATGCAACATCAAAGACACATTTGCAGGTACAGTCTTGGAAAGCCAGCAACTTAAGACACCACCATGATGTCACTTAGAGTGTGAGGGGAGGTTAAAAGGGGGACTAAAAGCAGTCGAGCACAATATATTAAGTGAATCCATGACTAACGGGGTGTGACAGCAAAGGGTTTCATTCTTCTCAACAGAATAGATCCCTAGGGCTGAAACTATTTCTCCATTATCCCTTTGGAACTGCTTGTCTCCATCACCTTGAAATTTTTATGGTTGTTTTTGATTAATTCACATTTTTGTAAAGAATTCTTTGACATTAAGCCAATTTTCACTTTTAATTAAAGTCATAAGTAACATTAATTCTGCATTAAAAGGTTCATTGTGTTGTACTTTTTATTATTATTACTGCCTGGATATGTTTCAAATACCAAAATATGATGTTAGTTAGAAATTAGAAGTTTTCAAAGGCCCAGTAACTATGTTGTACCTTGAAAAATTATTCACTGGAAATTTTATCCATGTTTTAAGTATCTGGTTGGGTAGATACCTCAATTTTTCTTTTATTTTTGTGGAGATCTGGCTTGTGGAGATTTCCCCTTCCATATGCCAATGTATCTCAGGTGATCAATGAGCAAAAATAAATACTTACCAAACTGGGATGAAAAAATTAGCAATTTTAAGTCTAGAGTGTACCCATAAAGAGGCAGCCGAGGAGTAAGAAGGCTCAGGTTTAAACTGTTTGGCACAAAGTTGAACAGCAAAAAAGCAAAATCATATAGTGAATGAAACACAGGAAGGACAATCCCATATATTATTCTAATCTGTAAAAGTGAGGGAGAGGAGATAACACATTATTTCATTTTCAAATGACAGTAATGGTACAGTGCAGTTTAATACCTGTATTCATGTCCATTATGCCGGTGAGACATCACACACAAGTTTCTCAGAATGCCACATCCTAATCTGTATTTACATTGACATGCTCAGGCAGTGTCTCAGTGACTGAGTTGCCTGCCTGGGACAGGAATGCCAGGGCTCCCAAACCTCCTGCTCCAGCAGCCCTGCCTGTGAGCAGCACGCACAGGAGCAAGGCAGCCAAAGCACTGCTTATTAAGGTGAAATCAACACTCAAGTTACTTCATCTCTGCGACAGGAGTGAGAACTCATAAGGTTAAAGAAAACTCCTCAGGAATACTAGAGGCCAGTTCCTCAGCAGCTGACATGCAGGTGTCTGCTGCTATGTCCTGCTTCAAGAAATCACTGAACCAAAACACCCTGCGAGTTGGCATTTAAAGACTGCCACTGGATCCTTCCAAGGCTGTACACAGAAAAAAAAAAATTGCTACTTTCTACAAGTGCATTTAATTTTAAAACTTCTAAACTATTATTTGTTTTGTGTGGGACTGACATTTTCAAGATTAATCTATCACTACTCCCGTTCATGTATGTTTGCCTTTTATTAGGACAAATTTCCTTTAAAATGAAAGCTTGGATTGTTATCCTTGATGACCTAAACAATCTAATCCATTAGTGTCATTGACATACGATGGGATATACAAAGAAAAATGCTCAGAAGAAACAGTCATGCCCACAGGTCAAAACTCAGCTCTTCAAAGATGCACTCATGCACATAAATAACTGCTGAGTCATTGACCTGACGTCTCAGGGAACTAGAACTGTGAAATGCCAGTCTTGGTCTTTGGAAGTGTCTGGCATGTGGAAATATAATTCAGAGCTTTATCTCCCACACTGTCCATCTGCCCTCAAAATACATCCTTCCACCTGAGTCTAGCCATGTAAACTAGATTTTGTATTACTCTGTATCAACCAAGTGGCAAAACTTTAAAAACAAAAATTTCTGTTGTAAAAATCTGGGTATTTATTTGCTTCATTATGTGTGTTTAGTGATTAATCATCACACCGGAAAATAACAAGCACTAAAGCAGGGAGCCTCAGTAAGTCAAAGATGACATTATAATCTATGCAACAACCATATCTATTATTTCCCATTAATATTTTTTCTAATCAACAGTACTTGAAAATGCACACAGCTGAAAATTTACCTTTTTCCTGATTTGTTGGTCTTTGGAAGAATGGGCTTTCACATGCTTTCTTAGGGAACTTGGATCTGTGTATCGTTTAGTACATCCTGGGACCTGACACGCATAAGGTTTCTAAGTCAAAAACAAAAAGGATAAAGCAGCTGTTATATCACAGATCATCTGAACATAAAGGAATCCCTTTTGAGCTTTGGAATACTGCAGACCACTTTAATACAGAAAGCAAAAGTTACACATTATTTCAAGCAGAATGCTTGGTAATTTATTAGAAAGGCAAAGGAGGTAGGTAAGGTTGAAAGGAAAGACAAACCAAACGAAAGCTTTCACTGTTACATTTTTTTTTAATCATGAATATTGTGAAGCAATGAATATTGCTAGTTACACTCACAGTTCTTCCACCCTCAGAGCAATCTTTGACTTTATCAGATACTGCATTCTTTAGTGAATCAGTTAAAGAAAAGGCAGTAAAGGCCCAGATAGACTGTTTAGGATTACAGAAGAATCCGCTTCAGAAAAAGAGAACAGGGAAAAGTGTTTACTACATTACGAAGCCAATAAGCAAAAACGAGAGAAATAATTGCATACTAAAGTTCAAAAAGTATTACACACCAAACTACACATTTTAATGTCAAGTAGAAGACAAACTTCTTCAGCTCACATTTTCTAATAGTGTGTGTCATTTTAGAAAGATACCAGTCCTGTAATGTCTTTACAGTTTTCTTAAAAAGCCAAATCAATCTAACTCACCAAGTAAATATAAATGTCTATAAATATTTCCTTCTGCCTTTTCTAACCTGTCTTTCCTGAAGGCTTGTTGGTCCACAATACAGAACACTAAAAGAACAGCAGTTCCAAGTGTTTGCTGAAATCAGCTGTTTTGAAATTTAGCTATTCACATTTCACAAAGCATTTCCAAAAACACCTTGTACAGATTATTTAACTTACCAGCCATACTATTAACTATACAAAATGTATTATTTAAGTTTTGTGAAAGCCATTTATTTCAAATGGCGTTGTTCTCACTTTCTTCCTGGAATTCTGCCCTTTGGAACTGCTTGTCTCTGACAAAACATCTTTTGTTATGAAAACAAAGGTTTTTAAACAAATTTCAGCTGTGACTCAAATTCAGAAGCAACACTTTGGTGGCATGAACATTTCTGGATTACAAAATTTTTCTTCTCTTGGTTTTTTGGTACATGCCTGAGCCTGACACTTAGTTCTGGTTTTGTCAGAGAACAGCAGTTCTCATCACAGATGGTTTCTGTGTCTTTGCATAGTGACCTCAGGTTCCCAAAATATCACCTAAGTGGGAGAAAGTTACTGCCTTTACCAGCAAAGCCAATGGAGCTATAGCCTTTTTATCAATTAGTCTGGACCAACTTCATGCCTACTTACATTACTGGGTCGCTCCTGGAACAGTCTAAACAGATTCATCAGACACTTCTCCCTCCTATATCTAAGGTTATGGGCTGCCTGCTGCCACCAAGCTGGAGGGAAGGACCACATTGTCTAATGTAAAGGGGATTGCAATGGGATTTCTGCTTCCTTACAGTGTCCAAATGTGTCCTCTGGTGCTTGGCGCGGTCACTGGAGTTGCTGAATGCTTTCTGGCAACCAGGGTGCTGACAGAGGTAGGGCTTCTCACCCGTATGGCTCCTTAAGTGAATCTTGAGATTTTCTAGTCTGGAAAAGGCTTTCTTGCAACCCTCGAACTAGAAAAGAGAAAGAAATTATTTGAAAGGAAAGCACACACAGCAATCTGCAACAGCAAACACCACACAAAAGGGTGAAAGGTCTTGCAGGGATCTACAGCCCGCAGTAGCTGGGTGCCTCTCCAGATCTGAAGAAACTATTGCTTCTCAGAGTGGGTTCTGCTGCAGAATTTGACCCATTTAGAACATAAGAATGTTTTTATCCTCCCATGGCTGAATGAGGAAACTACATTGCGCTCCCATTTTAAAGATGGGACACTGAGACGTGAGGAGACTGTTGAGCTTAGGGCACAGTACCACCCAGCCTACCTGGGAAACACAGCCACAGCTGATGCCCTCAGTAGCACAGGAAAAGCAAAATGGTCACTGCAGGGTTCCCAAGTCCTATTCTGGCCACCCTCATCTCAGCTCTGGGCTTCACTGGATGTTAGCAACTGTGCCCAGCACAGGCATCTCTCACTGCCAACCCAAGCTAAAGAGCAACAAAAAATCATGCAGGGAAATTTCAGTCTGCTCTGTCTTGCTGATGGTGATATAACAAGTAAAATGATTTTTGAAATATTTCTTTACCTTTTCACCATGACTAAATGTATGAGGTACTAAAAATAATGAGAGCACACCAAAATAGGTTGTAGTCCTGAAGGGTAACCAATAATCATGTAGCATGATATTTCTACACCTAATGAAGTACTGCATTTGCAGAGAAACCTATGTTTATATAGCAGAAAACCAGTTCTTAATCTATCATATTCCCATAGTATATTTTATCCTAAGGGAAACAAAAAAAACATCAGTTGTATTTGACACCAGCATTTTTATGTATATATTACTTCAATTAGACTTGGATATTTATGAATACTAGTTCGAAGTATAAGCTTTTTTAAATCTATCTGTCAAGATCACCTAAATCTTCATATACATGTTTATGTTTTTTATAAAGATAATTGACTAAAGCAATAAACAACACATTTACAGTGAAAGTTAAACATTTCAATATGAAGCAAAAGCACAGCTATGACTTTAAAATAGTTGTGTTCTCATGAGTGTGCTCATGTTTGTACAACAGATGGTGCTCAATGTAGTGGAAAACCATCCTGAAAAATTACAATACAATCACAAAGATTTATATAAAATAATCTGTGCAGCATGTAAAGCCCTGCTGAATGCACCATGCACTTCCCAGCCCTGACTAGACTGGCACAGCAACCTTCATTATGAAATGCATTTAGACCATTACTTGTAGGAACAGCATGACAATACCAGTGTGGATGTGCTACTGTCAGTAGCAGATATTCAGCAGCCAAGTGTTTAAGCAATTAGTAGATCTTCACTGTAAAAGGAACTGCTCTGATTCTCTCAGTTGAGCAGCAATGTAACAAAGACTTAGGACTTCACTTTTAAAAGTCAGTGACAAGATGCCCAGCTTATTCTTAACCCAGATATCCTCTGTTATTAGCTGGTATTAAATTTCTTTGTTGTTTTTTTCTCTCCCCCCCCCTATCTGAATCTATCCTGCTTCTGCATCAACAGTGTGTTTTCTTTTGTCATTTTCTGCTATGTTGACATGATAAGTAATGTAAAAGATAACTTCTGATTCTAGGTATTTTTGGCCATCAAGTGACTGAAGTTTCTCCCAAATAACTTATGTATATATAAATTATTTGCTTTCTTACCATAAAGAATGCTTTCTAAGATTTAATTTCAAATTGATTCTAAACCAAAACCAAATAAAGTTAAATATTGTCAGAAATGGTGACACCTGAGCAGTATTTGATCTCACAGTAATGTTTTATCCAATATATAACATGGTGTTACTGGCCTACTCTGATATTCTCACATTTACTCTTAATATCTTTTTCTTTTAATTTGAATCAGTTATATATAGTTATCTCCAAATATTTTTCTGCATCACTGCATTTGTGGGAGGATCATCTTTTATTTTTTTAAGCATGAAAGATAAGCATTTCCCTAGTCTCTGGCTGCATGTGGGGAAACGTTTATAGTGCATTAAAATGAATACATTTCATTATATGCTTCCAATTTGGTCTCACCTTAAGGGTATAGGGAGAAGTGTGTTTTTCTTTTTTAAATTTGACTTAAACATCAACCTTCCCACAACAATTACATTGCAACAGCTGTGGCTTTCTGTGGATACAGAGCTACCCAGAGTCAACATGTGGTCTCAATAACAACCCTTGATACTTCAGTGGTAGAATACAACTTGTTCTCCAAATAATTCCTCAGTAGAACAGAAGACATATCTCAGGCAGGAAGCAAAAGGGATTGAGAGGCCACCAAAAGGCTGTGACATAGGAAAATGACTGGATGAGATACATCCAAATGATCTCAGAAAGTCAGCTGTGGCCTATACTTGATGGAAAGGTTAAGAACTGTACAAATCTTTCCCAAACTGACTTGCAGGATATCAACCCAATCCTAAAAACACACTCATAATGTGTGTTTCCAGTGCTTCAAATGCATTTCCACACAGTTGCAGAATAACATTTTGTTTGTCTTAGTAATTTGTTCAGCCTCAGAGAAACTTTGACTATACAAAACCAGAAGAAAAAAGTGCACCCAGAAACTATGATGCTATCAGAGGTGAGAAATTCCTCCCTGACTTTACAAGGTAAACAAGATTAGAAGCTTTACCCTACCAAACATGCTCTCTGTGGAAGAAGTATTGAAATAATCATTATCACTACCTTTCATGACTCTTATTCATTAAGCACAACAAATGCTGTCTACATCCATGCAGGTAAGAAAACCATCAGTTTCACAGATGTACGATTCAGATCAGACTTAGGTCTTCCTTTGCCAGCAAACCCATGGCTAACCCCCACAGCAGTCCATGACTGATTGCACATGATCACATCAATGCATGCCTTAAAAACCTTCACACAATATGGCTTGGTTTTCCATTGGTAATTTCTGTGGTCCCCTTCTGACTACTTCCACATTGACCTGGGCCAGGAAATATAGGATCAATGTTTCAGTTGCAGTCAGACCTTTGCTAGGCATCCAGGTAATGTGACTTTTCTGAATCAGACCCTCTTTCTCACTCATTCAAGCATTGTGTCAGCCTTGTTTAACTCATACAATATTACAGAGGGTTTTCCCTACAGATGGTTGTATTAAGTTCCAACGAAGGCTCACTTTTTGCCAGGCAGAATTTCTCATCTTGTATATACAAGCTGTATGTCTTCATTCCTGCTTGTATGGCTTTGCATTTGGATGCTTTACAGTGTACCTTTTAAGACCTCAGTAATTCAGCAAAGTCACTCAGATCATCTGTAAGTGTGATATCCTCATTATTTATGACTCTACTAGTCCCTGTAAAATGTACAAAAGTTACCTACTTAGTACCACTATTTTGAGAGCAAGTGAAGCACTCTTCATCTGTGTCCTACTACCAGAATTCAATACCAAAATTTCAAAATCATAGAATCATTGAATGATTTAGGTTGAAAAGACCCTCCAGATCTTTAAGTCCAATTGCAAAGCTAACTCTGCAAAGTCCACCAGGTCTTTTAAATACCTCCAGGGATGGTGACTCTACCACTTCTCTAGGCAACCGGTTCCAGTGCTTGATAACCCTTCTGGTTAATAAATTTTTCCCCAGATCCAATCTAAACCTCCCATGGCACAACTTGAGGACATTTCCTCTTGTCCTATCACTGATACTTGAGAAAAGAGACCGATAGCCTCCTTTCTGGCAGTTGTAGAGGTTTAAAAATGTGACATGGTTCAAATGTAAAAAGCCTTGGAGAAACCCAGTTGTATTGTATAATCTTTTCCAAGAAGAGAAACATAGGCATTTCATCACTAGTGTTTTAAACTCCATTCCATACTGATATCCATCAACACTGAGATAAAATTCTGTTCAAGACTTCATTTGGAAACAGCATTCTCTGCCTATAATTACACATTGGAATTACATTTCAGATCTGTTAATTTATAGATTATTAATGAGTAATACTGGACTATTTGCAAATATACTGTGCTTGTCCTTTGCAACATTTTTTTTCCCAGTAAAACATTGAAACAGAAACATAGTACTTGATTTCTTCATTTTCATTTTCCATTCTAGACTGTGTAAGAAACAGCTTGATAATGCATGCTCCCTCAAAGAGATGATGGATATGGGAGAAGAAAAGTGAAAGGAATGGGACTCTACAAAGGTGAAGAAAGACTTAAAGATGTTTCGTGTAGCCTTCTGAGACTTTTGAAACAGAGTGAGATAACTCAATATAACGTGCTGAAAGATACAAACTGGTTTAAGTCTGCCTGCTTAAAGCCAGCACAAAATGTTGCCTCTGCCTGTCTGGACAATGACCCAATACCATTTACAACAGCAGGTTACTGTATGAGGTTGCTCTGACCAGCTCCTTGTCTTACTTCAGTGATAATAATGTGCTGACCAGAAGAATGACAAATAAGTTTTAAATCCAAGGCTTTGGGGAAAGTTATCTTAATGAAAATATAAAACATTTCTGAATTTTAGGAAATGGTATCATATGGGGATGCATATATACAAATGGTGGGATTGGTATCCTTAAAAAACACACAGGAAGAAAATAAATCCAGAGAAGTATACAAATAAGGCCCCAACCTGAATCTTTGAATTTTTCAATAGCCATGTAGCATTTAAAAAATATTTATTAGCAGATAAAGGGCAAAGTAATTATTTACCCTGTTTTATGTTTTCCTTAGTTTTGAATACTCTGATATGCTGACCTAGTAGGACCTCCCGTGTTAGCACTAATACAGGTTGTATGACAAGGACAAAGTATCTCTCCCCACCTGTGCATTTATCCCACAAATAGATGTAAAAGCTGTTCTTTACATGGATTCAAACAAGAATGATTCATGTCATGTGTTAATTGTCTTTCAAAAAGAACTTCCCTTCCTCAACAGCATTAGCAGGATGGATCACAGCAAGAAATCAACGAACTTTCAAAAAACAGAGAGTAAGACCTCATATTGAAATCCTTTTAAATAGGTTTTTTATTTCCCCAGACCCTCCTGCCTGGCAACCTTGTGAATGACATATAATTAGTGTCAGACATCATTCAAGCTGCTGACACTAGGTGCTCACCAGCAGGAAGCTGCATGCCACAGGTGAGATTTAAAAGCCTGAGGTTCATTTCACTTATTTCAAAATAAGTGCTCTGCTTTTAACCCTTAAAATGTTTTAATGGAGAAAAAACCACCCCATTAAGAATAGCACTTCACTATACTGTAACCATTTCTCTCTTAACAGTATATATTTTATGACATGGTGACTGAGTGCTTTGGTGGATGCTCAGTGCTTATACAAGGTTCTATTTACCTCAAAGCTATTCAAAGACTGTGATTTATTCCCTATAGTTGAGCTCATGAAATGACACAATGTCTTCTTTATCAATAAAAATTAATTTCAATCTCCTTTCCAAAGAGATCAGTATTCACAGAGAGCACTCTGATGTCAGTTCTGACAGGATAAACAGGAACAGTTCATTAAGGATGCAACCAAATCACAGTAAGGGTGGAAGAGGAACAAAGTTCCCACCCACAGTGCTCTTCTATTGTGAGAGCTCTTTTTACAGATAGATCTTTTTGTTTATGTATTCTTGGTAAATTTAGCATCCTCATTTCTCCTTTGCATTCCAGTACTCTGGAGATCTTCATAGTTCTCACATTACAGAGACCTGCATCACACCATATACTCTTCACTTTCTGGGTAACACCACCCATGCCTGAAGACACAGATACCTCAGCTGAAATTAAGCACAGTACACTGAATGTTATTCATACACTAAACTAATGGTGCCAAGAGATTAATTCACCATGGAAATGTCTCTTGTTTTCATTAGCTTTAGTAATCATGACCATTTCAGCCTTGGAAGCTACTTCTGTTGCTGTAGAGAAGGTAAATATTTTGACAAGTCCCTTGAAGGAAAGGGAAACTATTATGGAAACACATCAGCTGCTACTGATTCAAAAACCATATGGTACAGAAAGCATTAGAGAAAAAATTAACAATTTGGGAATTCTTTCATTGCTTCCTTTTGAAAGACAGTGCTCCTGATTTTGTTATTGGCTTGTGGTTTTGTTTCCCTCTTTCTTTCTCTCTGTCCTTGGCTGTTCTAAGAGGTTGTCTTTGATCCTCTTGTAACTGAGGTCACTGCATTCATGCAGCTTTCCATACTATAAATTGAGATGGTCTAACATTGTTCATTGTTAAAGCATCTACTGTTATTGCTAAAATCCAGAGATGTCATCTAGATTTGAATACTTCTTTTTGTAAAGCTTGCAAGAAATAAATAACCTTTCCTCAAGTAAAAAGCCAGTTATTTCCTTGCAGGAAATACATATATATATGTATTTTAAATATATACATATATATATATATATGTATTTCAAATATATACATATATATATATAAATATATATATATGCAGGAACACTGTTCTCCCCTCCAGTACAAATTCAAACATGTAACTACATCACATTTCTACAGTTCAAATCTCTATAGGTTCTCATGCCACAATGCTAAGAGAACTGACACCATAGGCATTCTAGCATCTCACTAGGAAGACTATTATTTTAGAGCATTTTGCTCTTTGTGAGTTTCACAAAGGAATAGATTTTTATCTCTAGCAGACTAGAAAAAAATTAGAAGAAATAAAGGATCAGGGGACCTCTGAAACCATAGCCTAAATGGCAAAGAAACACAACACTACAGGGTTCTTTCTCACCAAACTGCGTCCAAATTCAGATCATTCATGATTTATTCTTTTTTCTATAAACAGGAATAACCAATTTTGATGAACTGACACTGGTGTTAATTAAAAGGGCCGACTAAATTGGTTTTAGTAAACCAAAAGCATAAAGCATAATATAATTTTTTGCTTGTTTATGTAAAAAGCTGTTCAACTTAAAATGCCAGAGAGAGAAACACACAATGGAGAGAGGAACAGAAAGCCTTGGGACAAAGAATTATGTTTGGCCAAACCCCAGCTTGCATTTAGAAGTTCAAGGTCCAATCAAAAAATGTACCAAACGAAATACAAATATTACACTTAAGAAAGCAATTCTCTTTAATTTTAATATTTGTGTACCTGTTGCACATTCTTCCCTGCCAAGTTGGCTCAATTTATGTAAAACCTTCTTTCATAAGCACAATTTTAACTGACACGTACAAGCAGAACATTTTATTGTTAAAATAAGAGAACTGAACTGTGATGCTGTTCCAGTTTGCAATGGTGTGAGGAGCATGTTTTTCCAAGCTATCTGTCTCACAGGGATACACAGAAGCATGCTCGTCGATTTCAAGAACAAGAAAGTCTTAGATTCTCCATTATGCAACAAGAACCTCATCAAAGGAGAGAATTTTTTGCAAATTTTGTATAACAGAATTTATCTGACATTTTTCCATCAGGGAGGTAATTTTTCTTGAATGTCTGTCTCAGTGAACAGAAAGCCAAAGTCGCTCAATCCATGGTGTACTGATGGTTGACTGAGTTCCTATAGTAGGAAGGATTATTTTTGTAACACTTTGGAAAAAACCAAGCAACTCTTAAAAAAGAAAGAAAATCTTCTTGGATAATTGTGGGGTTTTTTTTTTCTCTATATCATTAACAATTTAGAAAAGCACATCTGTGAAATAACTAATATCACTTAACCAGCCAAGAAACAATACGAAAATTAGAATCATGCCTTAAGTCTGGCAAGAATGTATTGTCTTCTATATTTCAAGGAAATAGATATTCTAGCAGTAAGTCCAAAGAACAGACTTTCCAACCTTCTCCTGTTACTTCCTCCAGAAGAATCAGGGAAACTTGGAAACATACATCCTTTTCATTGGATGCAAGTTCACTGCTATTGTTAGAGGATTTAATTCTTGTCATTAATTGCATAGCTCAGGTGTTTCAATACGAAACAGAAAAGGAATTTAGCTGCAATGTCAGAGTTTCAGGGAAAAGTCTATATGCAGTTGTAACACTATTTCATAGAAGAATGTACTTTTGCACAGTTAAAGACAGCAGTGAGGTGGGATGTGGGTGGATGGAGGAAACATCTTTCCTTTAAAGTGATCTGTTCACATGCACATTTTTTCCCAAAAACATTGACTGCTGAATCATAAGCCAGAATAAATTACACCTGCATTGTCAAAAGTATTCTTTTTAAATTGAGACTTGCATGTAACCATCTCCAGCACAGAAGTTTCAGACGTCTAACTAAATGAAATATATAGTTTCCTTTTTCAATGTACTTAGCATTTTCCTGTTAAATAATATTCTGAATGTTATTATACAAATTAAACCCTCTAACATCTATATGAGAAAAGAGGGAAAACAATACTGTTGTCCTACACAAAGGACCTAAGGCCAAACATACAGTGGAATGGATAAGGTTATGCAGTGGGAAGGAATATATATAATTTAGATGAGCAGCCTTACCTATGCCAGTAATAATATTTTACAATAAATGTGCAGTGGTGACCAAAACATCATAGGGCTTGTGGTATGAAGATAAATCTGCTTTTAAATCAATTCTTAAGCTTTATTACTTGTAATGTCTTTTAGTAGATTTTTTTTAAACATAATCTGTAAGTAGAAATAGCTATCCACCATACTTAGATAACTGGCTATAAGGATTACGTGGCTAGGCTCCAGCTGTACTACTAACTTCCAATTTCCACCTGTTTGGTGAATATACATGACGCAGACTCTGTTTTGTAGCAATCACTCTCTACTATGATAAGCTATGTCAGTGATTTTTTTCATAGGTCATTTGTGATATTTCTAACTGTAAAGCATAGAGAAGTTACACTCATGTCCATATTAATTAGTTAATATTCAGCATTTTCTAACACTTTGAGTGGTTAATTTGAGGTTATAGTTGTTTCACGTTCACTTGAATGTTCTGAGGCATCCAGAATATTTTCTATAGTATTTAAAATGCATCCTACATACTCCAAAAGTATATAAATAAGACCTGAAGTTTTCTGATGAAAATGTGACACGCCCTTAGCATTTCCCAATAAATACAATATTAATCAAAGATTAAAACACAGAAACAGCAAGAAAAGTTTTCTACGGAAACTGAAGTGGGACATCCCTTGCTAAATAGGTTTACTCCAATTAAAAACTGAGGAATAAACACACTAGTTTTGAATTAGAGTAACTGACACGCTATTAAAAGATCCAGATTAGTATCTGCATGGCTACTGAAAACATATAGAAATAGAAAACTCCCCCGAAGTTACTATTCAGCAAAAATGTATGCAAACGAAAACAGAGAAATGTGAATTCTTAAACAACCTTTCACATGGTTGTATTACTGTCAGCCCGCACTGTAACAGCTCTGTCAAAATAACAATGTCCCAATGCTGCATTCCTTGAATATAAAGCACTTCCACTGAAGTTAGTGGGAATTTTGTATATGCAAGGAACACAGAATTAGTTTCTTTATCTTTACAGAATAACCCATGATAATTACAGTGCATCAAATCAATATAGCTGGTTGAACAATTTCGGGTACCAACAGCAAGATTCTGCTGATTCAGTCTAAAAATCATACCAGGTCCATGCCTCTGGGCCTTTATCTTATCCCAAAAGTAAATCAAATGCAAATTTCCAGCAACACCCAAAATGCACTGCTGCTCAGTAAATTTTTCTATTCTTGGCTGCTTAGCATACTCAGCTTTTTCCAATTAGGTCCTGTTTCTTTAGAAAAAACCAAAATCCCAAACCCTCTAAAGAAAGGATTAAGTCCTGTATCTAGTGGAGAGAGAGCATAAATTAGAAATTCTCAGCACGGCAGATTAAAGGGTGCATACTCCAGATTTGAAAAGTGTAACAAGAATAAAGGCAGAAAGAAGCTTTTTTGCCTCATTTGATTTGTTCGGCTGAAAACATGCTTCTGACTATCTGGAACCAAATCTCAAAATTCATCACAAGTCAGACAATACTCCCACACATTATAAGCCTGTGAGTTAAAAAAGGTTGCTGGGAAAGCTTACAAAACCCCAACCGGTGAGCAAACTCTCCACATTCCAAAGGACAAGATGGAGAGCCATATGAATGTGAAGTAAACAAGCCTTGACTCTAAGAAGATGGTGACAAAAGTCACCTGGAAATGCAGTTTTTTGGCACAGTGAGGCTTCAGAAACAAAATAACTTTCAAAATTACCGAGACTGATGTGCATGAGTTAGCTAGGGATGAGAAAACCAATAGCAAAGGCCAGAGGCTAGAAAAGGTCTTGTACTGGTTACAATTTACTCTTTATTTGGAGTAGAATTAACTGAAAGATGATGCCTGTGCTTTAAATTTAAAGTTAAAATCAAGAAAATCTGATTTTAAAAAATGGAAGCCAAAAGAGAATGCCAAATGCAGAAACAGAGCACCTTCTTCTCTTTAGGACAGAAAATCACCTTGCCTGTATGTGTCATGCCCAATAGTGAAAGATTTTTCCCTGTGATTCCATGCCACTAGAAAAAGCAGCAGCTGAAAACTCCAGAAGCTACTCTCCTCCTTCTGGTGCAGTGCATCCAAACGCAAAGAACCCATGTATAAAAGTATATACAAAAGGAAAGAAAACAAGGCCACTGTTCCCCCCCTTCCTCCTCTCTCTTAAAGTCAGAATAGACAGAGGAAAGAAGCATTGTAACAGACAATTGTTCAGACAACACTTTACAGTTTTCTGACATCCTGTTTAACTTCACCAGAGCTCAGCTCCAACAAGCTGAGTTCATACTGCATCACCTACAGCTCAGTCAAGACCAGCCTCTTGTAGACATTCCTCACAGTTGACAGAAGGAAATATTTGGCATCAGCTGAAATCACATTGTGAGGGCAGATGGAGCTGAATTTCAGGCTGGGCTTGGTCAGAGCAGGACTGTGAGCCCAGGCTGGGCCATGGCTGAAGTCAGGACAAACACTGTCACCACTGGCACAAACTTGCTGGTTCTAAAACTGTAGTTGGGATGCAGTATTTTTTTCTAAAGAGCTCAGCAATGAACAGCTTCTGCCAAAGGGCAATGGCCACCGCTGGTCTTTTCTGACTCATTATAGGGTTGTTATTCCTCCTGCCACGTGGACTGTGCAAAAAGGTTCAAGTTCCCAAAGCCAGAAGATACAGTAATACAAAACCCACGTGAAGCTGCACACATCTATGGACTTTTGGTCCTATCTATTGAGACACTACTTTATACAAACAAAATCTTTATGGCAGAAGTGCTGTGGTGAAGGAACCAAGAGGGACTAAAGCAAAAGAGTTCCCTCTGGGTGAGCCAAAAAAACCCTGATCTCTCTTAAAAATTTAATTCAGGAAAATGCTAGTCAAGATATTGTGGTGTTGATTGTTTTTAATTTTCCACCTTTCTAATAATGTTAAATCATTCATACAACATTTACATCCCATGACCAACCTTTAAAATACCAAAGGCATTGACATAGCTTAATAAAGTAAGCAATGTATTTATTTCATGTCAGCCTTAGCTTAGAGGTTTCTTTCTTAGAGAACTCCTGAGAAAGGCAGCATGGCCATGATGCAGAAAGAGAATTACTGAGTAATTTGGGAATAAAACAGCTTCTCTGATGGCACAGATCCTCCAATGCATCTTGAAATGCATTTCTTTCCACTAAATGTGTAAGTACATGACTCTCTTAAACATCTTCCAAGTGGTTCTCACCATGTAGCTGGGGCTTAAACTAGAATAAACCATAAGTGATCATCATAGAGCACGGGCAAGAAAGAGTAAATAAGAGAATCCAGTTATACATGTACAGAGTTAATGCAATAATCTTCATGGAATTCCATTCCTATCATGCAACTAATGTCATTTTTGAGGGAAGCCTTGAAGGGTTTACAGACTTTGCTGAAGCAGAACATTTTGGGAGTAAATCTAAGGCTAGAATGAGAGAAGCCAATCCAGAGCATGTAAGGCCAACCACAAGAATGAAATACATAAAAAAGGGACAGGAAGAAAAATAGGATGGTAAGCATGGAGTATTACTAAAGCTAAGTACATACACCCTTTCCTCAAGTGAACTGTTTGTTCAAAGAGTGAGCTACATGATTTACTAATTTATGTGGTATGTCTGGCACCACAACTGGCTGTGGAATACCTAGAGAACATTTTTGAAAATAAGGGATTAATAACTGTGACTACTTTACCTGCTCATGGGTAAAGTCAAAAAGAACAAAATCCAGAATACCTGTGTGTTCAGACGCTCAAGTAAGGTAAGAGCTGTGCAACGTTCTGAGGGTGAGGACAGGAAGCTTCGAATTTCAGCAAAGAAAAATAAAAGGATGACTCAATAAATAACCGTCCTTAGAACATGCCACCATCACATGAAGCTAAGAATTTTTTTCCTTTTCTCTTTGGTGGACATTGCATTCTTAGTATGTATTTCCTCCTGGCAGCTTCATACCTACTTCATTCACTGGGTATCATTACAGCATTCAAGAACCCCTAGACAGAATCTTTTCCCAGTGTGAAAAGATGTCTTAGAGAACCTCCAACACATAGTTGAGCTATTTTTGCAATGTTGGCCAAAATCAGGGGGCTTAGTTTTGTTTACTGACAATAAAAACTTTCTTTTCTATTTTAATGTTCTGTACCAATTAAGACAAAGATAGATTATAAAATACATATAAGTGCACCACAGAAAGCCTAACTGAAAATGAACAGCAGATGAATCTAACATTACCTAACGGAAACTAGTTAATGTTAGAAGAATAACTCTGAGCCTTTATTTATGCCCACCTCTTAACCAAGCACAATGGTAAAACTGCATGTTGATGTGCTCCACAAAACTAGTTGAGAACAACAGATTGGTGCTCTATTGTACTCTATTTATTTAGTTTCTGTTTCAAAAGAACTTTGTATTTACACTGCTATTGAAAAGGTCAACATCTGGCAAATCTGGTATCTGTATTATATTTTAAGGCCGATTAGTAAATCAGATATGCTTTTGTTACTGATAGCTTCATACAGAGCCCTGATTATCTTCAGATAACAACTTCTCTGATAAAATGTGTGGGAAGAAGGGAATGATGAGTTAAGGGAAAACTGTCATAGCTTCAGAAATCTGGAAGAAACCGGAAACTGTAGGGATGGAATCCATCTCAGGATGGATCCTGCTAGACTAATCTCTTAGTGACTATAGTCACACCAGCAGTGCTGTGAAAATCATCTGTGAGATCTGCATTCTGTTCTTCCCTTTGCATCCTTTGTACCAATAAAATATTCAAACCAGAGTGGTTTACCTTTGAAGATTACCTGAGTTTCCGACCTCAGAGATGACTCAAGGATGGCTCAGTGGAAGCTCTGCGTGTACTGCACTGGCAACTTTTATTTCTTTTAGAAAACTGATCATTTGCAGAAAAAGTGAGGGCTTCATGTATTTATTTTTAATAAATACAGTGCCCAGCAATGAAAAGAGAAGATGGTAATGATGATAGTGCTGGTAAGAAGATGGTGCTACAATTTTTTTTTCTTCTGTATTTTCTCATAAGGCCACATATCCAAACACCTATGTGAACACTGATAGCAGTGACTTTTTGATGTTTATTAGCAGCATACATTGTAACTTGCATACATTATGGGATGCTGACATTCAGGCTACAACCCTATAGAGATCATATTCTCTCTATGAAAACTATGTATAGATCAAACATCACACACTCTCCATTATGTGCATGCTAGCTGTTTCTCTTTACTTACATAACTTTATTACTTGACTTTGGTTGCTTTTTCCTACAGTCTGAAAACCTGGGAAAATCTGAGTAGCCAATTTAGCCAATTAAACATACATACATATACTCACACACACTTACCTGAAACATTGCAAGCCATTATTGTCCATAAAGGTCTTAAGGGCTCTTACAAAGATTTCCCTTTGATTTCTCCTTTAATTTATTGTATGACCATCGCTTGAAAGGCTAAATTGCCTCCTTCAGTGTCCTGATGTCCCAGCAAACACACTGAATAGACTGAAATACAGACTGTTGATGCTTTTGTATCACTATAGAAGCAGATGGCAACTTTCCACCTCTTTTGCTGAACTGGGTAATTGGCTTGCCAGAGAGGATTTGGGATTTTAATACATTCCCTGTAGGTTGAGCTAACCAATTATTCTGCGGTTGCTATCAAGGCTGCAGACTTTTGTTGGCTAGGGTCATTAGGCTTGTCAAAACTAATTACTCGCCACAACTACTGACCCTCATTGCCTCTGACAGCAGCACAAGTGTCAAACTAAACAGGTCATCACCTTACAAGAAAGTAAATGACTGATCAGAGCCCACCAAGCATCCTTACCATATGCCAGTTTGGCCTCCTGATCCTATGAGAGGTAGAGAAAGCACCAGATAGAGAACCTGGGGTCACCAAATGGCACTGTGAATCATTTTGTATAATCAGTAAAAAAAGCCTCAAACAGCTAAAGTGGTAGAACACTCAATGGCAGTAGGTAACCTGTAGTGACGATAATCCAGTTTGGGGTTGTCTTCTTTTGAATGAAAAAGTGATGAAATTTATTTGCTCTGAAACAAAATTCTATCAAAGAAGTTACCAGTGGATGCAGACATCATTTTTGGAAAGCTGCTCAGATACAGCAGTTGGAAGTGTCCATCAGATCATTACTGCATAGCCCTCTGTGTATTCTTGACCATCAGAGTGAGATCTGAATTAGGCCAGTGGCCAGTTCTTCATTTGACATAATACCAGTCACCAAGTACTTAGTATCAGTCCTCACTAAATACAGTAGGGTAAAGTCTGTCTCAGAACTATCTGCAACACCTAGAATTTGTTTCATTGAAGGCACAGGATGCAAGAGTCCTACACTGGAGCTAATTCCTTCTAATTATCCATGTAAATATACTATTTTGGTGACAAATAATTCATAACCTGATTTTAACCTTTCCTTCACTGCAGTAATTATATATATTCAGTTTAACGGGACACTTAAATTAACACCATATCCTCAGTTGCCATAGGGTATTTAACAGAGAATAAACTTGTAAAAGTAAGGCAAAAATTTCAGAACAACACTTTCTCTCAGCACATTCCTAAACATCAAGGTACCAGTTCTGGAAGGCCCTTTATCCCCAGTACTTGGAAATGTCCTGCTTGGTTCAGTCCTGCTCAGTTCAATTAAGGGGACTTGTACTGCTGTAAGTTCATTCCAAGAATTAATTTTTTGCAGTGTCAAGACTTTTACTCTTGTCTTCTCTCCCACTGCACAAGCAAAGTTCTGTAAATACAGCGATAGAAAGAGATGTTCACATGTCCCCCTAGAAGCCTTTAAATGCCGTAATATTTTCTCCGTACCTCTTGTAAAGCAGTATTTTTCTAAATTTTTTCAAAAGATTCTCTTTAATAAAAACAGGCGGATTCAATATACCTCCATAAAAAGGATCCGGTCTTAAGAGATAATTACTGTTGTTGGGTTTTTTTGTCTATGTGAATTACACTTATTTAAACAAGACTGAGCGATTTACAGCTAATCAGCAATGTAATGAATTTGAACACCACTTTTACCATTTAAGAAAGAAAAACTAAAGACGGAAGAAGACAAGAGACAAAGACAAAAGAATTTGAGAGTAGCGCTGCACAGGATCCCAGGATTTTGTTGAGTCTTAATGATGCTATTCAGGATTTAATCTCTAGTCACAAAAGGTTTTTTCCCTCCTTTCATCAAGAAAACAAATTCAATATTAACAAAGCCCTGTATTTGATGCCAAGATTGGATGACACTCTTAAATTCCTCCTACCTTTCTCTATCCTTTCCCCTTGGAAAGGAGTAGGCCCAACTAAAGATCCATGCTTAAAAAAACATGTAATTATTTTGAACTTGTTTTAAATTTGTGATAGGCTCTTGAGAAAAGGCTATTACATTAATTTGTAGAAAAGTAAATAATGGCAATGGTCAATGTGGTATGAGAACTGCCAAATAATGAAAAACAAAAACTCTTCAAAACATGCACATTCTTCGACTAGCTTCTTTTTCTTGTTAAAATCAGGAATGGCTGAACCGATCAGAATAAGAGAGAGGGAAAGTAAGAGCAAAGAAAGAAATGTGCATTCCTGTTCCCTCACTACTGATCATGTCTGGAGGGAGACACTTATTTAAAACAAAATGCATTGTTTTCTTATGCCTTTATTTCATATAACAGCATAGACAGTAAGAGTTGGTATATGCAGAGAAAGCAGAAGGATTGGTTTGAGGTTTTTTATTTGCTTTTGTTTTACTTAACGGTTACATTCCACGGGCAGACAGATAAACTGTTACTCTCATGTGTTGTACATCAAAATTTTACACATTCAGTGTGCTTTGATGGGTCGGCTAAATACTCAAAACTAGTATACCTGACTATATCAGTGAAGCTTAGTATTGAATTTTTTATGATTTTCCACTAGCAGCCAAGAGCAGACGAATTTCAATGCAAAAACCACAGCTAAGTGCATATGAACTGTTCCACAAAATTTACAGGGCAGGAGAGCACCTCCTTTACTGATGCCAGACAATCCTTAAATACTGCAACTTTAACTGCACAGTGTTGCCTAATGGTTTGCTAATTGCTCCACCAAAACTGCTGATGGATGTGATGAGGTTACAGTGTTCCCTCATCCACTGGCAAAGTCAGGCAGGTTAGTGTATATCATCAGTATTTAAGCAAGACAGCTTTAATACATATGCACATGATTAGGGAAAACCTATGCTAATGGATGACTTCCAATGTCAGCAAAACTTAGTAAGTGCCAGCAAAACGCAAGTACTGGGAAAAGCTTTGCTTTCTGCCATTCCACTGTCCACAAAGCATAGTATGTCTGAGCAGCCTGCATTTTTTTCAGTAACATTTTCTTGTTAGTAGTTGTATTTTATTCCCAAGGAATACAAATGACTTCCTCAGTATTTTATAGTCACATGTTTTTCAATAAGCTGTCAGCTGATAGCCTCAATGAAGCTGTCTCAAGCAAATTACATGGTCAAAAGAACAATTCATCAGCCTTTAGGTGGGCATGAATTTACAGCTTCACCCACAAGCACCTGAAATTTGCATGAAAGTTTCCACAGATGATAAAAAATAAAAGCAAAAATCAGGCAAGCCTAGCAGTCTCCAAATATCACTGTAAAAACTGAAAAACTGAAACATTCGTCCTCAGATTCTAATGTAAGTTACAAAACTTTCACTCTTCCAAATACAAGGTACAATATAAAAAAAAAAAAAAAAAAAAAAAAGAAGTCAGTAGAGATGAGACTTGGCATCAGGAAAGAAGGGAACTGCCTGCACTCACCTCTAGTACTCCTAGCCAAGCAGAGACAGTGATAGTTCCAGGTTTGTGTGCTGTTTCTGATGTGTGTAACCAGTGACTGTACACCTGCATCTAAGTTCACATGACTTAACAAAGTTTGTGTCAAAGCTAAATTAAATTTTTGGCCCCAGTATTGGCTGTGTTCTGTACTTTGCTATCACAGGAAACAATTGCATTTTGAGGTATACAAATACTGCATGAAAACAATTTAGATGGTGCTTGCCAGCTGAAAATTTTGAGTGCTTCAGCACAGGAGTCTATCACTGCTTTTGCAAGTAGCAAAATGAGCTAGATGTCACTTAGCATTTTGACTAAACAACCTGAAAAATCTCTTGAGCTTTTCAGAGACACTTATGACCCATTTCCGCTGTTTCCTTCCCCTGCCTTCTCCCTTCCCACATTTAACACTGCCTTTGGTAAACTGATACACTTTTAATCTGTATAAAAACAAATTACTAACATTATTTTTATTAGTTTTCCAGTCATGTCTTGTACTATCCATATCTCACTTTTATTTTCTACTTTTACCAATTTCCACTTTAATTTTTAAATAGTTTTCATAACGATTTATATGATTAAGATTTATCAGACTGCCACTACATACTAATATCTGTGCTTTTGCCAGAGGTTTCATGTCTGATAATTAGCTCTTCCCTTTCTTACTTACTTCAGCAGCCAGCAAGGCAATTTGAAGTTTGGTTTCTTCTATTTTAAATGCCAGGGGTAGACTGTTTACTTGAAACACTTGGATTTTTGGCCTCCAGTTAAGAGGTTCAACACAACCACTGCTCTGGCCCTGCAGCTCAGAGCACAAATAAACAAGTAAACAAGATCCCAAAGGAGGTGCCTTAGAAGAAGTGGAGAAGGAGGAACAAATGTGCTAAAGCAGTTTGAATCAGTTAGGGATTCTGTGCATCTATTTTACCCACCTGTGACAGAAGATAAAACCATGCTTTCTCATGAAAAATATGCAGAACATTTTTCACAACAATGTCATTTTGTTTTCTTCATCAACTTTGCCCACTGGAAGTATTCTTTTAAAGAGGGCCATTACTCATTAACAGATTATTATAATTGAGTTAAATGCCTCTGAACCAAACTGATAATGCAATGTAAACATACTCATATTTGAGAAAATGACAGCTGGGACATAATTTTGATTTTTTTAATCATTAGTGTTGTTTGGCTCTTGCAGAAAAAAAAAAGAAAAAAACCCCAAAACTCAGCTATGTAATTAAGACATGTCCAGACCTGAACAAATTTATATCTCTTGAATTTACAAAATTCAGATTGAATGCTCAAGTCAAACATAATATGCAAAATTCTGCGGTTAATGGTACCAATAAGGCTTAACAGAACAAGACATATTTTTTTTCACATAGGGAAATTTACAGTGCAGACTGCAAGCGAATGAGTTCTTGGACTTGCAGTTTGCAGCGTTTTCATCTCTAATGTAAAAAAATCTGAGAACATAATAGCAAAAGAATGTAATTTACTGAAATTATTTCACCTTAGGTATGGTGGGTATATTAGTTGCAGTCTCTTTACTTGCAAAATAAAGCGTATATTTCTTCAGTCTTTTCTATATCAAAAGGCAGTTAGAGAGTCAAGGCTAAAACAAGCAACAATAACCTCCCAAAAGCAGGGTCATAATAACTTATAAATAATTTGTTTTTCTCCATTTACATTGTGTAAGAAATGAGGACTCTTCAATTAAATGTATAGAGCATGACTGTGAGGAACAACAAACAGCATTCCTGCCAGTTGCTGCAAAATATCCTGTATGTGAAGAATGGGAAAAATAATTTATAGTCATTACTATGAGTGACAGATATAGCCAGTCAGAGAGTAAAAAAGACTAAAAATGTCCTTGGTATCCTTTCAGACTGAGTGCAGCAGTACTAAAGTCCAACATCCAGCATGTACAGAAAAAGGTACATTTTTCTGTTTGGAGAAATCTCCATTTTTCTCTTGGAAGTTCAGTTATACACGGACAATACCAGGTACCAATACAGTTCATATAACCACAGAATTTATTCACTTTTCTAAATTACTCCAGAGGCAACATTTTCCATTTTCTCTCTCTCTTTACTTTATTTTTTTTTTCTTTCTTTCTTTTTTCTTTTTTTTTAATACTGGCATAATCCATGGCAGGGTTTCACTTGTTTGATAAACTTGGTTGCTTTCTTTTTCCAAGCAGAGATGGATTTCTACAATTCTTAATTGCAGAGGGTGTCAGCGTATTTTAGGGAAAGGTAAGGCAAACACTAATGAAACTTCTGCAATTAAAACCAGAACAAAACCACTGTCAAAGAACATGATACGCTTGGTTCCAGGGTTATGTCAGCCACTGCCTCAGACTCTATCAAACCTCATAATTTTGCCTTGATTTAAAAAAATGTATTGGCCTATTGGAAGAAAAATATGAACATGTGTTTCATATTTTACTAAAATGCAACAAATGTTATTCTTAAGCTTGAGTATAATGAAAGCAACAATCCAAAAGTGTATTTCTGCTACTAAAACCTAAATTGTTTAAAGTATTAAATTACAAAAAGCTTAAATTTTTTAATTTATTGATTTTTTTTAATTAGTGCAACGTCCCATTTCTGATGATAAGGAGAGTTAAGCTAAAACCTCTGAGCCGTTAAATGACAAAGAGCAGATGCGCAAGGATAAAAAGGAATGACAACTCATCAGCCAAGAAAGAGGAAGACTATGATCATAAACCAAACGGAAGGGGAAGGAGGCTGATAACACCACTACTTTCCTCGCTGCCCACCATGAGGCAGAAAACCACCTCCGAGGCTAGACAGTGTGTTTGCAAGCACACTACTAGTATTTTTTAGGAACAAAAAGCCTCATGGTCTGATTGCTTTGTATTTTTCATGAGTGAGGGCAAGCTTGTCAGTGTTGAAAACTTCACGTATTGAATATTTCAAGAACACTTGGAGCACCCATGGAAGCTTAGTAGCCTTAGGAAAAAAAAAACGACAAAAGCCTGCAGATTTCTGTAGGTTTTAAGCCTTTTTTTTTTTTTTTTTTTTTTTTTTTTTCCAGCTATGGGAATCAGAAGCTCCCCACTGCTACCACAACTTTGGCAGAGAAAAATGGTGCACGACCTTGGGATGCCCATGATTAAACTTGCACCTGTTGGGTCCACATGCTGCCTGTGCACAGGCAGCAAAGGATGCTTTTGTAAACAGCTTGGGTTTTGGAGTGTGTAACAGAAATAGAATGGAGGTGCTAATACTCTTGCTCTTTGCTGTGAGAGCTGCATTCAGTTATTTCACTGTTTCGCGGCTCAAAAAAGTTCCCTTCTTTTCTCAGAAATTATGGCCTACTTGTTTGTTTTATTCAAACCCTTCAAAATCCAATGACATAGAAATCCTGGCAAATTCAGACTAAGACCTGCTATTTTTGAAATTATTAAAATTACTCTTATACCGAAGATTCTGATTCTTGGGTACAGTATGTGAACAATAACTACATATATTAAATCACATAGTTAAAGATGCAAGTTCCTAGATAATAGAATAACCAAAGTCTAAAAATGATAAAGTGTTATTCCCACATCACAGACTAAAAGCCAAGAAAATTCATAGTTAAGGTAAAAACCACCAGAATAACTTGAATCACATACAAATAAAGACAAAATTTACTGAACATGAGCTCACACAAGTTAACGTCTCAGAAAGTTACAAAACACACAAATGTCCTCAGAAGTACACCATCCCATCAAAGGAAACAGAAGTATTTAGGGAACTCATACAATGTCTCAGAGTTCTCCAGGGAATAACAATGATGGGTAAGAGACCCTCCTCCTTCATGTTCTAAGATCTTCTACAGGCTCCACACATATGTGAGTCTGTGAGATAAATATCAGTGTTCTTTGAATGCATGGAGCTAAACTGAAGTCAGACTAGCCTGTTCCTCAAGAAAATCACTATGCAAAGTTTTCTTCAAGGTACCAGTTGTATAAGAGAACAAAATCTTGGCCCTCATGTTGTCTCACAAACTAATTACTTAAAGGTTATGACAAGAAGTTTCCAGCACAATCTGAAATCTAGCAGGAATTAGATGATCTTTTCCAACCCTAGGCATTCTAGGGTTGTTAACAGAAGTTAACATCTCACCTCAGCCATCACTGAAAAATGAGTCAATTGTTTTAGCAGGATAGAGCATCTGTATTATTTAGACCTGTGATCATAACATTTATACTTGATGTCAGAGACAGAAGGGTTCTGAAAAAGCCTGGTGTCTGTGTATGTGTCAATTCAAGAAGAAATATTTAATTTAATTCTGTAATCAATTGTATTAAAAACGAGCTCATGGAATAAAGTACTACTTATCCTATCTTTTTGCTGAATAAGTACAGACTCTGCTGTTCTGTTTTTCTGTTTCTTGCTTGTTATCTTTTAGATTTTGTTCTCACTTCCCTGTAATCAGCTTCCAGAAAATCAGCTAACTAAATACCACAGTGGTGACAGTGAATTTCAACAATTCTATGTGATTACTCTGTGGACTCTTGCCAGCCTCCTAGCTTAGCCAACACACAAATTCTGTGCTGTTCAGCAGAAGCAAGTCCGTTGTGTTTTGGCATATACTGTCTTTTGAACCAGTAAAAGATGGGTTGACATTATATTATATTATGTACACGTTGTACAAATAGGGTAGCTAATAGAGTCCCTGCAAGTACTTTGCAATGAAGAAAGTAAGCAGTAAAGAAAAGGGTATGGCAAAAAGTACAGAGAAAATGAAGTTAGTTGTTTCAACAGATGCTTCAATCAAATTGAGTATTCGATTGCAACATTTTCCTGAACGAGATTTGTTTGAATTGTTTGCTGAAGTGGATCTGGAGAAAAGCTGCTACCTAATTTGCATCCCCAAAGAAATGATTTGTGTCCATTGCAGGGAGTTGGGTTTAGATGACAAAACTGAGGCAAACACATCCCTGCCTGATCCATAAGTTCATTCCATAGGATCAACACTGAGGTGGAAGACCTAGAGAAGATCTACTTTGAGACCCTGCAGCCTTTTGGTATCAGACTTCTAAGTTCCAAACCCTAGAAAGCATTCAAATCCAGTGGCTTTCATGAAGTATTATGACAGATACACTCAACCAGACATGTGACTTGATGTTCAACAACTTCATGTGTTTGAAAGCACCTCTGTAAATCTTCTCTAAACAGATACCCAAGGAGTTAAAGGTTTTTTTACATGCCATGCTTGTAACCATTTTGTTATGCAGATTCTATATCAAAAGACAAAATTAATGCTCTGAATCATATTCCTGTTATGAAACACTCACTCATGTTCCTGACTGTGATTCCCAGAATTTTAAAACCAACTTGCTCAGTTGCAGGTTTTCTTTCTTCTAATATTTTGCATGTGAAAGCTACAGGTCAGTTAGCACTGTGTTGTAAAACTGCTAGCCAAAGCAATTTATCATGCAGAGCTTATAAATTCGCATTAATGTTTTCACTAAATTCCCCAAAATAGTGTTTTTAGGATGTTTTGGGTAAACTTTATATTGTGATAAGTGTTACTGCTATATGGCAGCATCATGTCTGTATTGAGTTCTTTGAGAAGAAGAGAAGAGTTCTGTTCCTCTTTGGTCAGGATATATAGACTCTGTGAGAAGTTAATACATCTACCTTCTGCAGTCATGTCCAGTATAAAAAGCTTCACAGACTTGCAGAGCATTTCCTGTGTCATCAGTACCTCAGGATAACGATCCATGTACTATAGATGCTTCTTCATCTTAACAGTAGTCACAGTATAACTGAGAGTGAATGAGAAACAGTGTTTTTATTTTTTGGCATATTTATGAAACACTTGTGGAAAAAGAGGGTCAATATAATCCCAGCTTAGGGTGCAAACAGCCTACATGAATGAACTACTGTCTTCATGGATGGAAAAAGTCAGTGATACAGGTCTAACTTTGAGACAAACATCCTACATTTGGACATTGTGATTTAGCAGAATAAGCCCTGGAATGATTAAAAGAACAGACTCCACATTTAGTCATTCTCAAAATACCATGTGTGAGAACAGCTTTCCATTTGGTATTCACGAAGGATCAGCTTTTAAACATTTCAGGAGCTTTTTCCAGTACCCTGCTGTTCTAAATCAGTGATACTGGGCTCATGTAAAAACCTGAATTGTTATTTCAACTGCAATACAACTGATTTGCCTGCTTTTTAAAGATAGATATTCTAAATTGTCCTCAGTAAGTTGATTGCTAATTTACAGAATAGCACATTTTAATTCCTTTGTTTTGTTGCAGAACTATTGTATCTACTTGCTAAAGCAGAGGCCATAGAGAACACAACATTCCAAAACGCACTCTTTCCCATGACTTGTTCTGCTTCTAACAGCATGAGGTAAGACCACCCCAATTTTTATGCAACTGCGTAAACAACAAAATAAGAATGCTTACTATAGTATCAAGATGGATAAAAAAAGAAAAAAAAGCTAGCATACTAATTACAGCCTACGTCCAGGAGCATCTCAATTCACCATTTGTTCTTGAAGTAAAATGTTTAAACCTTTGCAAACTGACATGTTCTTTAATACTAAATGGTTTATTCCATTCACATGATAAAGATAGTTTTTCTTTTTGTTTCTGTGGGCCTCTCCTTCTACTCATGATACAAAACTGATTCGGGAGCTAACAAAAATATAAATCCTACAAAAGCTGCAAGCAGCTAGGTAATTTCTTTCTGTAGAGACTTCAGATGGAACATTATTTGCACAGCAGACATCAGGTTTGGACTCACAAAACTGTTAGCATCCTAGAACTCCCCAGTCACTCCCCAAAGCATAGCTAAGAATGCTATAGTCCAAACACTCATCTGCTTCAGTGCCATCAGCTGGAATGCATGGCTTTTCCTTCTAACTCCTATTCTGAGTTTATATATTCATGTCTATAAAATTACAAAACACTAACTGCACTCTTCAGCTTAGCTCCTTCATGCTACAAACACAAAAATCAGTATTTTATTCACCACAACCAAAAGATTAAAAATAGAGATAATATGTCTAAGATGATATTGTGAGCTCAGGTATGGGGTCTAATGTTTTTAAATTAAATTATTTTGTAAATGCAAGACTCATGGGCTTAAAAGTAAAAAATACTTCAGAGTACAGCTTCCAATCTAAAGTAAGTAACAAAAATTTCTGTAATTTAGCTTAGTGCTACAGCTGGAATAAAGTGCACTGATTTGAAAAGCTGCCAATTCAGACTGTCCACCAGTCTGAATGAATGAATGTATGGCTTATAACTGCCTTCCCCTTGACAGAAGTAGTGATTTGGTCTCCTGATGTATCCAGCTAACACAAGCTACACCAACTTCAGATGAGGTTCAGGACAGGCCCTGTCCTCTCTGGTCCTTTCCTGGAAGGATAGAAACTGCAATAAAGAAGCCTTTTTTCCTACTGAAGAGGAAAAAGGAAGAAAAAAAAAGTTGATACTGAGCATCAGAAGTTAGTCAACTCTCAGATTCATGACATTTTACTTTGTATTTATATCAGATCAATCGTGCAGTCTATACATCTTTATCCTTGTCTGTATATCAAGCCCAGACAATTATGAATTGAAACAGGCACTTCTTTCATGGAGCTATGCACTTGTGGTTTACAATCTCTGTGTTTCTTGGAAGCTACAGTGCTTGCTTGTAAAGTATTTCATCACATCTGTATCTTCACAGTCACATTAGTGACTCCTTTACGGCTGACTTCCGTAGATTCAGCTTATTTAAATGAGGTTTTTACTTTATCAGCTAAATTTTACTTGCTGGATAATGCCAAAAATCTATTCATACAGATTACTGCAGCATGTGGTCAAGGAACATTTTAATATTCTTTCCAGATGTGTTCTTTCAGTCTCTTTTCTCACTGTGAAGTTGCATGCTCTGCCTCATTCTCTGCACTGCAAGGCATGTTTTTCAAAAACACATACAGCATTCCATATGCATTTTCTTTCATGCTTTGTTAAGGTTCTGTATCATAGAGTGAAACATTAGACTTCTTCAGCCAGAGTTACCCTGGAAGAGCTACTTCAAGGTGTGTACACGTTCCAGGGGATGACAGAACAGGTGTCAGAAGACACATGGAAGGTGCCTACAGAAAGAATCTAGTTATGTCCTTACTAGACAAGATGAACTTACACCTTCCACTGGAAGTATTGTTGACTGGCATTTAGCTATTTTTCAGAAGCCTCTGGAGATATCATTGCATAATTTCTGTCGGCAATCCAGTCCAGAAATTCACTGCTATACTGTTCTTACTGATATGAGGTTTTCCTGACAATCTCCCTTCCTGAAAAAAAGTCTCCATATCCCACCATGGACAGAAAAGAAAAACAGATTCAATAACATTTTATACTCTTGAATAATACATACATGCTTTCTACTCTTCTTCAGCTAAAGCTGAAGCTAACACAGCTCTTGCATACTGTCTAGGTCATATTTTCTACCTCTCCAGTCATTCACAGTGGTCTTCCTGGACTTCATGCTGAGGCTTTTCAACTGGTCCATGTCTACTTGAACTGCAGAGGTAAAATGGGCAAATTATCACTGGACCAAGAATAAGCTAAGGATGGTACACCGTGTCTTACAAACAGTACTTCTTCCTGTAAGTCTCTGCATCCTAAGAGTCTAATTTACAAAATAACAGCCATTGTCTTATGATATTCAGCTTTAGGATCATTACCATAGTATTTTTTTCCCCTGAAAATCTGTTACATGCCAAACTTTACCAGGTGCCTACGGGGTTCATTATTGCTGCCTAATTACAATCCTCTATATTTACATATATTGGATATATACATATATACTGAATACCAATTTAAGACAAAATCAAGACAGCCTTGTGTTCTAATCCTAATCCTTCAAAATGCACACAGTCTTCCAGCTTCATCTGTAATTGAATAAACATGTCAGACTCCTAAGCAAACTACTGACAAGACATGACACATCACTACAAAACCTTACTCAAGATTATAACCCTCTCTGACACATCATTGGGGTTTGCTGAAAGAGTACTTTGGGCAGGATTGCTCAGCCTGTTTGGCATTTACCTTTTAGCCATTCTTATGATTACATTTCTCCAGTGCTTATAATATGTATCAAATACAAGCATAGAAAGCTTTCATGAAGAACAGTGACGGCATCTATGAACTCTTTAAGTGTCGCACCACAAGTGGAAGTGGTACTGTGCTTAGAAAAAAAAACAAACCAAAAGCAAACAGCCAAGCAAAACAACCAGTTGCTCTTCAGCTGAGCCTCTAAGAATAGAGCACATATTTGAGAACAAGGATGACATCACGGACATGTCTTTGCATGGTTGAGGGAATCCAAAGTATGTCTTCAGTTGTCTGACTGTAGTTTGTATGTGCACACACCGACAAAGGAATTTGTGGAGGGAGGAACCACTTGAATCATGCAGCCTGACCCAGCATCATACACAGAACTACTCAGTGTATTTTCCTGAAGCCTCAGCTCAGACATATTTACATGTCTGTAGTGATAACCTCTATGCACCCCTGTCTGTCTAGTCTGCTGCCACATTATTCATGCCATCAGGATTTTTTCCTACCTCAACATCTAAAGCCTGAGTAACTACAGAGTCACCAAGTATATGAGTCAGGTTCTCTAAACCTATTTTCACTTGGTGTCAAAGCATACCTATCCAATGTCAAATTACATTCTACTTTTGGACCTCATACATCTTCAGTGAATTTCTTTTTGTACTTAAGAAAGAAGTCTTGAAATGAGAAACTCAGATGTTGAACACCTATTGGAAATACTAAACACGATGTAGAGAGGACACAGTCAAAAATTTCTGTGGAAAGCAAAAGGTCATTTTATTGGCCAATTAACATTTATATTGTTAATATCCATATCTATTGCCTCTGACCAAGCCTTACTATTATATCTAAGACCAAAATGGACATCTCTAGTCATGTTTCAGCAAATGTGAATGTGATTATGTGTAACTTTAAATTTGCATTCATTTACACATAAGGAATTTTGTTTGTTTATTGCTTGGTGAGTTGGTTTTGTGTCTTTGGGGTTTTTTGTTGTTGTTTGTTTTCTTGTTGTTGTTTGTTTGGTTTTTTTGGTTTTAATTTTAGCTAAAGCTTCAAAGGCATATGAACTTAAAAGTGTAAAAAAAAACCTGCTTTTCATTTTTCTTAGTTTTGGTGCCCACTGATCAAATGCAGCTGCCATCAGCAAGCCTTGTCACATGTGAAGACCGACTGCAGCTGAAGTCCAGCACTGACACTGTTTAGAATTGACTGCAAGGTTTAAATATCCAGTTTGTACTCTTCAGCTCTTGTATGAAGGAATCTTTTGCTCCTGACAACTTTATGAGTGTAGCTAAAACTGAGGCACTTTTCACATGTTACAGCATTGGAAGTCACCATAAGAAGTAAAGAGATACTGAACCTGCAGCTGAGCGCTGCTGAGCAGTACCTGTAGTTTATGGAAAACTGCTTTCAGGCTGAAATCACTGAAGTAAGGGTCAAACAGTGAAGTAAGACACAAACAGAATCTTCTGCAAACCATGGGCACACAACACCTCAGGAGACAACTCATCTCCTCTATAAGAGCTGTAAACCCACATCTGCCTGTTAGGTTCAAAAAAACTGTTATTTTTATGTGTGTAAAGATCAAGAAGCCTCATGTATTAAACAGCAGAACCTCAAACACAGTACAAGGGTAATTCAATGACCAAGCAGCTAGACTGTAGATTTCTAAAGAATTAATAATAATAATTTTCTCTAATGTCAATTTAAGAAGAGAGCCTAAGCTCAGATGCAAGATTTCTCAAAGATTAATGAAATATGCCAGTGGAAATCAGAATCACAGTAGAACATGGACTGAAGACCAGCAACTGTGAAGAACTGCAGATCTTCAAAATGATCTTATCAGACTAATCCAGGCCTACAAGAGGCATACAAGAGCTTATAGCAAGTGCTAATAAAGTGAATTTAGTAAACTGACAGGGTTAGAAAAGGGTTCATTAGAACAAACAAATAAACAAACAACAAACCCCCCAAAAAAACCAAAACAACAAAAACAAAAAACAAAAAAAACCCCCAATAGGTTAAAAATAACTGCAGCAGTCATTGAGCTGCAATTCTGCAATTCTTTACGAGGGGACGAGATACTGAGAGAGCTAACATGGACACCCAAAGGGGATAAGAACAAAACGAAACGAAACAGCACACTCAAAATCTTGAATGGGCAAAAATGCCTTGCAAAGGTATAAGAATGCACAGACTGCTTGCCACAACAATTATCTATAAACTCTGAGCATGGAAAGAGCAGTTCAAGCAAAGGATTGAAATCCTACAAACAGCACTACACATCAGCAGGCTGTTTAACTGTGCCTTTGCAATCTTTACTGTTTTCCTGGCTGTGTTATCTGAACTCCCGAAGTTCTTTATACTGCTCAAAAAAAGGCTGGCCACTTTTCAGTTTCTTGCCTGAAATCTGCACTATAATTTAGTGTCATCTATGGATCTGTCCTGATAATTTTGACAAACTTTGATATACCCATTTTTCTTACATTACCATATGGGCTATTAAGGGAATACACCTGTTAACCTCATACTCAACCCTGCCAAATTTTGACCTAAGCATCCATTGGTTTTAACTTAACAAATTCAGCAGAGGCACACCACAAGGTCAGGGTTTTCAAGCAGGAGACACATGCTGTGTGCCACCTTGGCAGACCCTCTGCAGCATCTGGGAAGCCTGGTTGTGCCCACAGGCCACACAAGCTGTCCCCCATGCTACTACCCAGGGGTGGGACATGGTGACAGTCCCAGGCTCTGCGGTCTGGGGCCTCATCCTGTGATTACAGGCTTGCTCTTAGCAGTCCCTCTCTTAGCAGCCCTGCCCACAATGCAGAGGAGCGCTGGTTTACCTCAAGTGAATCAGACATTCAAAATACCCAACTTTTATTTCTGTTGTTTGATTGTTTTTCTCTCTCTTTCTTTTAAAGATGAAATCTCAAGTAAGACAGCGAGAGGTGCCGGGGTACTTGAGAAAGCTTGCCCCACCTGTGGTACAGCCAGCTCTCTTACCATCCTCCTTGAGACATGCTTCTTGGCAGGAACCCGAATACAGTCTTCAAGTCCAGGCTGGGAAAAATGTCTGCTACGTGGGTGGGTGCATGAGTGACCTAGCCAGGTAGCAGACTCTAAAATACATAACTTGCCAGACAGTTATATTTTGGTTTGCAACAGCCACTGAAGGAGGAGTAGAAAAGGCTATTCCTACAAGGATGTCCTCTCTGTGATGTTCCAACCTGGTATGCTGGGTCTGGGCTGCAAGTTTTGAACATTGCTCCTGTATCTCATTCTTCAACCAAGCTGGTCAGGAGCATTATTTTAAAAAGTTGTCTGACAATACAACTAGCCAAAACAGCAGCTTTTCACAGGAAAAGGCAGGTGTAACTAAAAGCTAATGTGACAAGAATGGGGCTTTGAGCAACCAGACCTAGTGAAAGTTGTCCCTGCCTATGGCAAGGGCTGGACTAGGTGATCTTTGAAGGTCTCTTCTGACCCAAACCATTCTGTGGAAAACCCTATTTTAACAGTTGTATAAATACTGTGTCTGTAACATTAGAAAGCATTTTTCCATTTTCAGTCTGAAACTATTTACTACTAAATTGTTACATACGTAAATGGAAATACCAAACAAAATGTCTGCAAGCTTAAAAATATTTGAATTTATTGAATTTCTGGTGTAGGCTCTAGGTGCAGCCTAATGTAGCTTGGGCAAAATCACGTAATCAGCTTTGGGCTGATACAGACCATAATGAGATATGTACTTAATTTTTTGAGTAAAAAATGTATACCTTGGCTTCAGAAGCTACATTTTCAGGTCTTACATAATATTGGCTAAACTGTGTGAGCTCTGTCATTTAAGCCACTAACTGTGAGTAAGCTAATCATAGCTGCTGTACTGCCATAGGTTATGTCTGGCAGAGAACATGACTAAAGGGCCAGTTCTGGCCTGGAAAGTCAATAGGAGGGATCAAACAGCAGGCAGCCCCCATGACTGACTTAAGTACAGGCCTTTACACCAACATAGGTGTGGACCAAAACATGAGCTTAACCACTGACTATTTCTGGCAAAGATGTGACCATAAGAACCACACCCTGAGCCTGATCCCTCTGCTCCAACCTAGTTTCCAGGATAGTGTTCTGGAGAGGTTGTGCTGCTCCGCTGTGCCCAGACTCACAACATTTTTTCCACCTGTGCAAACTTGGCTAAGGAAAAGCAAATGACAGACTCCCCCAGTCTGGCAGTGTAGCAATGACTTACTGGATTACAAAACAGATTAAGTAATAGGTGATACAGCAGATGCCAGCAAAATGAAAAAGTAAGTATGCACTAAGTTTGCATGATGCAGCTTCATCCTACATGAAGAGAACACTGCCTAAACATTTTAGACAGATCTTAAAAAGTGGTATCCCAACGGGGAAACAAATGCCACATAAAGAATGCATTGTGACATGTAACTAGTGTACCAGAGATCTTTTAAATTCTGGCAGATAAATCTGATCCTTCAAATGGTATTACTCTATTTATGGGCCAGAGATGTACTTTCCAAATTTATGACTTGTTAGGGTCCTGGCAGACACAGAAATATTAAACCTCTGAAACCTATAGTTCTAATACAAAGTTAAGAGTTATTTTTCAGAGTTCTAGACAAGATGCAAGAGATAAAATTGATACACCCTACTCACAATCTATACATGTGAGGGAGAAGCCAAGTTTTGGGTTTGATTTAAATTTCAACAGCTTCCTGTAAGTCAGACTTTTCAACCAATCTTCACCAATGCATCTTTATTTCAATGAACAATGCTCTTACTAAATATGTAATGTTGAGTTCCCGTGCATGCATGTAGCAAAGTACTGATTTGTACTTGCTGCTAAAGCCTGTACTTCAGCATTTATAGGACAGGTCAAACAATATGTGTTTGTAAAGATAGTTAAAGCACAAAAATAAAACCCCAGGCTACGAACAGCAGAATACAGGCCTCAGCTTGAGAGTTATGGTAATTCCTGTCTAGGAATTGCTTTTAGCCAGCTCCTCCTTCCTTAAGAGAAAACTCAAGCTGCAGTTGGGAGAAACATTCTGGGATCATACTCAATTCTTCACAGGGAAAAAGGATAACTTCCAACTTAACCTCATGGGTGCAAGCATGTGTGCTCACTGCTGTTTTAACATTTTAATGCACTAGCATCCCAGTGCACAGCAGGGGGCTGCAGAAGATGATCTCTCTAGCACCTTGTGTCTTTCTACGAAGAACTCTCTTGCATAACATTTCATGATATGACCAATTCTCTTTCATAACATTTTCATAATATGACCGTTTGCCACAAAGGCTGTAAATAAGATAGACTGGTGCATTTAATCTGTTAAAAGTATCAAATCTCAGATCTCCTGTAGCATTTTTTTCCTTAGCAGAAATAGTCATTAGCTGAATTTGAACAGTTAGTCAGAGACAACATGATCAGATAGTGAGAGCACAGGTGAGATGTCAAAATCTCATCAATCCTAGCCTTGCAAATTAAATATTATTGGATACCGAGAAAGTCACTTACAATAAATCGTATCAGGGACATATATACCATAAAAAATATAGTGTCCTTCTCATATTGCATGTAATGCACAGTAAAAAGAAGGGAGCCAAAGCAGCACACCATTACATTTTCTGCCTTACTCATACACAAATATGGTTGGTATTGCCCAAAAATACCAGCTTGGTTGAACTTTCAGGGAACAGACAGAAGAACAGATATTTTTTGGACTTGACTGAGAGTCAAGAATGAACACAGGGCTGAGTCACTGTGCCAACACCAAATAGATGCACACATCTTAAACCAGAAATGCAAGTGCCCATGAGACTCCAAGGTCAAGAAGGGGTATGTGTACAGACCTGCCCAACACCAGGCAGTAATTTACCAGTGGTTTTCGGGACTCTGGTATCACCTTGGGGCAGGGTTTCTTTTTCTGGCTCTGGGCCACTTGTGTCTGATCCCCTGTAGCAGGTAAGGATTTGCATTCTACTTCTTATAAATGCTTCTTTGAAATACTTCATAGCAACACTGAGGGTGGTGATGCAGCATTTCCATCCAACAAAAAGAAGCTTGCTCCTTCCTTCCTGAGTACCGTGATTAAAATCTATTACATTTATCAGAAATGCCTCAGAAAAAAAACCTGAGCTAAACCCCTGGAAACGCATAGCCCCTCCTAAACACATGGACATACTTGAAAAAGGAATATTAAATAAGATGTGAAAAATGGCAATTTACAAGCAATCTTTTGGAAATTTTTCAAGAGGGGAATATTACCTATAAAATACATTTTGGACAAGTGAAAACTATTCCAAAAGAAAAAGTTTGGTTTGGTTTCTTTTTCTGAATGGTTTAATGTTCTAAAACAAGTCAAAATAAGTGTTTTATTACTCATTGCAGTTACTGACCTCTTTTCTGCACTATAAGGGATATGGGACCATCAAGCCTTACTTTGAGGAGCTGGTTGTTCACCTAGTTCTGTAGGTGAACATGACCCAATCAGTGGCCATGAGACATGCCACTTTTACTAAAAAAGTAGAAACTAACTGTTCAGTATGAGATGCATGTTCCCTTTGTGATCCCCTCTACAGAAGGCTTCAGAATTAAAGAACTGAGCTTTTTGACAAGATATAAAGACACTACACATCATGCTGTAGTGTTCCTCAGAGCAGCTCTTCTTGCAAGTGATGGCAAACCTCAGTAAAGAGTGTGTGCTGTCCAGAGCCTCCCAGTACTTTAAATTTGTTGTTCTAATTAGTTTGAAACAAACTTTGGAAGTTGGAAGCAGGAAAAATTAATAATGGCTACATCACACCAGCAGTGAACCAGGAACAAGAAAAGATGCAGAGAAAACTTGTGCCTGAGTAATTTTTATCCCAGTTTATGTGGGAATTTCATTAGAAGAGGTGGAATAAATGTTAAGGATTCTTTTCTCCTTAGTTGCTCAGTTTCTCTGCTGAAACACTGAATAACTAGTAGTAAGGTTAAGTAGTCACATGACTCTGAACAGTCCTGTGAGCTGTGTATAAGCAGCATCCAGTGATTAGTGATTTTTGTAACATGCTCACACAAAACTGTAGCAATAGTTGACCTCAAAAAGCTACCAGCTTATTGCAGCCAGCATCTCCTCTACCCACGTATTTGCTGGAAGAAGTTAGCAGAGATATTGCAGAAAGCTCAAGCTGTCCCAGTCACATGACTGTTTAAGGATCAGATTAACCACCCCTCCAGAAATGTCTGTGTCTACCTGTTTGTCTCCCTCCACCAAACTTGGAGAGCCTAAGCAATTTGATGGAGACAAATCCCACCACAGGAGTGCAGAAATTACAGCAAGGCAGGAACAAATGCCCAGAGCTGTATGACACAGTCCACATTCTCCCTGGCTTCCATCAGCACCTGGGTACTACAAAAGCTCTGCTTGCTAACAACCATGGATTTCAAGTTGACACAGGTAAATAAAAACAAGGAACAGGTTTCAAAGCATCCTGGCCTACTGAAGCTGTTTCTAGGGAAGATTAATCTTTTAACAGTGATCTTAAAGGGCTTTCAAAAATCACTCACCATACTTCTTTAAAGGCTTTGGAGAAAGGCCAAAGTGCACACATTTCTGTAGGTTAGGAAGAGTATCAGTACTGTTTCTGTTTGCACATGATGCTATCCAGAACGTATTTTGAGACGTAGTTTTTTAGGTGTACTTTAAGTTTTCCTGATACATTAAAGATATATCCAAACGTAAATAAACTAATCAGAAAAGTCTAATATGGTAGAAAAACTTGATTATTTTCAAATCACACTGAGAAACAAATGCTACAGTCCACTAACGTTTAATACCTTCTCAAACCTTCTTCAACTCTATAATGTAAAATAATTTTGGTCATCTAGACCAGCGAAAATTTTAAAAATCAACCTGATTTTCTTCATTATTCATTGATTGACATATACTTCAGGCAAGAACTGATGTAGGTAGACAAACTTCCTCTTTAGAAAACCTGACTGGCCATGTTGAGAAACCTAATTTAGTGCAGATATTTCTTGCTTTCTCTTGAGAAAATGAAAGAGAAGTCAGGCTTTCAGGCTTTGACATCCCTACTAATACAGGTAGTTGATTTAACAGACTTCATTGTTCCAGTTACTGCTGACAGGCTGGTACATTTTTGCCTGCACTTCAGAACAGAAAAGTTCTGCTTAATTTTAAGTGGAAAGACACAAGTTTAACTTACCAGAAGCCTGGGCAGGCACAGCGCTCACTCAAGACTCTTGCCACACAACTGAGCCTGACAGCTAACTTGTTTCCTGCTAAATTCAGGCTGCTTCCCAGTGACGCTGACAACCATGTTCCCAGTGACAAGACTGGGAAACTGAAAGCCTGTAATTGCTGATGCTCAGATCCCTGGCTGAAAGCAAGAGCCACTGGAGCATCATCACCGTCGCAACAGGGCTGTGGGACTCAAGATGAGCCTTGAGAAGTGCTCTGTGCTTTCCAAACCTGAGACTTAATAAATCACGTAGATAAAGAGATCTCTCATAATGTAATTATGAGGGAATTTTCCTTTGAGGTGTTTATGATGCAGCTATCTTTCAGTTTTGACATTCCATAAATATTATTCAGTGATTGCCTCTCTTGTGGTTCAAAAGAGAGATAAAGAGCTTGTTACCAAGCAAGAAGGATTGCTTTTGTTGACATTCATGAAAACCTCTAATTACATGAGTCAGTGGAGGTTTTCAACTAAATAAACAGCTAAGAAGACTGGAAAAAATTTTTACAGAAGAGATAACCATCTGATGAAAAGTGTGATGCCCAGCCATTTACTCATGTCTTACAAGAAGTATCTATTTACAAAGGAAATAACAAAGGGGTGTAAAAGTGATGAGGTCCCATTAGAATGAATTTTTTGCGTACATCCATCAATGTACTGGCATTGGATTGAAGTGTCTCTAAAAAAACCAACCAATAACCAAAAAACAAAAAAACCAAAAACCAAGCAAAAAAAACCCCAAAAAAACCCCAAACCCACCCTCCCCCCCCCAAAAAAAAAGGAGAACACAGCCTTGAGATTTTTACAAAATTAACAGCCTATTCTGATCAGAAAGCAAGCCTCCTTTTGCACACAGAAATCTATATTTTGCTACTCTGCAACATGCTCCTTTTACTGTAAGTGCTGAACCACTATTTTTTTCTATCTTCAGTTTTGGCCTTGTGGACCAGATATGGCATTTAGCTTCAACAACAAAGCTTTATTTTAATGGCAAAAATAACTCACAAAATGTTTTCTGACATCTATTTGGTGAAGTGTTAAAGTGTTCACACTTTAGTTCACACAACTATTTATTGTGAAGTACATGGATCTCTATCCTCATTGACAGAACAAAATAATCATTTTATGCTACAAAAATTCCTACAGAAAACATAAATCTCATTATGGAAGTTCAGAAACTGAGACTCTAAGAGACTATTTGTCAAAAGATTGGGTATATTCTGATCACTTATGATTTTCATTATGCTTATTTTACTGTCTCCTCATGCTTGAACTAGCTTTCTTTGACAGAAAAGGACAGGAGGGTCTCTTCTAACATACTAATTTCTGTCAGCCCTGATTGCAACGATCCATCTGATCAGCCAAAAGACTGCAGTGGTTTCCTAGAGGGCTTTAAATAGGTAAGCTAAGTTACCTTCAGGAAACCTTGTCCTGGTATTGATTAAATCATGCTCATTCCCACTTTTCAGCTCCTCCTGCTAGCTGCATGCAAGCAAAAGGAGTAAATATCTACTAGATATAGTAGTAAAATGTTCTAAATAAAATTACCATGTTAAGGGGATGAATGTTGCTGCTATGTACTGTGTACAGCCATGCAAGTCAGATTATTCTGACCTGCAGCTGGCTTTTTTTTGCTGCTGCACAGATGTAGCAGCACCTAGCCTCAGCTAGCAAAGAATGAGGTTGGACGTAAGAAAATTGAGCTAAGGAAAGCTTCACTGTAAGATTGGGGCATACAAAACAAATTTAGACAGGCTTCATGATATGCTACATGCCACTTTAACACACCAGTTGCTCCTAGTACCACTAGAATAAAGGCATTTCTGTGAAGAAAATCATGCAGTAGTATCACCCAAAGTCACTGCTGATGCCCAGTGTCCACCTTGAGTTACCTCAAATTATCCCCATTTCCAGGAGGCAAGAGAAAATTCCTGTGATTGAAAAAAGCTTCTTAAAAGAGGTTCTAGTTAGGTACTGAAAAGCCAAGGCCATGAGGCATTGCTAGTCCTTTCTATACAGCCAGCAGGAGTGTAAAACACCACAAAAGACTGTGCCAAAGAGCACAAGAACACACTGTGGCATCCTGGCTTCTCAATCAGGAGAGAAACCCAGGTTCTTAGGTTAGGAACTATAATGTGCCCCAGACCCTTCCTAGCCTGAAATCACAGGAAACAAAAGTGCTGGAGAATCAGGGTGGGAGAGGCTGAGACAGATGGGACACTCCATCTAACACAGTGCCAAACTACTGTTTCTTGGTATGAGAGTACCTGTCTTGTGTTAGTGCAGAGGTGTTTGGGGAGTGGAGGGCCCACAGGGATGGGATGGCTCCTGTGAGAAGCTGATGGAAGTTCTCCCAGTTCCAACTGTGGCCTCACCTCTGCCCAAGGCTGAGCAGATATGGAACCTGGATGCACCTCTGCAAGTAACACATTCAAGAAAGGGAAAACAAGACTGCAAAAATATAAAAAGGGACCTCCAGAGTAGAGGTGAAGTAAGAGAGCAATGCTCTCTCACCAAGGCCAGTGAAGGAGAAGGGGGAAAGATGCCCAAGCAGAGATTTCCGTGCACACCATGATGAGATGTCAGCTGTTCCCCTGCAACCCATGGAGGGACACAGTGGAGCAGTCGCCGGTGAAGCACGCTGGAGCAGTTCTTGAAGGGCCATGGTGGAGTAAATGTGGAAGTAACGGTGGAGTAAATATGCCCTGGAAGTGTCACAGGTGGACAGAAGTGAAGTGGCAGCCTGTGCAGGATTGTGGAGAGTGGCAGATCTGCAGCCATGGAGGACCCCGTGCCAGAGGAGGTGACCATTTTCCCAAAGCAGCCGTGACCCTGTGTGCAGCCCAGGCTGGAGCAGTTCCTGAGGGACTGCACCTGTGGGAGGGACTCATGTCCCAGGGGTTCCTGAAGGACAAACAAGACTGCAAGCCTCTTTGATACTGTAATGGTCTTCTGCATGTTTTTCATTGAAAAATCCATGCCTTCTACCATGAAGTAAGAATGGGAGTCCAGGAACAGCATTGGCCCTAAACCACTCTTACGTCATGAAGAATATTTTTTCATAATTGAACACTGAGATTTTTAAAGAGATTAATAGTAAGTTTGCCAGAATCAGTCTTTATTTCCATATTGCTAGCACAACAGGCACTGGAATGACTGAAGGAATCTATGTCACAAAGACAGACACCATGTTTGTACTTCTTCACACAGAATGTATTTGCACTTCTTCATACAGCGGCTTAGTAGCTGAACATAGTAAGATGTGAGACAGAAGCTCCTACAATAGTTTTCAAGCCTCCCTGAGTATTTATGGCCAGTACCGAGCAGGAGCAGCAATACGGTGCCAGGAAGGTGAGAAAAGGTGTGATTAAATATTTACATGGGATACTGATGTCTGCACCAACACCTATTTGCAGTAGATCTGTTTTTCAGAAGACAGACATAATTGTACTGTTTGTTATGGACACACACAGGTCTGCAAGAAGACAGTTGTACTTCCAGATTTCAGCCAGAATAAGGCTAATCTCATCCTATCCCAAAAATTAAAGGGAGAATAAAATAGAGAAAGCAATTCAAGTTGCTAAATAGAAATTGTGACATTAGGCTAGAAGGGCTTGCTCTTCTTGAATCTGAGCAAGTTATTTAATTCCATAGAGCTGCTGGTGAGCTGACAGCTTGAAAACAAGTACTTTCTCTTCACAGCTTTTTGATGCTGACACAAAAAACACTTAGCATGTGCTTTGCTCACATGCCTCAGCATCGTTCGTTAATTGGGCTGCTTCCCTGAATATGAACCATGGAAAACTACTAATCTGTTTGCATATGAGAAAGGACATGATTATTTCTCTTTCTGACTCATTTCAAAAAGCCCACAAAAAACCAACAGTGTCATGGAAATTTCTGCAGCCCTCTACTGCTTCTCCTGGTTTGCACTGCTTATACTTCATCTCCCTGTTAAAAAAAGAACACAGCCTCTAAGACATATCAGCAAAATAGAGCAGAAATATATCATCTCAGAATAGAAGAGAATATGTAGGGTGTATATGTGTATGTTGGTATGTTTAATTAGATAGAAAGTTGAAAGGAGTAATAATGACACAATTGACCAGACTCCTAAAAAGAACTATTAGGTTTTCCAGTAAAAAATTTGCAATGCTTCAGCTAATAAACCACTGGTCAATGAAAATGGCCATGTTCTTTCATAGAACTGCAGAATTTTTTGGGTTGGATGGGGACTTTAAAGATCAAATGCTCCACCCAATCTGGCCTTGAACACTTCAGGGATTGGGAAAGAAGATCTTGATATTTCTAGGTAAAGAAGATCTGGGAAATGTATCTCCTGGTGGTAGCATTTCTTTCAAGGTCTGACTCTGTCCCTCTCCATACTCACAGTATTTTCTCCCCTGTGTATTACTGACTTCTTTTCTTATTTTTTTTTTTTTCTTTCTTCTTTTTTTTTCTGGAGGGAGAGACACAACACAGCCATAGCCATAAAGCAAGTACCTACTCTGTTTCCATATTAAAGAAATTAACGAGATTAAGTACCCAATATGCCATATTCTTTTGTATTTTAAACTCCTGTTTCATGGTTAATCACAGAATCACAGGATCATTGAGGCTGGAAAATACCTCTGAGATCATCAGTTTCAGCTTATAACCTAACACTACCACACAGGCTAGACCATGGCACTAAATGCCACATTCAGCCTTTCCTTAAGCACCTCCAGGGATGGTGACTCCACCACCTCCCTGGGCAGTCCTTTTGAGTGTCTGATCACCCTCTCCATAATGAAGTGCTTCCTGATACCCAACCTAAACGTCCCCTGGCACAGTCTCAGGCCATGCCCTCTCATCCTATCATCAGCTGCCTGGGAGAAGTGCCCGACCCCCACCCGACTACAACCTCCCTGTAGGGAGTTGTAGAGAGTGATGAGGTGTGTCTCCCCCCCCCGAGTCTCCTCTTCTCCAGGCTAAACAACCCCAGCTCCCTCAGCCTCTCCTTGTTAGACTCTCCCCCAGCCCCTTCACCAGCCTTATCACTCTCCTCTGGACCTGGTCCAGCACCTCAGTATCTTTCTTAAGGTGAGGGGCCCAGAACTGCACACAGTACTTGAGGAGAGGAATCACGAGAACAAGGGAAGAATTACATCCCTGGTCCTACTGGCCACACTGTTCCCGATACAAGCCAGGATGCCACTGGCCTTCCAGGCCACCTGGGAAAAAAAAAAAAAAATATGGCTTCTCATAATTTTAATGTCTCCAACATTATTAAGCAGTGAGCATACTTTTGCTCTACCTTCTCAAACATACACTAAAGCTTAAGAGTTTACAGAAAGCATTCAGTTATCTTAAAGAATTAGTTTGTAACAGACTGCATAATGAGTGTTAAATGTCAAATTACTTGCACATTAGCAGGAGACTGGGATACATACCTGGCAAAGAATTACCTCGTGTGACAGAAAGAGTGAATTTAATTCCTACTTCGCAAAATGAGAAAGGTCAAGAAAGAAGCTCCTGCTTTTGTGCAGTGCAACCTTTAGCAAAAGTAACGTTAGACAGATTCAGCAGACAAGGTGCTAGCCAAGATCCTGGAGGAGCCAAGTCAGGAATGGACCTGCTTGTTGTACTAACTCAAATCAGCAGCTGCACTTTGGTACTACCAATAACTGGTAGTTATTTTGCACGACTGCAAAACAACTGAAGCAGAGCATTTTCTTTGTGTATTTTTTACTGAAAATGTTCTGTGTGAAAAATAATCTAACCTAAATAAACCCCACTTTATTTCCAGTTGAATCATGCTCTCCTACATTAACTGGATTAGCCTACCTATATCACACTGAAGGAGCTGAAAAGTATTAGGCACTGAAACACAGAGCTGGTTAAACATCCTGCAGAGGAAGCAGGCCTGAATAGCAGTGATGTGTCTTCAGCTTGCTGGGAGACAGCAGGAGCTGTCTGAAAATTAAGAAGTGGGCAGCTGGCAGCATGCACCTACACACAAACACACACACACCTGAAGGCAAGGGAAAGAAACCCAGCTGCCTCTTCATCCTTTTTAAGTAGTCATTGGCAGCTGACAGATTTGCAAAGTGCAATGTATACTTTTCCAAAAGTTAGAAAAACCTTCAACCTTCAGGCAAAAATAGCAACCTAACAGCACTGCACAATTAAAAGCAGGTGAACAGAGAAAGTGAAGTAAATATTGAGCATTGGTAGGATATACTAAGTATGGTCTTTGATGTCTGGCAAGAGAATGGAACACTGCAATATGTTCGCACCAGCTAGCCTTTTGGGAGGCTATTTCCTTGTTTCTGTGTTTTGGAAGTCTGCCTCTGAGTTCAGGTAGCTGTGGATATTACATGTGGGCTTTCTTTGAGAGTCTTCATCTATATTCTGAGGACCAAAAGTAACCTGCAGCATTAAGAAATCTGCAGCTGTTACAAGTATGAATTTCAGCAGCAGTCTGAAGTCAACCACATGGCTGATGCAGAGACCAGCACAGAGCCCAAGGGCAGCAACTCAAGTTCAACAGCAACACTGGGATAGCGTTACAACAGCAAAGCAGCACAGCCCCTTGGATCTGAAAATGGGGGTTTATTAGCATCTTCTTACTTCTGCACTGATGTGGCAAAACTGGCTGGGTGCACGGCACCTCACTGTGCAGGGTAGGAATACCAAGTCGTGGTCCAAGCTGGAATCTCAGAGGTTCTGTGGAGTCAATGGCTAAATAACTCATTATGAACCTCTAGCTGTTCTGTAAAATTGATTGCCCATTCATTTGTAATTTTGCATCTCAGTTTGTTATGTCGTTAGGCAGAAGTCTTACCCTTACTGAATACTTTAATAGGCAGTCATATCAAACTCTCCTTTCCTTGTGCTGACAGTACTTTCAATCACGTATGAGGAAACAAGCTGAAGATGTGCAATTACAAAACATTTTGTTGTTCAGTGTTAACATTTTAGAGTATTAAAAATATGACAGAGGTTTACAGATTTCCATAACCTGCAGACTTCTTAATGCTGCAGGTTACTTTTGGCCCTCAGAATATAGATGAAGGCTCTCAGAGAAAGCCCACATGTATGGATTATTTCATAGTACACATAATAAATTTCCAAATATTAATATTTGGAATGTTTATTTGTTGACCCAGCAATTTTTTTCATACATGTATGAACAGATTTAAGGAACAACTAGCACTTAGAGCACCTCTCAAATACCATTTGAGCAGTTTCTATTTTTTAAAGCATGGTGAGACCATCTAGACTAGCACTCTGAATAACACAGTATTCCTAAGTATAGGAAATTATTCACACTCACTTTCCATGTAAACTTTACAGAGTCCGTTAATTTATGACTTAACCAGAAAATGCGCTTTAAAAATACATTCACTGTCAGTGTTGATGTTACAAATCAGAGGGAAAATTAAGCTAAATAATCACATAAATAATTTTCCCTCAGTTTTCCAAATTCATTCACTTTAGAAGTGAAATCATAATTTCTAGTGTAAAAAAGGCAGAATCCCTCATGGCATATTTTTTATTTATTTGCTACCTACTATTGACTTGCTGTGGCTATGTGCCACAGCAAAGCTGTGAAAGTGTCAGAGCTCACATTCCCACAGCAGAGCAGATTACAGAAAAATATTATCCCCCCTGAACCACTGAAATATTTTTTTAGTAAGACTGTAGCCCACATATTTTGATTTAAGCTTTTAAACTGCTTGAAATCTGTATTTCTTCAGGAGAATTTATTTTATATCTCTGTTTAAGCAAAACTGGAAACATTTTTCTTCAGCTACATGCAGGACAGGTAACATCATATGACACAGTTTGATCTTAAGTTCTATGAAGTGTTTACTTGGTATTTATACTACACATAATTTATTACTTCATTTGTTTGATTTAGTAGGAATGCGTTAATCCAATGTCCAGAACCTATAGAAATAAAAATTAGGGAACAGGCACATTTTTTAGCAGTGAATTTGATTAACCATGCAAATGAGTTGCCAGCATAACTACATTCCTCTGCCTGAGAGTTTCATTATGAAATGTTCTTCTGTAAAGGATATTTCAATTATCCTAAGTTATTAGTTCAAAGTACAATTATATAAAAGTCTCCAGTAAATGGTGGACCTGACTATGTAATTACTTTTACTTTACCTGTGTACCACTAACACAAAAATAGTCCCTCTCACCAAGAAGAGAGATACAACCCTTCCGTTGTGTGATCTTGAAATGTTTACTCATTCATTTCAGAGTCTGCTCTATCACTTCAGCCCATGAATCACAACAGAGACAGCACTTATTCAGAAATGACTCAACACATCAGATGCACATCAACTGAGCTCTTAAATCTCACTAACAACCTTTGTTTATGATTACATACGCATCTATACTAATGTCTCCAACGATGAGTACAGTGTACCTTGGCTTCCCACTCACATAACTGATATGTCACTTATCAAGATAGCAACAGAAGTGAAGAATGCTACAGCAAACAGTTACAAGAGGCTGGGGTGGAGGTTTTTATTGTTGTTTGCTTGTTTTTTGTTTGCTTGTTTGTTTGTTTGTTTTTTTAAATGGCAGCTGTCAATTTGATACTTTCCAAGATCTCTTCTATGGTGGGGAATCCGAGCCATGGGCACATTGCAGACCTTTTGTCCTGTAATTACACCTACAAAACTGCCTTAAAGTTAAGAAAGCAGTCTCAAAAGCACTTTATGAGACTAAAAAGCAAAAGATATCAAAGATCTAGTCCATTAATTGTTTTATTACCATGGCAGAAAACCTTCTCATACACACAGGTTAAAATTTCATGTTAAAATACAGAATTTCCTCAGAAAGAGCACAGGGCTACATGAAATGTCACCAGATGGCACTATTAACATAGCCTTCAAGTTCTTTGAGGCATGTGAGCAACTTCTTAGCCTTTAGGAAAGCTTACCTGTTTTGTTGTTGGTATCATTGTCCTTGTTTTGGTTTGGAGGTACACAGAATGAAGGCAAAAGACTACAGCTACAGTCTGCAGGACAAAAGTCCTGCCCAGAGAATTCAGAAGAAGTGAAGAGACAGACTCCTGGGTGCAGACATTATGGTCTTTACTGCTCATTCAAGGAGGTTGTGCTTGCAAGACTTCTCTGAGCCTGCTGAGGACCACAGACCTGGTTTTTGAGTCTTTCCCCAGGGAAGATTGCTGCTTTCAGAGCCAAGTTCTATTGTCAAGCAACAGCTCGACAATGTCAATGCAGCTGTAACGTCATTGCTTTTGCTCATAGGAATAAAACCCCGAATTAAGTACACACAGACTTCCCTGTCTACTAGGAGAGACCATATTCAGTCTGAATTTCAGTGACAGAGAACAACCTATATGCTAGAAACTCATCTAATTTTACTGAGCTTTTGCAGTGACATGAGGTGCAAGGCAGACCTTCCCCTAAAGTGACATAACCTGGTGCTGCTTTTCAGTGTACAGGCAATTAATGCACTTAAAAATTTGGAAGAGATTCTGAAAATTATATATCCTGTCCTTTGCATTACTTGCATAGTGAGTCCTAGACTACTCAGTTTATACAGATGGAAAGTTACAGAGATGAAGGTGTTCAGCTGGATCAGATAATGACAATATCTGGGAAAAATGAGATTTTTTTTTCTTAAACAGTTTGTTCCTGTTTTAAAATTTCATAACCCTGAATCAGAAATACTGAAAAATATCAATGATTAAACTTCAAGTACAGGTGGCTACTTCTTACCTCTTAAACACCTTTGCATAGTAGACTCCTCAGATAGTCCTGAGATACCAAGTTTTGAAAAGACTTTTTCTTTTTTTTTTTTTTTTTTTCAATCAGAAAGTAACAAAGTAACAGTAACAAAGATATTCCATTTATGTAAATATAAAAAGGAAAAAGGAAACCACCAAACCAGTAGTTTTGCCAGATCTTCAGAAAGACTGCTAAAAGCATGTGCTCTTTTTTGGGCAACAAGTATCACAGTTGCCATCTTTTCAAAAATTAGTAAATTAATTATTTCCCTAGTAATTGTCTGTCAGGTGCAAATTGAAACTTAAAGTGGGATTCATTGTCAGAATCAATTAACTAACCTACCACATACACTTTCCAGTTTTCCACAATTTTTTATTATAAATAAAATGAAAATGCTGCATAGTCTGTTATTCAAATAAAGTGCCTAAGGGGATTCAAAAGTGAAATCCTCAACAAACTGAAAGTTGCAATCACTGATAAATATGCCCTCTGAGAAGACAAGCCCACCAGTCTCCTGAAAGCCATTAGGCAGAAATATCAGTTTACCACTTGATAAAGGTTATTCTGAGAGCTGTAGCAATCCAAGATCTTCTGCCAATCCTCTCAAGGAATGTGCTGAGGAGTGTAATGAATAACTCTTTGCATTAGAAAGATTCACAGGACTTTGATCAGTGTCCCAGGAAGCATCAGGTCACCGTGAACTGTACAAGTTGATTAGGGCTGACCATCATTAGTCCATGTGTAAGCACTGCTGTTGGCAATTGTCAAGTCAACCACAGCAAAAATATAGACAGTAATAACCATTCATATCTGCTGTGCTAACTAGTAGCTACCTAATTTGTATTGAAGTAATTGTGAGACTTTACAATGTAATTCCATCAAAAACAATATCAAATGATAGTATCTTTATTAAAGATACTGTAATGACTTGCATGTTCATTTTGTTGCTAGTCTCATAAAAGAAGCTCAGAAATCCCACCTGAAACCAGCTGGAAAAACCAGTGTGTTTAAAAAAATCAGTCAACAGCCACATACGTTTAAAATTGCTCCATTTTGTGACCTTTCTTTTCCATTCCATACTGAGCCTACAAATTTAATTACTGAGAAATCATTAAACAAATGAAACATTAAACAAAACAAAACCCTACCTATCTTAGCCTTCTCCCTCAACTAAAATGGTCCAGTATTTTTGTTATATATCCATCACACTGAGAACACATAAACCTGGGCAAATTGGTGAGGCAACATGTTCTGCAGAGTTCCTTCTCTCTCCCTGCAAGCCATGACAGCAAAGCACAGCTCTTGGAAATCCTGAGAAACTGAGGCCAAGGTGAAAGCCTTGCTTTGCCAGAAATCTGAAGAGCCTTTCAAGAAGCTCTTTTCACTGTCAGAGCTCTTTCTGTCACAACCAGGCAATCAATTACACAATAATATGTGGCAATTTCTCTTTTTTAATAAGTCCAACCTAAATAAAATAACCAAGATACAGCTGGCTCCAGCTGTGCTACCATAAATCAGTATTCCAGGAGATGAAGAACAAGCCTGTGAAGCTGAAAGAGTAGCCTGGAACAATCAGCATACAGCTTATGGTTTACAGCTCCTCAGATACAACAGAGATCCTTTTTTACTGCTCAGTCCTAATCCCTGCTTGCCTGGCACCAGTCTTCATTCTGTATTGGACAGAAATCACTGGTCCTTACTGTTCTGTTGCAGTTGCTGCCTTTTAACCACTTGTCCATGTTCCATTTAGGTTTCCATTCTATCCCAAATCCAGATTTGCAGCACAGGCCCCTCAGACTGCTATCCCCTCAGCCCCCGGATGCTGGATGCTCTTGACAATATTTTTGAAGCAGTCCATTTCTTGGCTTCTTTGATTTGGACCATAATTTAACCTGATCATGATACCCAACTCTGCCCTTAATCATTGGGTTGGTTTGAGCACTGGAACTTACTGTGTCTATTGCCAGTGGAGATTTCACAGGTACTCCAGTTATTTTGATTTCAGGGACAACATTAAAGTTACAATTTTATTTTTTCTTTACTAGAAAGATACACTTCTATCTTATCTCCCCTGAACTCAAAACACCTGAGATAATTCTGCTCAAAACTGAATAAACACTCAGATTATAAGCATAAAATAGAAACGTTGATGTATCTACTTGAAAATACATGAAAAAAGATTCAGTTTCTTGCTGTAGTCTGCTTTCCTCTATTTTCTGGCATTTTGTATCGGATCAACCTGATATTTGAGTAGATAAGCACTCCTGCAAAAGACCTCTGAAGTGCAAAATAAAGCCTATTAAATTATATTATGACACACACGCACATGACAGTCTGATCTATATGTATGTCAGTCTGGTAAAACACAGAGTTTGAAAAGAATTAAAGAACACTAAAAATGGGAGCTGCCTTTCACTGCAAACATTGTTGGCTGGTTGTTTGGTTTGGTTTGGTTTGTTTCTCCCTCACCATGGAGTGCTTAGAACCATTTAATACTTTACTATTTGCAATGAACAAGTCACTACGCTCTAAATAGATGCCTTTCCCACACTTCCCACCACCATTATACAACTTTTAACCCGGTATAACAGAGGCCTGATCTTTTCAAAGGTGTTCAAATTAGACAGCTAAGAACTGCAATTTATGGGCAGCCCTTCAGGTGGCTCAGTCCTGCTAAAAGTCCTGGGCTTTTGAACTTCATCTGCAGTTCACTGAAGCCAAGGAACACTGTCTTCACTCAGCATCATACTGCAATGAGCTAAGCATTGCCTGGTATGCAGCTCAGAGACTTCAGATTGTTCATTTACCTAACTGTGAATTCCGATTTGTGAGTCAGAACTGTTCAGGTTGAAAGCTGCTGTAATTAAGCTGACATGCCACTCGGTGACCTTGGCATAATCCTAATGAGATCTAAGTCACAGACAACAATTACTGGAAAAATAGAGGTATGGTTCAAACAAAGGAGAAAGTACTAACATTTTCTGTGAACAAGATCAATGTACTTTACAACAAAGAAACATAATAAACTGCTTTATCAGCTAAGTTTTTCATCTACCACAAAAAGCGGATTGTACCTGGACAACAGCATCTGGCAACAGAATCAGGCAAACAAATTACTCTAGAAGATTAACTGACTGCAAACGAAGGTCTTTGCAGCAATTCTTTCAACAGACAGAACACAATTCAAGTCTGCTTTTTTAAAAAACTCTGCAATAAATACTGCTCCAGCATTAGCTGAGTTTCGTAGTTACCATTGTACACTGGCAGGTGAAGAAAAGCCACTTATCCATGCTGCTGTCATTTCCACTGATTGCCTACTGCCCAATGTGAGGAATCAGTTTTGTTCTCTACTTGAGAGGTTATCAGCCCTTGAGACACAGAGGTATTTTCTTCTACTTACAATTAGCTGGAAAAAATGCATTATAAAGAGAAGGTTATCCATTTACAGTTTTATTCAGCAACACAAAAAGTTCTCATGCTTAAGCATGCTGTTATATCATTGATGGCAGGTATGATATTCAAAAGGTCAATATATATTTAATAATGTAGTAAAACAAAGAGTTGTTAAGCAGATACTCTGAGACTAGTAAAAAAGCTAATGACATTGATAAGCAATAAAAGCCATTTTTATTAGAAAAAGTCAAGTGGCAGGACAGCATATGCTGTTCTGTTAGTTTGGCCTCATTTAAAATGTACAAATACAGTTGCCAAGTGGAGTTGCAATGCAAGGTTAGCAAGATGAGAATTTTGTTTACACTGTAGCATAGTCACCTGTAGTTATTCTTTGAGGGTCCCTGATACTTGGGACTTGATTTCTTTTCAAATATTTCTGAATCATGCAAGTTTCTCAAAAGAAATCTGTTACTTTTGTGAAAGAATTACTGTCTTGCAAGTTAGTTATTGTAATGGCATAAATCTGTGTGACTTTCTAATACACCTGGAGCAATTTCATTAATGTCCTGCCATCCATATGCCAGGTGTTCAAATTTCTTAGACAGGTGAAAGAAAAATTTGTTATACTCCTCAGCATGTGGGTGTTCTGAAACATTACCACTTAAGCCAAAGGGCACCCACACTAAGGCTAATATATTTTATTACCACAAACCATGAAGAACATATACTTGTCAAGTAGCCAAGATTGAGATACTTTGTTTGCTGTTCTGACAGGCAGCAAATGGAGCCAACATGTTTTACATAAGAGATATTTTATGAAGAGATATTTACAACAAACAAAAATTGAGTTGTTTGAAACTGCAGTTCTGAAAATCAAAATGGCTGTTTACATACACCTTACGAAGCAAAACAGGCTTTAAACAGCTTCTTGACATGAGATCATGATTCATAGTTCCATTAATAGCTCCCTATTCTCACACATGCACTTTTGTGGAAAGCCAAAGAGGACAAAATTCACATTCCCAGGGATGGATGCCCTGTGAGATAGGTGTATACACCATGTACTACACACATGCATCTCATCAGCTTTTCTCGAATAACAAAAACAATGGCATGATAAAGTCCACCTGACCTCCTGAATATCAGCAATCAGTTGTTCCAAATGCTAATGAAATTTTCCCCAGAAAACCATGTTGAAGTATGGTAACTTTTTTTGCTGTGATGTGCTCACTGCCATATAGAAAATACATCATAAACATCCTGGCTATCTTAGTTGTAAGGACAGTCGCCGAGCTCTTCACCCTGGCCCTACCCGCCCACCTCAGTTCCCATTTCAGCTGCAAAGCTCCTACCCATGATCAACAGTTGATTTGTTGCAAGGTTCAGTTTTGCACCATGGAAACCCATGTATAAATTTACTTATATTTTATGCATAATAATAATGTTTAACTCATAATTATATTTACTTTGACTCAAGTGCATTTTACAGGGTCATGGTTACCTAGGAAAAGAAATCTCCCATTTTTAACAGTCTGTTGGCTTTTTTCCTAGAAATTATAATATTATCCAGAGTTTTTCTGTCAAAAAATGGCACTAACCTATAAAAATTGACAAACACTTTTAAAATCAGCTTTACTGAAAACCATCCAGGATGTTTTATTCAGGCAGGTCCTTCTCATGCACAGTGAACAGATACACTTCCAAGCCATCAAGATATTAATGCTTTGCTGTCATAGTATATGCCATATGTATATAACCAGTCTATTCCAAGTGCAAAATAAAATGTAGGTCTTAGCTTAGGAACTGTAGCAGACAGCATGTTCAGAATGCTGGCATTGTGCAAAGCTATGGTAATTAATAATAATAATAACAACAACAACAACAACAACAATAATAATAATAATAATAATAATAATAATAATAATAATAATAATAATAATAATAATAATAATAATAATAATAATAATAATAATAATAATTTAATTTGACTGCTGATCCATAAATCAGCCAATATCTTGACACTGCAAAATCTGTGTACAGTTATAAGAGCAAATGTAGAAAACTACAGTGTTTTTTCCTAATTTGAGAAGTCATTCATCAGCTCTTCATATCATCAGCTCAAAGAAGCTTAGGCCAAACACTACAAGCAGCTCTGGCATTACTAGAACCAGATGAGAGAAGCTCAGAACCTTACTTTATCCCACAAGCTTATATAAATTAAAGTACTCAAGGACAATAAATAAAGAAAATAAATTAATAAATAGAATACACTGTGCCTGCTCCTTACCAGGGACAGATGTGTTTCATTACTGTTTTAGCTTTCTCAAAACATGTTTTTTCTACACAGGTTGGATACTTCACAAAGTCCTGTTCAACTCCAAGTAACATGTTTAAATAATTTTCTTCATCTGTGTTTGTCTTTGAATTCGTGACTGTTTGGGGAGGAGGGTGTTATGGCAGTGACTCAATGTTTTTATCAGATCATGACCCTGAAAAAATTAAATTACTTCAAATTTATAGAATGAACACTTCTGGGGCTCAAGTCAAAATCATTTTCTTTGTAAAGATTTTAATCAGCTTAAAGAGAAGAGCCTATCTGTCTATTAGTTAGGTCCATGGTTCATTAGAAGAAATTGTATTTTGACCAAACCTTTAACTTCAGAAGGAAAAACATGCAGTTTCTGTAAAGCCAAACAAGCCAAAATACTGAATGAGTATTCAGGATGAGCAAAGAAGCCCAGGTACCATCCAGAAATTGGAAGAGTTCAACCAGTTTAATTCAGCTTACTCTTACACAGGAAATAAAAAAAGTTGTTATTTTTGTTTGTTTGTTTGTTTGTTTGTTTAAATGCCTTTCAAACAAACCAAAAATGAAAACTCATGGAATACGTAGCACCACCATATATATATATATATATATCTCAAACCCATTATAATGACTCACTCTAAAACACCTACAGAAAATGTCTTCCATCTTCCATTGAGGGTAAGAGGTAAAAAAAGAATAACTGAGTTTGTGATTTTCTTCAGACTGACTTTAATACAGATAACTGTGTTGTTTCTATGGCTCATGTCTCTAGTCCACTGAAGGAGGCTCTCAGAATCATTAAGATTGTACCTATATGTTCTTACACAGACAGGAGTGAACTGACTCTGCTTAATCTCTGAGCTTGCTGGATACATACCAGAGCAGATCCAAATACCACATATCCATAATTAGTGTTCTGGACTGCTCCTATTGCTTGGAATTTCACAAGGAGCACAAAGAGAAAACTTCACAAACACTGTAAAGATTGATTTAATCCTGTCTATATGAGTTTGAAAACTGGAAAAAACAAAAAACACAAATTGCAGACATTCATAAAAAAGGAATAGCCCCAAGGAGCCTATTGTCCTCATGACATATGATGAAAAGCCTGGTAGGATCGTGTTCTTCTGTTCCTTGTGACATACTACACACCTGTGTCCTTCCTCATGCTCCAGAGAAACAACAGCAGCAGGAAACAACCACATGCCAGCAGCAGGATGTCTAAGGGGACACCACAGCATCTGTTTCAGTCTCTGCCACCAGTAGGATCTGTTATGGAAATGTTCTACCTGCACATGCCCCAGGGATGCTCTCTGTGTTCACACCTGGCACAAAATTCTCCCCTTACATTTAAAAAGGAACATGCAGCTGCCTTGCCTTGCTGCAACCTTGCCATTAAAGGCCTCATGACACATGACACACTTCTGAGAACCCTATCACAATTAAAGCAGATCAGCAATCTTGCAGATGGCTTGGTTTTATTTTGGAACCACATTCTTCATTAATTCACTGAAATGTCAGGTTACCAACCCAGGCTTCACAGAGATTAATTTAACTGATCCTAACAGTCTGAGTTTAACTGGTGATAAGTTGTGTATTTTCAATCACTCTGCCTGCAAAGCTATAAATTATAATGATTTCTACAGTATTTGTTCAGCCTGTACGTCTCTTTCCTTGACAAGTTATGCAATAATGGGCCTGCTTCATTGGTGCAGACATAAAATCAGTGTCACAACTTAGCAACTCACATTGTTAATTCACACAATGGATTCAGACCACATTTGTCCAGGAATTCAAAAGCCAAGAGTCTTTCTGAGTCAGTCAGATCTGAGCAGCCTTGTTTCTCAACAGTGGCTTGTTTTTTTAAAAAGGGCTCTCAAAAATCTCAGCAGTCTCAACACAAATATTCCTGAATTCTGTTTATGTGTAGCCCACTCCTTTAAACAAACAAAGCAGACATGTTTCATGTGCTTTCTACCAATTTTTTTCATAGATTACCATCAATATCTTAAACACGGTTCAACAAGTGTGTCTGAATTACTTGGAAACTGCAAAATCACAGGACTGAAACTTTGTCATACCGATTATGTAAAGCCACTGGTAAGAAATCCATGCATTTTTGAAAGCAGGCAAAGCAGGCTTTTCGTGGAACAAAAGACGCCTTGTCTTTTTCTATTATGTGACAACTCCCAATTAGAACCAATGATTTTTATTGTCAGCCCAGATAAGCTTGTTTGCATAGCTGTAATTTCTTAAAACAGAAATCTGAATGTTATATGAAAAAACATCCATCAGCAGCACAACTGACCTTGAAGAAGAACAGTGGTATTGCTTGATGTTTTCATCTGATTAACCTTGGAAGCAATTCTGCAAATGTTAAACAGTAAAGAATATAGCAAAGAGTCAAAGCAACTAAATTTTGCTCAAATGTATTTATAGAAATGTACCAAGAGTACCCATAAAGGCATATTGTCATCTTTTCCTTGAGCTTGTGCCAGCTGATGACCAATAGAAAGCATTCAAAGAGGGAGAAAAGAAAGGGAGGGAAATCATTTATAACAACTCTTTGTATCAAGTACACTGCTTCATGGACAGATGAGGAACATTACATTTCAACATCAGTTCTTTAAAAAGAATTTCTTACCACAGAGACATGTCTCTAAAATGATTCACTTGTGGTCTTGAACTTTACAATGATGCGTGTAAATTCTCAAGGGCTCAGTATTCATGGAATAAAGTTTCTATATATCCTTAAAAATGAGGGTAAGAAAGTACAGAAACCTAAATCAAAACAGTGTTCAGTTGACAAGAAAATCAAGCACTCTGAGTTGACAGAAGTACTATCGGAAAACTTCAGCCACGTGGCTACATCAATGCTTAGCAAACCCAAATGCACAAAAGAGAACTGAGTCCAATGACAATTCTACACAAAACAGCCACAGCATCCTCACTAGCTCTTCTTTCGAAAAAAACTGCAACTTCACAGTGACTACCTCTAAGAAGACCTCACTATATCCATGCAGCCTTGTTCAGAAAGATTTATTCAGCAGTTATTCAAGCTTAGTTAACACAAGATCAACAGCAGTTGCTTTTCTACAACAGGAGACACCAGTGCACTGGCTGTATTGGTAATACCCTTGTGCAAGAAGCCTCTTTCAACCATTTATAGGGAAAGTCCACTAAAATAATGTTCTGAATAGTGCTAAATCCTTATACTGTCCAAGTCCTCTGGAAATCTACGCTGAAAGTATCTGCCTATAAAAGTACACGAAGTTTCAGCATATACACCAGAATTGCCTCAGGGATTAAAGTGAATCAAGATGATTCTTGTCTTCCTCAGTGTTTGGGCTCCTGTGCCCAGAGGCTGCTTGGAGACCTTATCAGTGTCTAAAGCTATATGTAAGGAAGTTGTAGTGAGGGGGGGTTCAGTTTCTTTTCCCAAGTCAGAAGTAATAAAACAAGTGGAAATGGCTCAAGTTCTGCCAGAGGTTTAGCTTGGATATGAGAAAAAATTTCTTCACCAAAAGGATTATCAAGCATTGGAACATGGTGATCAGGGAAGTGGTGGAGTCACCATCCCTGCAGGTATTTAAAAGATGTGCAGACACAGTGTGTAGGGATTTGGCAGTGTTAGTTTTATGGCTGGACTCAATTATCTTAAGGGTCTTTTCCAACCTAAACGATTCTATGACTCTACGTAAATACATGTATAAAACTGCATTCAAAGCATGCCACTGAAATTTTTGGAAGTTGTGTGTTACTGACTTCACTATTCTGCCAAGAATCTCACTAAAATCCCTTAAGACTATGTTCAATTTACACTCTAAACATTCACAGGACCAGTCCCTCCTCTTGATTCTTTTAAATATTAAGCCAGTAAAATTATCTCAAGGTAAATCTGAATGCTGAAAAATGTCAAAAAATACCTTAGCATGCTCAAATACTTAGAATCTTACTAATCTTAGAATATGTTGCATTTTGTTTGTGACATCTAACTAAGGCAACCATATGTGCACAGATAGGTATTTGGGTTTTTTTCCTTTTTTCAACTACTTTGTACAAAATAATCTAGTAATTGTTCTAAGATGTTTAACTCTCACCATTGTTTTTTAAAGCCTATATTCACAGATAAACCATAAGAATTAGATGTCTGGGAAGTTTCTCCACAAAGAGCCAGAAGCATTAATTAAACCTCTAATCCCAAGGAAATCACCTGAATAAGAGCCGACAACTGTGTTTACCTTTGCTTAAAACTTTATTTCCTTTCTGAAAAAATAACATTGCAATACATGGAATAATCAATTAACTAGTTCTCACTACTTGTTGTCCTTACTTAAAAAGGAATCATGTTTTCAAGAAATGGTTTCTGTCTGTTTCTGTTGTGACCGTATGATAACTTGTCTTTTCTGTTTTACCATCATCTGCTTTTAGACTTTTCCATCATGTAAATTTAATGCTTCATAAGTTACTCACTCTGCTCCTGATACAAGCACAGCCATCAACCAAATAGGAATTCTGAAAATGCCAAGTAAAATTGGTAGAAAACATCAGAAGTTATCAAAAAAGATTTTCTGACTTGGAAAGTAATACAGTTTCCAAATATTTCACACAAATGTGCTCCAAAACCACAACCTTAGCATTAGTCCCCCAGCTCTGAATTCAAATACTTTTTTAGTTGAAAACCCTAGTACTAAAAAACAACCAAACAAACAAAAACAAACAAGAAAATTTAAAAAATAATTTTAAAAAACCCACAAAAAATAAACCAAAATTGAAATATCAGCAGATACAAAATTTGATTTGGGATTCCACACACATTTGGGATGAAATCTTTTAGGAGTGCTTATCTTTTTTCATTTACCATTTATTTATAATTAAGTACAGCAATGAAATAAAAGCTCAAAAATGTTCCATAAAAATCATACTACAGGGAAAAGAAAATAAATAAAAAATAATCTTTGTGCCTATACACAAGCACAAAGTGGTAATAAATTAGAAACCTTTCTAAACAAACATAGATGTTTGTGCAACATATTCATTGTTATTCTTGGATAAACCACACTCCTGTTCTGAATTGCAGTGAAACTAAAAAGAATCCTGTTTGAAAAAACTTATTAAAAATCTGTCTGAAATTTTCCAAATGTCTAAGTAAATAAGCAGGAAAATCTGGTTCTAATATTTAACAAGAAAATAAAATTACTCATTAGCAGAGCAAGAAACAAAACTAGAGGTTTCATAAATTTTACTCAGCAAGGTAAAATATTATTCTCTGGCTATCAATGTTCACCATCATCAATTCTACATAAGCATGTAGAAAGAAATTCACTTGGTATTTTTAATGTAATAAAGAAGGTGCTTTAAGGTCAGTATTTTGGATACCATATGCCTTTGCCTTCAGGTGCTCACTGAACCCACGTGGAAGTCATATATCTTAGACTCAGGAAAATAATTTAACACTACATTTTGAACTGTGGACAAATTATTTATTTCATACTGAAAGAATAATATTAAAAGAGCATTAGTAGCATTGCTGAGAGGCAAGACTGATTAGCTTGGGCTAGATCCCATCTGATGTGATCACATGAGCTTGAGCTGTTTGTGGAGGGGTCACCCACAATTCACAAGCTGTTTTTCCTTTAAACAGACAAAACATCAGAACTAAACCAAGTAGATTACTAAGACTGCAAACACCTGTGACAGTTAGGAAATCCTAGCTTTATCATTGCAAATTAAAGCTCAGCTTGTCTGTGTCTATGTAACAGGATACAGTCTATTTACTCATATGCCTCTGCCTTTTCATGGTACTTCTGTTTCAATTAGTTCACTGAGTTAATGAAAAATGAGCAACAGGCAACTTAAAAACTTGGGATTTTTCAGCTTTCAGCAGCTTGACTATACAACTAAATTACTGTTCATTAAGAATGGTTCCTCAATCGCTACTTTAGCACAGTGAAAAATTATTCTGCAAGCATGTAAGCAAAAACTAATTTGAAGATTTTAAAGTTTCTATTTTGTCAAAACTCCAGTGCAATATAGGACTTGATACAGTCTTTCCTATCAAGAAACAGTGGCATGTGTTGTATATAAAATATATAGTACACACTGTGTATAACATACCATATAAAGGCACATTGTTGAAGCCTGAAGATGGAAAAAAATTCCAACATTTTAAACCAGAATGCATTTCTGGTTTTAATCAAAGTTTCATCTTGAACACCATTTTCTAAGCATGGGTTCTTCAAATGCTACACACACACATCTATCTAAATACTCATGCTCAGCCAAAGATATTTACTTGTGCCTCAAAGAAAAGCAATATAGAAGAGTTTAATTCTTATGGTTTTTTTGTTTTAAACATATCCTCTGTTTTGTGTGCTCAGCAGACCAATGAGTTGTGGGGTTATTTCAGATGTTTAGCAGATATTAAATGCTTGTTGCATCAAATATTACAGGAATACTATCAATTTTACTGGTTTAAGTCACAGAATCAAAGAATTGTCATAGCTGGAAAAGATCTTTAAAATCACTGTGTGCAGTTGTCAACACCCCCTCCCCCAAAGCAAAAAAAAAAAAGTATATATATTACCATGTACCCTAAAGCATGTCTTGAAGTGCCTCATCTACACGCTTTTTAAATCCCTCCACGGATGGTGCCTCCACCACCACCCTGGGCAGCCTGTCCCAGTGTTTGACTACTTGCAGTACTTCAGTAAAGAAATTCTTTCTAATACCTACTCTAAACTTCCCCTGGTGCAACTTCTAGCCATTTCCTCTAGTCCTATCATTGCTCACTTGAGAGAAAGGCCAAAACCCACCTCCCTACAACCTCCTTTCAGGTAGTTGTAGAGAACAATAACATCTCCCCTCAGTCTCCTCCACACTAAACAATCACAATTCCCTCAGCCTCTCTTCTTAGCACTTGTTCTCCAGACCCTTCACCAGCTTGGTTGCCCTTCTCTGGACACACTCCAGCACCTCAGTGTCCTTTTTGCTGTAAGGGGCCCAGAACTGAACACAGCACTCAAGGTGCAGCCTCACCAGTGCTGAGTACAGGGGCACCATCACTTCCCTTCTGCTGGCCACACTGTTCCTGATACAAGCCAGGATGCTGGTGGCCTTCTTGGCCACCTGGGCACGCTGCTGGCTCATATTCAGCTGGGTGTTGACCAAGTCTTTTTCCTCTGGACAGCTTTCAAGCCACTCCTCCCCAGGCCTGTAGGGTTGCCTGGCATTGCTGTGAACAAAGTGCAAGACCCAACACTTGGCCTTGTTAAACCTCACATAGGTACACACACCTCATACAGATACCTCATCACACCAAAAAGCTGTGACAGAAAAGGCATTACATGTATTACTGTCCAATACTTTAAAATACTAATGGTGTTGTCCTGAAACACAGCAAAGAACTTACATAAAGCAAAAAGGTTGAATTCAATTTCAGAAGGGGAGGCATTCCAACTGCATGGAACCTGAATGGAAATGCAAAGAGAGAGCCTGAAATTTATCTCTAACAACATGCTGTTGCTATTTACACCAGAATATATTAAGCTTATTGTTTGCATAACATAAGTTGACAGGTACAACAATACTCACTCTAAAAGAAAGAGCACAGCACAGAAAATAAACTCACAGATACAGCCAAAGAGAGTTAGAGATCAGCATATGCCAGTTGCTGCTGTGGAGTTTCTACAGCTACTGATAATTCTCTGGTTTTCTAATGCAGAGGAAATCTGAGGGAACCTAAGATACTATCTTAGTAACTAACTGGCTAACATTAACTGCTGGCTAACTGGCTAACATTACAGATTTAACCTCAACCCCTAGTGTGCTACAATAATTTTTCTTCAACTTTTTCATCTTTAACTTCCTCAAACAAAGTGCACTCTAATACATAGATTATTAAATAAATATAATGCATTTGAACATGCAATACCTATCTAAAGAAATTTAGAACCAGACATTACATATGTATTACTGAATATTTATTTTCTGTTTCCCAGACAGTTTACTGAAAAGAAAAATGCATTCCAGATACAGTAAGTTGGAACAGAACTTGAAGATATTTGCATTAGGAGTAAGGAAACTAAATACATTTTAACAGCTATTTAATGAAGTTCTGTTCTAAACAAGTCAATTTCAGGTGAGAACACTTGCCTGCAGGTACTTTTCAACCTCACAAATTTCCATGTGAAAAATCAAAGTCATGCATAGACACCTAGTTAGGCTTCCCATGTAAAACAAAATTCAGGACTCCAAGGAATCAGTGCTTTTTAAGATTAAAGTGCCTTTCTTAGAACAGGAACCAATTTTCTGAGAATGGACAAGAATGAAAAATACACCATGATTTTTCAGTACACAGAGAAAGTACATTGGATCAAATTGCCAAGAAGAGCTGACATAAGCATGCAGCTTTAAGATTCAGGTAAAGGTGGAAAAAAGTCTGATTCACAGGCAACACCAATACAAAACAAATCTATCAGGACCAGTGTGCAGTTATTTTCTGTTCCATCCTAGTTAACTTTATACAGAGGGGCAATTATGTTCTGCATTTCTGACCCTAAGAATGCTCAACTTTAAATTAGAATCTGATTGTGATGTCACATGTTTTTACTTGTTACTGTCTGATTAATACTCACCCTACAACACTTTTATCTTTCAGAATCAAAGAAGACTGGTCATCCAGAACAAGAAGGAAACTGCTAGAGTAGCTCTTACAGCCTTGGTTCATCATTTCAAATTTTTGTTACATAGATAAATAGAAAACAGTTCAGACATAGCAAAACAAATGCTGAGGTCAAAGGAATATTCATTTTGCCTTTGTTTTCAACTACAAGCACATCAAGTACTGCAGTTCCAACTGTTCTTCAAGTCTTTTCCCAAATGCATGATTTCGTTATCACAGAATGATAGCAGAAAAGGATTACATGATTTTATGAAGTTCAGCTTATAAATAGTTGAGCATCTGATTCCGCATTATCCCCTTCAGAGTTACAACAAGAGAACTCAGAAGTAGCCTGGTCCTTGTATTACTAAAACATGCAAAGCTTGGTGAAATGTCACAGCAATCCATTGGGAGACACAACAGTGTATATAATAATACACTTTCAGCACTGAGCTGGACAGAAACACGTACCGCATGATAAACATACTGATTAGGACTTATTAGAATACTGATTATCCTTCACAAAATATTAGAAACCATCAACATATAAAATGCTCACTCAGCGACCAGTGTGTATGATGTTAGTAAGCTGGCTTGTGTAATTGGTTGCCTTTGATTACAGGATATCTTGATATATTATATTAAGATAGTTCCTTCCATAAACCTATTACTTCTGCTATATTATCTGTAGTAATCTGTTTGGTTCACATATTGATGTGTGTTTGGTATTTTTCCTTCACTGCTTGGTCAGCTAGATTGTCTCTAATTAGTCTGCAAACTGCAGTGGACGTATTTTTTAATGATTTTAGAGAAAAAGGCACATAGATTGAGAAAATAAATTATAGAATCATAAAATGATCAAGGTTGGAATACTCTGCTGAAACCATAAAGTCCATCCGCCCTTCCTACAACCCCTAAAGCACTAAACCATCCACTGTAGCACCTCATCTACCTGCCTTTGAACACTTCCAGGGATGGTGCCTCTTCCACCTCCCTGGGCAGCCTGGTCCAAAATTTAACCACTCTTTCAGTGAATAGATTTTTCATAATAGCTAATCTGAACCTCCCCTGGTGCAGCCATTTCCTGTTGTCCTATTGCTGGTCACTGAGGAGAAGAGGCCAACACCCGCCTCACTACAATCTCCTTTCAGACAGATGTAGAGAGCAACAAGGTCTCCCCTCAGCCTCCTGTTCTCCAAGCTGAACAGCATCAGTTCTCTCAGCCTGTCCTCGTAAGACCTGTTCTCCAGACCCCTCATCAGCTTGGTTGCCTTTCTCTGCACCCTCTCCAGCACCTCAATGTCCTTCTTATACTCTAGTGCCCAAAACTGCACATGGTACTCGTGGTGCAGCATCACTAAGGCCAAGCATAAGGGCAGGATCACCTCCCAGGTCCTGCTGGTCACACTGTTCCTGATGCAGGCCAGGATGGTGTTAGCCTTTTGGCCACTTGGGCACACTGTTGGCTCATGTTCAGCTGGCTGTCAATCAGCACCCCCAGGTTATTCCCTACTGGGCAACTCTCCAGCCACTCACTCCTCCCCAGGATGATAGCAGTGTCAGGGGTTGTTGTGGCCCAAGTGCAGGATCTAACATTTAGCCTTACTGAAACTCATGCAACTGGACTCAGCCAGATCAAGCCTGTCTAGATCCCTCTGCAGGGCTTCCCTACCCTCAGGTAGCCTGACACTCCCACCAAACTTGGTGTTCTAGGTAGACAAGTAAAGATTATGAATGTGTTGCTTTAATTTATCATTTTAATGCATGAACAGTTTGACATTTCCTTCGCATAATTCTTTGTTAGTTCAAGAAATCATACTTATTACCATCTTGCCCAATTACCATCTTGCCCAAAGTGTTCTCCCTAATACCTCACTTAAAAGCTTAGTTTAAAACCTCAGATTGTATTGACATGATAGTAGATTTCACTGCTTGTTGAGAAAGGTATGAAGATGGACTGAAGTACAGTTTCCTAAATATATTGAGAAACTCCCAAACCATGGTCCCTTTGTACCAGAAAGCCAAATACATTTTTCCAAATTCACACCACCTGTGAAATGGTAAAGGAAAAGAAGCAGCAAGCCACTTCACTCAGAACTGTGTTAAGAAATGCCATTTCTGCATGCTTGTCCCAAGAAAGTGGCCTTATGTTCCAGATCTACATTCTCATTATAAGGGTTATTATGTCAGTGAATAAATCTACATTTCATTAAACTTCGAAACCTGAAAGCAAGACAAATCTTTGGCTGCTGCTTCTGATATGCAAAATTCTTGGCACTATTTAGCACTGTTTGCTGAAGGTGAGTAAAATGAATAACTTTTTACTCTTTATAAAAGCACTCACTCTTTGAGAAGCTAGTACAGACACCTTTTTTTTTTTTGTTCGTTTGTTTTTGGGTTTTTCTGTGACACAGCACTACTTGGCACACAGTTCAGATTTAGTAATCTCAGAAACGTTATCATATGAAGTACCTTATACACCTAACCATTTTAGCATCAGTGAATGATGCTTCCCTCCTGACTCTGGACTCCTCAAGGAGGTCCTGTAATCATGAGAAAAGAGTGAGCAGGTAGCATAGAGTGCTACTAACAAAATGTTTTCCCCACTCCTGCCAGATCCCTCATCGCAATTCTCCCACTACAAAAACATCCTGGGTACCTGCACTATTCTTTTTTTCAGTGCTCTTTCACCATCCCTGCCCCCTTAGTACTGCTAAATGGTACCAAGAAAGACTATGCTGAATAATGGTAATTGCTGGCCTCCCAATGACTGATAGGCTGGCTCCACTACAGGGACCAGTCTTCTATGCAGCATTCACAGGACAGATAACAGGACTGATAACAGGATGGTATTACCATGGTAAAACATCCCTACTCAGTTTTAGCCCCCACCCTCTGTATATGCAAACCAAAGAGAAAAGACAAGTGTGATGGGCATTGTAGCTGGATCTCAACATTCTCTGTCTTGCCTCTGTGTTGTGCTAGGTTTTTTGGCCTGATGGTACCCCAGTCTTGCGCAACATTATAATAAACCTGGTATCTCATCTACTTGTGTGCACAGGACTTTGAACCCCAGGTAAAGAAGCTGTTTTGGGGAATACAATCCTGTTGCCTCTCCTCATCTGCTGATATCTGTCTCCTTTTCTTTTTCTTTCTGTGTGCTATTCCTTTGAAAAATTATTTCTTCACTCATAATAATTCTTGTTTCTCCTCTCTCTCCACAAAGCTGGCAAGTAATCCCTGAGGAGGAACTGCGGCTAATGGTGTACTCTGATCAAATGCAGAGCAGAAAAGAGAACAGTATTTTCTTTAAATTAAAAAATTAGGAGAGCAAGAAGCCTGAGTTCAGGACAAAGAGTCTTTATCCTAGTGTCATGACATAACCTCTACCAGGTCTTCTAAATTCAAGAAAGAAATCCAGAAAGATACCTGCTATTCCTGAAGAACATTGTCCTTTTCAAGTAACAAAAATAAATATCCTCTATCTACTATACAAGCAAACACCTACACAGTTGTAAGAAAACTGTTAACTAGGCACACACTGAAATAGAACCCTGCACCATTTTATATCTCACAACATATAAACAAATTTTTCTTTTTTTTTTTTTAAAGTGAATAATAATCAGCAGTTACTCCTAGAAATTCTGTAATTATTATTTTGTTAGGTTATGCTGAGGCCTGGAAACAGCAATGGTGTGACTGGTTTCTGTTGACACTGAATAAGCACTTAGAGAGCTTAAACTGTCATCCAAAGTACAGACTATATGTAACACCAGCCAAGACCCTGAATTACCCATTATAGTGGTTCACTAGAGACTAAACATGAAATGACTCTAGGGCTTCACTAGATAATTTGTTACACTTCAAGATTACATATGTGTGAGGCTGACTTGCCATGAACCTAGGATAAACAGCAAGACAAGCATGACTTTGGGGGTTAAGTGTTCACAGCTACAATCTGTGAAGGGAGAAATCATCATGTCTTTTATTTCTTAAGTATTAAGCAAAACAGGGCTGTGGGTCTGGTTTTTGTTAGCAGTGAAACACAAAACAGCCTTAAAAAATACCCAGTTCTATTAAGTTTCTCATTGTAAGAGTATGCAGAATTCCTCAAGTTAAAAAGGAGTAACACAATGCACGAGTATTTCAGGATAAATTCTAAATATATACTGCAGCACTTTTCCCAAATGTATCCTTCAAGCAGGTACTTAAGTAAGGATGATACCTAAGTTTTGCTTTATGAAGGTCTACCAAGTCACACTTGCAGTCTCCAGTAAAAATTTATAAATATAGAAAATAGAATACATTAAAAATAGTCTCTGCTGGTACATACCAAATTAAAGAATATCTCTTTTCTACCTAGGTGAACAGATAGAGAAATCATTCATTGACACATATCAGTTAAAAAGTACATCATTAACTAAGAAAAAAAAGACAGAATTACTACTTCTCTATACTTTCATTAGTAACAGAAGAGATTACTAAGTATTACTAAGAAAGAGATAATTCCGACTTACTGTGCATTTATTTGGCTTCTCTCCTGAGTGGACCCTCATGTGAATCAGCAGTTTGTAACGAGCATTAAATGGCTTGTATCTTCGTGGGCACCCTGCCCAAAAGCAAGTGAAGTCCTCTCCTTTCCTCTGATCTATGTGGATCTTCTCAATGTGCCGCACAAGTTCCTCTTGCTGGTCATACAGAGCGCTGCAGTCACCCCACAGACAGCCATGCTTACCACTGAAATCATCTAGCTCACTGTCTTCATCCAGCAGGGAGCCTGGGGCAGATGGAGGCACGGGCAGGGGGTGAATGTGACTGGGAAGGCTGGGTGGATGCCGGTGCTGGTGAGCGTGGTATGGCGGGGGTGGTCCCTGTGGAGGAGGTGGCAGCAGCAGGGGTGGAGGAGGCATGTCGACTGTATGGCCTGCAAAGTCATCAGGCTGCTCATTCTTCAGGACACCCGCCACCTGGTTGTCCACAACTGGCATGACCTGCTGGATGACCATGTTGCTTGTAGCAGCTGTCTGCAGGCTGGCTTGTTCCAGCTGCTGCGTCCGCTGGTACTCACCAGATCCATTCTCAGCGCAGCCTGGGAAGGCAACGTTGCCATTAGCCATCAGAAGGCCTTTCTGGGCAGGCGGAATAGAGCAACTTTGGGGTATACAGCTTCCTCTCACTCCCAAAAAATGCCCATAGACATCAGGCTGTGGGGAGACGTTTGCTGGTGATGTCCTGGAGCTGTTGATGTAGGCCACTAGAGAGGTTGGGGAAGTACGGATGATGGTATTGAAGTCAATCCCAATGCCATCAGACAGAGGAGACAGAGAGAGTGCTCTCTTTTTGGAGCGGGCTGATGGAGACCAGGCTGAGGAATGGTGAGGACTAGAGTAAGGAGAATGACTATTTTCCATGCCATTTAAGTAGTACGGTAATGAATTAGAGGCACAGTTACTGGACACAGAAGTTCCTGGTGAAAAATTCAGTAAGTCCCCCAGCTCACTGCCATTTTGTAAACCTTGGTCAGGAGGAACAGACGGAAGTGTCCTGTATCCATGCGACCACTCTTGCTTAAGATTCAAAGTGGACTGACTTTCTGATAAGCTTAATGTTGTGCAGGCCAGAGACCCATGTGACAACAACCTGGAAAAAAGGCACAATAAAGTAAGAAACCAGTCAGACAATTCAGCAGTTCAGACTGCATGTGCATATACTGCTATAAAATGGTTCTTTGATCTTCACACACACATAAAATTAAAGAAACATAAGTAAGTTCTTCCTAATTTTAGGTACAAAACTTTAGCGCCCTCAGTTAATGTACCAGCAAGCACACACAGGCAATACATATGTCATGAGCTCACTTAGGAATCTAATTTTAAGACACCAAGATTTTGAAGAAAAGTTGCCGTAAAGGTTCTTGATAAATCACTGCAGAATTCAATGAAAACTTCATCTGCTGTGCTGTACATAGGCTCCTGAAGCCAAAGTATTAAGTATGAAACTCATATTGAATTGAATTCACTATTAGTATTGCTGGCAAGGAACAGAAAGAAAATTACTTCCAAAGAATAAGTAATTCACTGAATGACTTTTCTAATTGTAAAGCATACAAATACTATTCTCTACAGAAATAGCTCAAGTTTATAAATACAGATAACATCTAACTTTACAAAACAAAACAAAAAAATTAATAATGTAAAAGAACTGCATGCAGGGGTTTATTTAGTTTTGATCTATCTGCCTCCAAGGCAGCAAACAAAACTTTTCATGAAAGTGTAATCTTGCTGTTATGTTTGATATTTCACATAAATACTAAGAAACTTGTTCATGCTGTAAATGTCCTATAGGTAGCTTTAAAAAAGAACTCATAAACTCTTAACAATATTGTTTTCTACAAAAGGTATGAAAAGGAACAAGGATATCAGGATCCCTGAATTACAGTTGCACCTGGTGGATAGAGGCTGAGAAGATGTGTGTCTTTATGTTTCCAGCTCACATCTTGGATTTCCTGCCAGTCAGTGATGCTATGGGAGTATTAATTTGTTTCTAAGAGGCTCTAACCATAGGAAGAACCAGGTTTGTATCTAGATAAACAAGGAGATCTCACAGACAGAGAAGCCTCTACATCTTATGTTTTGGTCGTTAATTTCTTGTATTCTTGTATTTCTTGTATTTTCACAATATACTTTTGAAGAAGCATAGAATTTCAATGGTGAGTTAAACACATACAAAACATAGGTTGTCTTCTAAATCTTAAACACATTTTTAAAGGTGGACAAGTCAGTCATCACTTGACAACTCCTCACACAAGAGGACAAGATATAGTTCCTCCTTTCACACAGAAACTCCGGGAGGTCAAAGTAAGTTACAAAAAAGACAGCTCATACGTGCTAATAGGTACTGAAAATACCAGGTATTGAAAAACACTTCTAGAAGCCTAAAGTAAACAGTATATTTAATATTTACATGCAGTAATCCACAGAACCATCATGCAGACTATTGGAGGAATAATGTATTCTTATTTACAAAGGTAGGTGCCTCTAGTCAGTTACTTATAATTATTTAATAGCATGGGTTTATAGTGCTATCAACTTCAAATTTCTGAAAGATAGAGTATGCACCATAAAGAAAATTAATAAAAACACATTTAATCTCTTTCTTGATACTGACAAGGTTACATCAAGCACTTTTGAGAAGCCCCTTCTACTTATTCTAAGTGCTTCTTTTTCTTTTTAATAGGGAAACAAGTTTAGGATGTCTACTCAGGGTAATATGGCAGTTGCTTCTGAGTTCTGCAAGGTTTTCTTACAGATATTGTTTCAGGAAGGATCCATGGGACAGACCTGCTAATGCTGACTGTTGCATCATAGGTCTGCACCACAACCACAGTATCACAGCAATGACTGCAGCTTCAGTGGAGAAACACAGAACTGTTTAATTTAAGAATTGTTGTTCAGCTAAAAGTGAGGATTTCAGTTCCATTTCAAGTGACATCAGTCAACTCAAGAGAGTGATAACTGATCCTAAATAATGGTTCTGGGGATGTTTCCAGTGAATATGCAATATTTGCCAAATATCCTTTTTTTTTGCTTGATAAATCAACTTTTCATTTCTGAGATTTGGGTTATCTTTCAAACAGATCAGCAAGGTTGAAAGAATGTATGAAAACACTAAGTCATTAAGGCAAGATAAATGTACATAACTTTCCACATTCAGTTCTAGCTATAGAGGATAAAGCTGGAAAAATCACTGTCTCTGTTATCTTATTCTGCCTACCACATGAGCACTCTTTGAGAGATGTTTTTTTCCTACAACTAAATATTACACCATTTTCCAGAGTCAACCAACATAAAACCACAGAACTACAGAATGGTTTGGGTCATGAAGAAAATAAAATTGTTATCTTGTGACTTGTGTTTAAGGTCTGGAACATGCTGCAAATCATTCCTAAAAAGATGGAGAAGGGGAATTGACACTCAGAATACTGTGGCTATCACCTCAGCCCCTCTTGGTCTACAGGGGAAGCTTGGCACACGCTGAGGGAGAAATGAAGGAGTTCACAGGTGCTGAGATAGCTCATGAACAGTGAGAATATTGCTTTAAATATGACCCAGACCTTGCTGTGGTACATATAGGACGGATGGATGGATGGATGGATGGATGGATGGATGGATGGATGGATGGATGGATGGATAAATGCTCCTTTGCAGTTGATTTGCTATATCAAAATAAAAACCACCCTGTTCAAATTGAATGTCAGTGTAGGGTACTGATATGGAGATGAAGGGACTCCATAAAGGTTTAAACAGAACTTTCAGAAAAGAACACTGAAGAAAAGAACAATTAACATGCTGACTACAATTTTCATTGAGAGAAAAGAGAAAAATATGATAGCTGTATCAGGTCAATCTTATGTAAGATTCAGACCTAAAGAGATAATTATTTGTGAAAAAAATTATCCAGGCTGGTGGGTCTGTAATCAATCAGCTTTATTAAAACCCAGTTCATTAGAGGGCAGTTAAGTCATGTCAGTATGCTATGACCCCAAATACACATATACAGTCTTCAATGGAGCAAGCAAAGTAAGTAAAGTTTGATTTTTCCACACTATGCTATATATTTATATCTGGAAGACATCAATAGGGTTTTTTTGTGCCAGCTAGTTATTTAAATTTTTATTTTCTGTGTTATACATAGCAGGAAAAAATGATCCACCAATATAAGTCTAATATTATTATATATAATAATATATATATAATAATATATATATTATATATATATATATAAAATAATATATATATAATATATATATATAATAATATAAGTCTATATTATTATGTCAGGAATTTTAATCAGATGCATAGTAGGACCAGTGTAATTTTAAAAAGCTACTAGTGACTAGCACAAAGGGGCACACCCACCAGTGAGGCTAAATAAAAACTGCATTTTAGAAATCTCTTAGCAGGACAGAAGTAAAAATTTGGCTTAGACTTTCAAGCATACAGTAAGAGACAGATTATCTGAAGAAGTTAAGTTTTCACTTAGGCCTCTAAATTCAAAAGCAACAAAGACTCCAGCTCCTAAAACAAAGAGCGTGTCTTTAAAACCCAGTCTACACTGTGACTCAGTAGTTTTCTGTGGAAAAGTAAATATGAATATGAAAATGAAGGGCCAGCTATACTACTGTGCCAGATTCTCAGATGGTATTAATTGGCACAGCTGCTTACTGTAATCTAAATCAGCTAAGAGCTTAGACCAGATCTTTTATGAACATTTACAAGAAATTCCTGCAATTACTTTCTATTGTCACTCTCTGTACAGAGGCCACAGAATCAAGTATGAGCCAGAATCTTAAACATAAACATGGAAAAGAAAAAACTGCTTTCTTATCTTTTTGCATAATCTTCTGTTTTTTTAGACAGGAAACCCATTTCTCTTTCTTAGGTCCTTTTCTGACTTACATCAAAATAAATGACAGTATTACATCTGGTTTCAAGCAGCATAACTGAATACTCAGAAAAGCTTTTTGGGAAACTTTAAAAAAAAGGTATCTCTCATAGTATACATACCAAAATCTGATGTTACGTGTATCAAAACTCCAAATTTCCCTACTTTTTTTCTTTCTTGCAGCAGTAAAAATCAAGGCAAGTTGTTTAGATCAGGAAATAATCCAGTTTGAATTGAGCTGCCAGAGCAGAGTTCATGATACCTGAGAGATATAAGCCAGAGAAGGCACTCAGCCCATGAAGGATGAGTCAGGTCCAACAAGCAGTTTTAAGCCAATGAAGTTTACTGATGAAATGTTTAGAAGAAAACAAAAATTTTAAAAATTGTGTCAACAATCTGTGAATTAAAATCTGACTTTAACAGTGTTTTTGCCCTATAATATAGACCATATGAGGGCAAAATTGCTGAAATGGAGATTCTTTGAGTGACTAATTTTATAACATCTTCATTGATAAATCATTAATAGAGACTCTAGAGACACTAGAGCCTCAATTCTGCCAGAGTTTCAACTTCAGTTCACCCTTAGTAAATGTTTCTTTAAAACAACACCAAAAATGTGTAACTCAGCACTGACACAGTACACCCAACCAGTGCTTGGAACCATACTGGCATATCTAAAACTTATTAAGTAAGTAATAATTACTTAAAGATATTTTCATATTATCATTTTTGTGTCAAAGGCACATATCTGGATTTGTCATTTGTCATCCTCTTAGAACAGAATGGTTTTCCCTGATACACTTACATAGAAAGTATAATTAATTTTGTGAATTGTCCCAGGAGACTCAGTCTCCACAGCTGAAATGACAGAACTGTCACAAACTATCTTAGAGTAGAGTAAAACAAGGTTTTCTTGCAGTTACAGAACACCACTAAATATTTTTCTTGGCTTGTAACAAAGTGATATAATAAAATATAAACTGTTTTGAGAATAAAGACTGTGACCTTTTGTAAAGAATTGTTACATTTCAAATCAGTAGGTACTGCATGAATCACAGCTACAAAAGTTGGAATATCACTTTTGAAATAACACACCAGACTGTTTTCTCACTATATGTTTAACTGATATCCATAGATGTGCTTGATGTTTTAGTATGGAGTTTGTCTAAATAACTATTTTCCCTTCATTCAGTGTTTGTCTAAAATACTCGGAGCCATTGTCTCAAAAGTTATTTAAGCTTTTGAAGATTAATTAACAAATACTTTCATTGGCTTAGTGATAAGAAAAGGCAATATTTACAGGGAGAGGGCATAGTTTTTATTAAACTACCTACCTGAGCTAATAAAGTAGACAAGTTTTCAGCTGCACAAGTCTAACACAGATAAAGCACACTGCTGGATCATTGCATACTGGAAACAATTGATCTGATTAACTTAATTATGTAAACGATTAAACAATTTGAAAGCAAAGGTATTTGATAAGGAGGGAAGAACATTAGCCGGGCACTTACTTTGTCTGACATTAGTGTTATTTGACAGGCACCAACATTACACTCTTATCACTACAGTAAGCTTAAAACAGGTCACTGCCCATGAAGTTGTTAACATGTGAACTATTTCTGCTTTCATCCCATAACATGTCTTGTCCTTAGTACACAAATATAATTAACAGACTATAAAAGTCTTTATCTACCAAAAAAGCCCTAGCAAATATAGAAAATGTATGGCCTAATTTGATCCAAAAAGTATGATTACAGCTGATGCAAATTAAACTTTTTAATTCAATTTCCTGTACCATGAAAGAGCATCATTTAGGCCATTTTAATAATCTGAAAGGTCACACAAATTACAGAAGAATTAAAATATTCTCTTTCTTAAGTACTGAATATAAAGAAAGTAAAACAAAACCTTGTATCTGATGGCAAAGCACTCAGGCTGGAAGCATCCATAGACCTCTGTAAGCTAGGGATGATCTGGTTGCATGCTGTTGAAACCTGGTTAGCAGGAGGTGGAACAGGTCCCCGCTGCTGAACTGTCATGGGACTGCTGGTGACTACTACATTGCTGCAGCTGCCTTTTCCAATGGACTTGAACTGGAGTCCATAATTGAGACCTCCTGAAAACAAAAAAAGGCAGGTTAGTATTTATCTTCCCAAAACCCATGATGAGGCCACAGAGCTCACATTGCTTTGCCAAGCAGGAAAAGTAACTGGAAAACAGTATCTTCGGATGTGAATGGAACAGGGAACCAATACAAGGATTTTGCAAACTTCTCCAAATACAAAAAGCAATTTTTTAAAGGGGAATTAATAAATTATCCAAGATTAAAATATGTGTCGAAGTACATATACTGAAGACCAGGTATCATGCATAAACGTTAGGAAAATCACCACTGCAAGGGTCTGGGCAAAAGAACAACCAAATCACCTTTCTCTGAAGAAGGAAGAGAGAACCCAAGGATGCTGCAGGAACACCTTGACCCTTACCAAGCTCCACCACTCCATGCTATTGCAAGCCCTTCCATTATTCCTACCACTAGCACTCCAAAAGGCAAGAGGACTGCAGGCAAACTGCAAACCCTGCAATAGATCTGGTGTTCCAAGCACACAGGCTGCCTGATTTCCCTGGCAGCAGGGAGTTACAGCTGGGAGGACACAGCATTCCTCAGAGGTCTGGGGAGAGGAATTTGAGCTGGTTCAGAGAAGCATTCTGGATTTTCTTTAAAAGGCCACAGTCTGCTCTTAATCACTGCTGCCATGACTCAGACAGATGGCTTTTACACAGTAGCATGAGATGATTACAGAGGTGACAAGTGGGACATATCTGCAAAATGTTCTGCGTACTTTGTGTTCTGGTTTAGGTCAGAGACGGTGGTTTACCAGATTCCCCACATTAAAGCACATCAAGATGGAAACATTAAAATGTAGTTTTTAATATAGAATTGTTGGATATCTAGCAAATTTTCATCACAGTTAGAATTAATAATTAGATGATTCACTTTTCTAGCTGCTTCACCTTGTTCAGACTACTCCCTAAAGCACAATAGCAACATCAGGAAAAATATTGAGAAGTATCATAGAATCATAGAATCATAGAATCATAGAATCTTAGGGGTTGGAAGGGACCTCGAAAGATCATCTAGTCCAACCCCCCCTGCCAGAGCAGGGCCACCTAGAGTACATCGCCTAGGAACGTGTCCAGGCGGGTTTTGAATGTCTCCAGTGAAGGAGACTCCACAACCCCCCTGGGCAGCCTGTTCCAGGGCTCTGTCACCCTTACAGTAAAAAAATTTTTCCGGATATTCAACTTGAACCTCCTGTGCTCCAATTTACACCCATTATCCCTTGTCCTATCACTGGTCACCACTGAGAAAAGCCTAACTCCATCTCCCTGACACTCACCCCTTACATATTTGAAAACATTGATGAGGTCACCCCTCAGTCTCCTTTTCTCCAAACTAAAGAGACCCAGCTCCCTCAGCCTTTCCTCATAAGGGAGATGTTCCACTCCCTTAATCATCTTAGTAGCTCTGCGCTGGACTCTTTCAAGCACTTCCCTGTCCTTCTTGAACTGAGGGGCCCAGAACTGGACACAATACTCCAGGTGCGGCCTCACCAATGCAGAATAGAGGGGGAGGAGAACCTCTCTTGACCTACTAACCACACCCTTTCTAATGCACCCCAGGATGCAATTGGCCTTCTTGGCCACAAGGGCACATTGCTGGCTCATGGTCATCCTCTTGTCTACCAGGACCCCCAGGTCTCTTTCACTTACACTGCTCTCCAGCAGGTCAGCCCCCAACCTATACTGGGACATCGTGTTGTTCTTCCCCAAATGCAAAACTCTACACTTCCCCTTGTTGAATTTCATCATGTTTCTCCCTGCCCAACTCTCCAGCCTGTCTAAGTCTCTCTGAATGGCAGCACAGCCTTCTGGTGTGTCAGCCACTCCTCCCAGCTTAGTGTCATCAGCAAACTTGCTGAGGGTACATTCTATACCCTCATCCAAGTCGTTGATGAAGATATTGAACAACACCGGTCCCAGTACCGACCCCTGAGGGACTCCAGTAGTCACACACCTCCAACCAGATTCTGCCCCATTGACTACAACTCTCTGACTCCTTCCTTTCAACCAGTTCCTGATCCACCTCACTACCTGATCACCAAACCCGTACTTGATCAACTTATCTACAAGGATGCTGTGAGAGACGGTGTCAAAAGTACTTCTATTTAAACCACGTTCTAAGTTAAATCTACTTGTGACCTGACTGCACAATTCACATATTAGTTTTCTCCAGTTTTCTCTGTATAAATGCTTTGTAAATTCTGCAAAGACTTATATTTACATTTATGGCCCCCTCAGTCAAAAGAAGAAAATCCAGACCCTTCAATTTCAGTTACAGTTTGAAATTCACCCCCAAAATTTCAAATTACAGCTTTTTTGAAAATAAACAAACAAACCCCCAAATAGATGTGTGTTCTTGTTTTAGAGGTCTGTGCCTTCTTTTCAGATAATTGTTCTCTTTGAATATTTTGTAATTTCTTACACACATGTGAGGAGTATATACGTGATTCCCAGTCCACTGGGATCCTAAGTGTTTTGTAAATTCATGCACAGATGTTACATGTCAATGGCATGATCAAGGACCAAAATGTACTCCTTGGGATGAAGTATGGCAGCCCTTTAAGACGAACATCTTACTCGTGGTTACTACTTTTAAGTGTAACTGAAAAATATCTGGCAAAAAACTCAAGGGCAAGGAAAGAAAAAAACGTTTAATAATCATTCTGAAAGTTAGCTAGGAGGACTTTAAATTTGCAAGGACCACAATAAGCGAATTCCATGTACTGCACCCAACTCCTTTGGGGGTACCAGAAGAAAAGCTTTTAAGTTTTGTAGGAATATTGTCCACTCTTAGTTAATTTAAATTAAATCACATTTAATTAATTAAATTAAAAGAATAAGAGAAGGCATTTTATTTCTTTCCTATGAAAGAACATCTGTTTGCATTATGAACTCAATAAAGCCAAATCAGGGCTCTACTCAGCAGCTGCTTTTTTAATGATACAGAGCAGCAAAAATGGAACCAGTCCCAGCAAACATTAGGCAAAAAATGTTAAGCAGCCCCTCCTAATAGTAGAAATGCTATTCCTGTTAGCAAAAGGATGTGTGAAGTTGAAAATTAACGTGACACATTTAAATCATTTAAAGTACTATATAATATGCCTGTATGTTTGTGTGGGCTGTATATATGTTTATTTCTTAGGAAATTATCTTTAAACAAGTAGAGCCAAATGCTTCCTGCACCAAAGGATATAAAAGACAGTCAAGCATGCTAAAATACCATGAAAATTCCAGCCGGTTTTGACACTCTAACACAGTTGTAATGTTTGTAGAGCCTATATATTTTTAATATCATTAAGATGTAAGCCTATTATTAAGCATTGAGAAAAACAGTTATATCACAAAAATGTACCAAATAAATACTGAGTTTTTCTTCCATGACACCATAATGCCCTTCACTCATAAGATACTTCCAAAAAATTTCAATGGTGAGAACAACATCTGCTTTATCATACCCAGGGAATCAAGACCTGAACACTAATCCCCAAACAATTTTCACTAAGGAAGGGGTTATGGCCTAGTGACCCTGTCACCTGATTTGTTCAAATAAGAATCTTCACTCACACTGTGAAATTGCCACTTATACATTATCAAACCTGAGCTTCTCCAAACTCACATGTCAGAAAAAAAAATACCCAAAGCAAAACTAGAAAAGAGAGTAGTGTCAAAACAGTACTGTTAAATGCAGAATGTTGCATCCTCAACATTGCAATTATAGGGTCTGCTCCCATTATCTGTGCATGAACAGCACCTCCCTGAACAGCTAGGAGAATCTGTTGTGCAAGGATGATGGCCAAAGATGGTCTGGTCACTGAAAGGAAAAATTAAAAGAGAACTTTGGAGGGGTTGTATAACTGGGGTAACAGACAAAGGTAATGCAAGACTCCAGTCCTGATAAACATTTGCCTGGACCTTTCTCTCACACATAAATGGAAGGAAAGGCTTTTGGATTTTTTATAATTGAAAAACATTTGCTGTTACAGGGAATCGACAATTCTTCCACTTAAAGAGCTGGGGGTGCTGGAGAGATTATAAAGAAAGAATCTAGCATGAGCTCCCACTGTTGAAAGAGACTGCAAAGTAAAAGCGAAGTCGTAACACTTTATCCCCTGTTTTGTACAGGTGAAAATGCGCTAAAAGACATTATTAGTACATTATCTGTAACCTGCAGGGCACAGATCAGTATTAATTTGTCTGAATCAGCTACGAGCATACAACCACTTGTCTGTAGAGCTAAGTCAGCCACAGGATAGGAAACGTATGCTGGATTTGAGCCAGCTGCATGAGAACATACCACCTCTGATTTAACATAAAGTCAAATAAACACAGCATGGACATCTAACCTGGCAAGATCCTGCTGCTAAAAGGCAAGCTGTCATAAAATGTGTTCAAAAGTGCTGAATAAATGTGAACTGGCAGAGTCACTATGTCCCACATCAGCGTTTGGAATCATACACCCACAGTGCAAGAGGAGTCCTCAGACCAGGTTTGAAGTAGCATTTACATAAATCCTGAAGATTTCAGGAGAGTGAAATGACAACGAAGAATTCTGTAATGTCTTGAATCCACATCAGCTGACATAAAAGGGAATCTCTCTGGAGCATGTAAGTGGGTTTTGAACGAAGCAGTATATTCTGAGAAAAATACATGGACCTAATATTCTAAATGAGCAAAGAGAAGGAATTTCTTCTTGTTTATGCTAAGATATAAGTCAGGAGATAGTCCAATAAAGGCAACAATAGTTGAGGAGGTGGAATCAGTCCTGAGCTGGCTCACAGGAGGAGCTGTTTGATTAAGATGTAATTTATTCCAGATAAACATATTACACATAAATCAAAATTGCTCTTTATCAGTAAGTAACAGTAATAGTTAACAAGTATAAACAGTAAAAATATTTTATAGAAATATTTTAGTCCATTCACTTCCTCATTCATTAGCTTGCCTATTTTTCCTGTTTATTCTCTATAGCTGGTTAATAGCTAAGCTTCACTCATCCTTGACATGCAAAAATGTTTCACTGCAATCTTCTGAAGAACATTCAAAGAATGCAAAAAAGTATACTGAATCTCATATGAGATATTCTTAGTTTATATCACTTTCATAATTTCAGGAGGCAGAGCCCAATATGCAATTATTTCCATTTAAAACCATTAAATTACTTTGCCTGCCTTTCCAAGTCAAGAGCTGTAACTTGTTAATTCTGCCAAGCAAATCAGTTTATAAAATTCAACTGCTTCACCAAGCTTTCGAAATAGTAAATTATGTTTCCCATGTATAAATGGTAATACAAGAAAAACATATAACAGGAAAATCAGCTTTAATTGTTTGGTGTTCTGAAATGCAAAACATACCAAATACATAACACCAGATAAAATTAAATTATATCTTATCTCAATATATTCTGCAATAGCAGAATTAATCAATATGAAAGAAAGCTATTAAAATAATCTGAAAAAGTCTGTCCTGTTGCTACTATTAGAATAACAGCTAGGAAAAAAAGCATTGCAGCAAAGGAGTAGAAGGTAATTTCCCTAGGGGATTTTCTGTCTGGCAACATGTAGTAACACAGAGCTTTGGAAACAGCTGTTTTAATGTTTCATTCATAATTGGCTTCCAGTCTTGTTTTTGTGGATTCTACAGTCACCAAAATTGAAAGAAAAGGACACACTCAAAAAAAGCATAATGTAAGGCAATGAATACCAAAGAGGAAAGTAAGTAAGACTGTCAATGTCTTCTTCAGGCAGATTAGACATAAGTTGCCAATGCCTTTCCAAATCAAATTTGGTCTTTCTCCACAACATGGTCAATCTTCTGGATGTTGCCGTCCCCAGCTACTGCTGACTGAAAGAACTCAAAATATTTACTTGCAAGATTTGTTTCCAGATGGGAAATATCTCAACCCCTCTCACCTTTGGGCTGCCAAACCTTCCAGGCTTCACCTCTGCCAACTTTGATCATATTATTATTGAATACTAGAGAGCTAGCACTTGTCACTTTGACCTTAAATTCTGTGGCCACTTTTCTGTTGCTCCTACAAGCAGCTATAAGGTACTATCGATTACCAGCTACACAGGCAGAGATACCAGCCACAGGGCAGTGTACATCACACCACTTGACACCCTCTTTGAGCGTGTTAAACTGTGGTTTCAAAGAGCAGAAAACAAAGGCAGAAGAGGGGGCATACAGCAACTTGCCTCTATCCCAAATCCCAATCTGTTTGGGAATCTGGGCTTTTTCATACTGGTATCTTCCTCTGAGTCCAAGACTCTTTTGGGAGTCCTTGAGGCTTGTAAGTAAACTACACAAAAAAATCAGTCAAAATTAGAGTAGGTATCAGCAAATTTTGTAAGGCATGCAATCTGGAATTTTTCAGGGTATAAGTAGATTACTAAAGTATGGCTCAAAAAGTTGCCAAATTATGATTTTTATTGCAAGTCTTATGAAATACAATTATTTCTCAACTACACTACATTACACAGATACTACATGTCAAGGAAACAGTGATTCTTGGACCTTAATTTCTTTAGAAATTAAAAAAAAAAAATCAAGTCTTTGTAGTTAGGAGATAAAATTCTGAAATCAAGATGCTAAAACCTCCCTAGTTTTAACTTCATGTTTATGGTCATGATGTTCATGACACTTAAAATTAGCTGTGCTGTTTTAATAAGAAATTTCCTCCAAAGCCCCTGAAGTGTCCACTCTGAACAGCGAGTTAGACCATTAATCTGACTACTATTGGCAATTCCCATGTTCCCAACTGTTTGCAGAGACTTAATCTTTACAACCAAGAAAAATAATAGAGGAAACACACCAAACAAATTACATGACCACACTGTATCACGAGAAAATATTATGCATGCACTTTAAAAGCTCTCAATGCTTTGAATCTTGGAAAGGCATCTTTCTTCACTATCACGGCAGTTGGTAAGAAAAGGACTATTTTCCAGTGCTATTTGCCATTCATTGTATGAAGTAATCAAGCATGCACTTTCAGCCATTCTACTGTGAGACAAAAGAGACTGACAAAGCACAATGAAAAACAATGTCTCCTTTCAAGTGGAACCAGGGTAAAAAATTATCCCGAACTGACCAGTGAAAACAATACCTCACAGGTGATTAACTTGGCTGGTTTAAAGCAGACAGCAATGAGATCACCTACTTCTATGGAACACTTTAACCACTAAATTTAAACAAATGAAAACATTGGTCTTGTAATGACTAAACTAGGAATACATTATGAAACAGTCAGGCTCACGAAACTTTCAGGAGAAAATGCACACTGCAGAACAAGGACTTTAAATTACATCTGTAGATGTATTATCTCATATTAATTTTTAATCAGTTTTCTTTGTATCAGAAAGGCTTCCCACTTATTAAAAAGCTATTTTGAAAGGTACTTTGTTTTCTTATTTTGCATAAAAAGTAAAAAGTTATCAGTTAACTACTGCACAGACCAGTAAATGTTTAACTGAACTAAAATATAAATGTTTCAGCTGCAATGGGTAACTCCTTATTTGTTATCAGTGACATTAGGTGACTTCTTCTTTTGTTCTTGTTTAAAGAATATGCAGTACGTGCTCCTCTGCTGCAGAAAACATAGGTTTTATCTTTGGTTTATGCTACCACTACTCTGTAGTATAAGCTACTCATACCAGTTTCTGGAAGGTTTTGATCTTCGAAACTTAGCGTAAGTGTCCAGTTATTATTTCTGAAAAATATAATACAGTGTGCTAGCTTCATATTCTTCTGAAATATCAGGTAGAAATCAAAACAAACTCTGCAAGTAATGTAACACACTACCAGCATAATAGTCTAAAGCTGAATAAAATATCAAGTGAGAAAAAAACCAAGCATCATGTTTTAAACTTCAGTATTGGCCAGCTCCTTAAAACACCATTACAACAGAGAAAAAGTCATTATGATGAAAATGGAAATATGCAGATATCTGAAAGAACAATAAAAAAATTGTATTGTAATTAGAGAAAATACCTTCCATTTTCAGTACCACTGGGAAATTACTGTTGAATCTGACATAAATGAACACAGCATACATTTGTATACATTAGAGTACAGACTTACTTCAACTGACTGGAAAGTCGCTTTACTTGAAAAGCAAACAAAAAAACCAGTATTGCTAAAACATTCTCATATGTTATGAATGGCAGGATTAAAATCTATACAGAAACAACTTACCCATTAAAAAGTGTTGCACTTAGCTACAAAATAAGCAGATTGATTCTGGCAGTGTTGATGGAATACTTCTTTGCTGATACCATCTGATTGCAATATAGAACAGTCAAATATGGAGGGGCAATGAGAATAAACTTTATAAAAATAATCACCTGCACTCCGTAACACTTCATCCCCCACGTCAGCTTCTAACACTGTTCAACATTCACTGCCTGTTTGTGATTTTCTCCATGCCAGGAATACATGCTTAGCATTTTTTCCCAGTAATTCCTGAAGTTTTTTTCCTCAGCTTTAATTAAAAGAGGCGCATATCAGATAACTTACGTTTTCTAATTATCCTTAGTATTTTAGAAAATGCCACGTAGAAGCTTTGCTACCTGTAACTGTGGGCACATGCAGATCCATTACTCAAAAGATATTGTAGTTCCACGTACCAAAGTAAGGCAGCATAGCCATGTACCCCCTGCTCACATGTTAATTTCTGTTCTCATGCTGTCTTCATCAGACTCCCACACCTTACACTGGCATCTCCTGTCTGGTTGTATTAGCAGCAAGCAATGCTGGGAAGAAAGAAACAGACCCAAACAGGCCCTTCCTTTAGGCATGGGCTAAAGGGAAGACCTTTTGTCTCTTTACCCACTTAGACACAGGAATGCTACCTCTGTCCAGCGGAACACCAAGAGCCAGTCAATAGACACTTCAGCATATTTAGGCTGCCTTAACTCCAAGGACTCATTTGTGGTTAGATTACATGACCTTTAGAGGTCCCTTCCAACCCAAATTATTCTGTGATTCTATGACAACTTCATCCTAGTGAGACCGGCCACCAGCTGTGCAGGAACCCCGGGAAGAGAGCAGAAGAGCAAGGAGGTTGCCTTCTACCTCCAGCATAGGTTAGGTCTCAGTCTTTGCAACACAACAAATCAGTGTCAGACTCCATCACATATCATGATCCAACAAGAGACATCTGTTCAGCAAAAGAACATGCAATAAAGGGTTTGTTCAGTGATAGACTGTAATCCCAACTGAGGCTCTTTTTCTGAATCTTTACAGATAACTCAAGGCATTTGAGACTGCATTGCCCACAAGTTTCTGAGCAATACAAATGAACAATTTTCCATTTTCCTTGCATTAAAAATGGTTTTAATGTTGTTTCTTCTAAAAGATGAGAATGTTATCCTAGTTGTCAGTTTAACCAGACAGAAATAACAGGCATTCAGCCCACATAACATGGGTATTTTAAGAGTCTTTATACTCAGTTAATTAGTTTAACTATTTCTTTCACAGTTCATTCAAAAGTTTCATGCTTCACTAAATATCAATATACTTTATCACCTAAAAAAACTTCTCAGTAAAAATACAACCTTTGAAGTGATAATCTTTTTAACTGATACATACATTTCAAATGTACCTATCAGACACTAGCAAAGTCTGAATTACTACAGTAGCAATATCTCAAAGCATTATGCAAACCTCATTCTACACACAATGGTATAATTTAGGGGTCTTTTGCCTGAAACAAAAGTGTCAGGAAAAAGTTTCTGACACGTTGTTTTCATAATAAAAAAGTTTTCACACTGATCTCCGGTTGTTCCACCTTCACGGCAACCAGCTCAAACATACCTTGGTTTGAGTTGCTGTGACTGTTTTGTCAAAAGTTCTTAAGTTCAGAAAGTCATGTCTTTAAGGAAGCATAAAGTTCAATGAAACTGAAAGCTGTAAAAATAAACAGGCCAAAAACCAAGTGCAACATGTAGAAAGAAAGAAAGCTCTGTGGTTAAGAGAACATTTTTCTATTACAAAGGTTTACTTGCTTAGGCAGTCTATGCATTTTCTCAATTCAGGATACAAGATTATCTCAGAACAGTTTAGAATAACATTCTACAGACTGAGAAATTACTCCTTAAAAATTGACCTGCATAACTAAAACAACTTCTGCAGAAATTTCTACTACTGTCACCATACACAATCTTGTCCTATGAAATGCATGGTCAGTAAGGTGCATTGCAATAATAAAATGACAGCCAGTCTTTTTATCTAAACTAACTTTTAGAAGAGGCCACCAGCAGCATCTTTCATTTTACAGCCTATTTAGACTCCTTAAAAGCTGAAATGTTATTACATCGTCTTCGAAACAAAATCTTCCACTTGTCTTTCCTCTCGTATCTTTGAGAAAATGAAAGGCAAACCCTGGGAAAACTATAGACAGAGGCATTTAAAACCTTTATTGTCAATAAATGTTTCCCCTCCTCTCAAAGCTTTAGACATTTTCTTTCTATTTTATTCATTCATTAGCTCAAGGCTCATTAATTGGAATTTTTTAGGTCTTTTATTGCTGTGACCAAAAAAACCCTCATTCTGTCTTGCTGAAGTGTATCCAACTCCCTTCCACACAGCCAGGGGTAATAAGAGGGAGAATTAATGCCACTTGAACAGCTAAGGCCTGGTAAAGACTACTGCAGCTACTGCCCTTTGCTGTCATCCTTGCAAAAATTGATTTACAGAGAATGACATCTTAACCACAGATATTACTCTGTGAAGAGGAGGCTGCTGTGATGGCAGGGTTTGGCATCCAAAGTTGGCTACTGAGTAAGTTTTGATGCAAAGACACAGGAAACCACACTGGCATGCCAACACAGTGGTTTGTGTGTGTGTGTCTGCAAGGGCTGCCTGGATGGTGGAAAGAAGTATTCATGGACAAAGGCATAAAAAAGGCAAAAATATGTGTCCTGTGCAGAGCTGAAGCACCTTTGGTAAAGGGTGGAAACCCACAAAAATGTCCTGATGGAGACAAATCTCTTTAAGAAGCTGGTAATCTGCTGAAATGTATCTCTCCTGCACCAGTCTAAAAAATTAAGCAATAAGCCATCTCTTTGACAGAGAGAATGTGTTATATAGGTAAGTGTAAAATGTTCAATACCAATGATGTGATTTTTAAGGACATAATCCTATTAACTTACAGTGAAGTTAAATTGCCAACTACATAAGTAATTTTTACAAACAGAACTTATGAAGGGCTTAGGCAATTTTTCTGACTTGTCATATGCAAGTGTTCATCTACTAGTCTTTATACAGTTTATCATGAATTTCTTTAGTACTGTGATGTGATTTTCAGTAAACTGTAGGGAGTCAGCAATCAGCTATTGCAAGGCCCTGAATTAATGTGAAAAAAATACAAATCAACACCTCTTAAAGTCAACTGTGGTTGTGCTGCACTATTACTGAAATCCTCACTCTATTCTACACCTTGAAAAACTTTACATTTAAAAAGCATGTTTGCTTTTGAAGTACTTCTGATGTCCATTGAATGCTAAAGATGCGAATCAAAGCCCATTCCACTTCCAATAAGACTCCAGAAACCTAAAATAGGCCAACAGAGCACAGTGAACGTGTTATAATTAAAGAAAATGCAATAATCAGAATAATGGTTATAGTATTTTGCCTTTTATATGACTAGCTCCCCTTCTTTATGCCACATTCAAGAATCAAGAATCTGCACAGTCTGGCTAGATGAAGAAAGAGTGTGGATTTGCAGTCTGGGTTTGGGAGTTTTCAGTGCCTCCATGAGGAGGTTTGACCTTGGCTGGCTGACAGACACTGACCCAGACAGTCTCTTACTCCCCTCACCCTCAGCAGAACAGAGGAAGAAACTAAGATGGAAAAGCTAGTTGGTCATGATAAGGACAGTTTATTAAGAAAAGCCAAAGTTGTGTGCAGAGCCAAAGCAAAATAAGGAGTGTAGTCACTATTCCCCATCAGCAGGCAGGTCTCCAGTCACCTCCTGGGCAGCAGAGCCTCAGTACGCATAGTTGCTCAGAAAGACAAATGGCATCACCACAAATGTCCCTGAACCCTCCTCCTTTCCCTCAGCTTCCACTGCTGAGCACAATGTCACACAGTATAGACTGTATCTCCTTGGTGATCAGTCTGGTTCAGCCAGCTGGGCTCCCCACCTCCTGCTCACTCCCAACACACTGACCTGTTTTTTGCGGGGTGGAGGGGAGAAAGCCTTGACACGTGTACTCCTCGCCAAGAGACAAAACACTGGTTTGTTACCACAAACATAAAGCACAGCAACGTATGGGCTGCTATGAAGAAATTTAACTCCAGCCAGCCAGACCCCATATGCCAGAAATACAGAAATGTCAGGAGGCTGCCCTGGAAAAGACAAATGTGCAGCAAACCAGCTCAGGGGGTAGGGAGGGGAAACATTTCCCAGTGAGTGGGACTTCAGGCATCACCTCAGACTTCAAATTCACTTCCAAAAACATTATTAGAGTCCTTTTTGAAAAAAATGAATGCTTTCCCATAATTATTTTATTTTAAAATATGTAAGAAAAAGGAAAATTAAACAGTTAGTTTTCTGCTCAAATAAAGAAGTTGTAGGATTTCACAAGACTTCCAGCTTCAGGAAAGAAAGTCACTAGTTTCATAACCAGGTTTCATACAAGAGCAAGAACTTTGGATATGAATAATTTCCTATTCACAATGAATAATTCTTTGGAAGCCATTCCTGCTTTTTTAAACAAAGGATGGAGCTTTCTTAATCAGCAGACTTTTTTTCAAAAGGAGGTTACTGCCCACGAAACACAGGCAAAGAGGAATCCTGAAGGCTCAGCAAAAAATGCAAACCGATCTAAGCATTGCAGACACCACAGAGGTGATCCTGTTCCCTCCTGCACACTCTTTCCAGAAATCATACTGATTAAACGACTCCAATTCCTTCCACTGCTCCTCTCAGGCAGATGTGACATAGATCTACAGGAGGAGTTACTTACCTGAGATGCCCTGAAACAGACAGGCAGAGGGATGGTAGAACCGCTCTGCAGTATCAAGGAAGTGGGCCAAATGCAGAGGTGGCATGAAAAGCTGTGATGTAAACTGCTCCTCCCCCAGGACTAAGAGGAGGACCCCAACCACAGCTTGCCTCTTGTTGGCTGGTCTCTTGCTCCAGAACTCAGCACTGTGCCATGGATACAGGCAGAGGCTCAAAAGTGACAGCCTTTCTCATGCCACTTACAAAGAGGGGTAGAAGACAGGACGTGAGGTGAGCAGCCCCAAATAATAATTATCTCATAGGAATTTGGATGTACAGGGAAATGTAAGCTATCAAGAGAATTTCACATAAAACTTGCAACAATTTCTCAAAGAGCCTCTCTTTAGGTCTGGCTTTATGTCTGCAAAAATGCATGAAAGCACTAAGTGCATAACACCAACGAGGTATCCTTACATTTGGTAGCTCTTCCTGACTTCCCTCAGGATCAGAAAAGAAACCTAACAACTGAGGCTGCTCTGCTCCTTCTGCCTGGCATGCAAACCAACTCAGTTACCTAGGTGAAAAGGCTAAAAGCATGTATCCTGCAATAGTGTAAATGGAACTAACAAATGTTGGATATCCTCCAAACTCATAAGCTAAGGGGAGGGTTTAGGCCCTTTTACAATTCTTATAAGCCAGGTGCTGAAATCTGGATACCAGCTGCCTTTTCTGCAATGCCAAGAAATAAATCTTAAACTCTACCCACAGACCTCAAATTGTGAAATTTTGTTCCCAACCCTAATCAGTTACCTGCTCAATGGTCCCTTTAATTTCAGGTCCAAAAATGTAGTAGTCAGCTTCAGCTCTAATTTTTGCCTTATGCTAATGAGAGTAAAGTTTTCATCAAATTATCTTTGGCCAAGCTTGTGGGCTGCTGTTTTAATCTCATTCCCCCAAAAAATGCAACACAATGCCCAAGCATTTTATCAGTTTAAGCATGTTTCACCACCTAATGTATACATACACACAGGTAAAATATAGCAACATAGTGTCTTTAAGTTTTCCAGTTCTTAAATTAAAAATTCATAATGGGCACCAAAGTCTATATTTTTATCTTCTCCATGTTCTCTACTCTTCCAATCCTGCTATGGTAATCACGGAATTTTTAAGTATATTGCCACCATGTTTTTCAAAAGACTGCAGCTGTGGGGCAGGAAAAAAACCCATAAATATTTCTAAAGTTATCAATGGACTCGAATAGGCTGCTTCGTTGCATTGAACTATGTGATCCCTTTATATTATTTTGAAACATACAATGTGAACTGACAAATGGATTAACAACCCAACAGCTTGGCCACATTCAGTGAAGTAAATCCTCTGGAACAGAGTATCTCATATTAGTAAAGGTGTGTAAATTCTTAAGTATTTATGGGACTGGATGACAGCGGTGAGCACAGTAAATCTGTATGTTTTATTAGCCTGAACAACTAAATTAAATAAATCTCAATAGCCACACTCAAGCTCTCTATTTTAAAGAAACAATGAAATATGCTTTCTCAGGAGCATATTTGTTAGGATTATAACTTCGCTCCTTGTTTTCTTATTTGAAACTCTTACAAAATTATTTCTTCTTACGCAAATTTTTTAAAAGAAAGAAATCTTAAACTAGCATGCTATGTAGAAGCAAAGCAAAAAAGCGAGATTATTATCAAGATACTTGAGTCTGGTTTTAACAAACCCCTTGCAAAGGATTACAGCATCTAATTTAATGGACTTATTTTAGTGATCTGTGGGTAAAGAACTATTTAAATCATTCAGTTTGACCATTAATGAACTTACAGGTTAGTATATAGTGAAGGAATTAATGACAAGAGCAATCATGTGGAAAAAATCTGTTCATGACTATATGTTTTTGTTTTGCAGAACATTTTTTTCTTTAATCCCGTCAATGTGGATTGGTTCTTTCTGGTTTGCATTATGCAAAATTTCTTAAGTCTCCCCAGAGTCTGAGGAATTCAGAATCTTCCTTGAAACAAAATACTCAAAACTGAATATAAGAACTCCAGAATTTATTTTTTTTTAGGTTTGGTTTTTTTTTTTTGCATAGAATCCACACTCTAGTGTTTGATGAATGTAGAAAATTAGACTAACTGCTGCAGCACTTGAAAGAATTTTTACTAGTCACAAATCGGAATACACTTTTCTTGTACTCTCAAACACTCCCAATTCTACTTAAAAGTTAACACCTCTCAGTAAAATTCAGTTTTTATAAACATGAACTGGAAAAAACAAGTAAAAGAACACTCCCAGCATATTTTTCACTGCAGTAAAACACTAGGTCAGAAATGTATCTTTATCCTAAAAATACATACACAGTTCCACACACATCTTTTTGTGACGATTCTGCAGTTGCACATTACACATTGCAGTGACAGAATGCATTGCATATATCAAATGCTATTAAGGACTGGACATTTATCATCATTTTCAGCCGCTGAGCTGTCTGTATATGTACATTTTCTTTACACAGTCGAGCTATGAGGGACTGGCAAGTGTTCTGAGAAGATCCTTCTTGCCCTCCACCCTCAGCACCAGGCACACTGTTCCACACATTTTGAACTGCTGCATGGTATTTACCATCTTACTCTTGCCCATTCCCTCCCTGCCATTAGCAGGCAGAACAAAAGAGGAACATGAGAGGGGTCTTTGCATGGTGATCCACATGTGTAAACAGAATGGTTCTGGACTCACCAGGGACACTCAGCCCTAAAGCACAAAGTACACCCGCAGGCACCCACTGTGGACAAGCCACTGGTGAGCAAAGCAGGCTCCTTATCCTGAATTACATGAAAAAGAGCTTCTCCTTGGTTCTAGCTCTTGCAGGCAAACACCAGCACAGCTTAATAACAATATTGCCTGGACTAGAGAAAGCATACATGTCAAGCCATGTGCATCTGAAGCCTGCTACAAAACTACTACAGCTGCAAACCTCATTTTGAAGACTTTGATCCTGATTTCTTCACCTAAGAAAACAACGGCTGGTAGTCACAAAAAACTTTTTTTCCATCATAGGTTATCATCAACTGATTATTACATATGTAAAAATCAAAAAGCTTGTGCAGTACCTTTGCAAAGTTCTGCATGGTGCCAACAATAGCAAATGCAACAGTAATGCAACAACAAATACAGCAATTTGCAACAACAGCAAACCAGACCATTGTTTTTTCATATAGAATTAACAACGTATAAAACTACATCATGTTGGCACAGTGTTTTAATAATTAGAAGTATTTTTCTCTTATTAGCTGGCACTGTAAGCAAATGAAGATCAGAGTATCTCAGCTGCAGTTGGCAGCGAAGAACCCAACTGAATGTGACCACTGAAGGTATGTGTTGCCTGCAACAGGGAGCTCTTTACCTACAGCAGCTCTCAGAAACACTCACGTATGAACCTTTCTCACACCCATGTTGCATTCAGTCTCCACCTCTACTTCCATAAATGATAAATTCGATTTTCAAAAAGGCCAACTTTTTTAATTCGCATCCCCTACACTCCAGCTTCAGGATCAGTCAAAGTTAGAACATTGCTGAAATCTTTTAAAAAGCCCATCGATGCAATGTGCAAGCAGCTATACCAAATTCAAGCTCATCATCATGTAGTCAGTTCTGAGACTTCATTTTCTTGACAGGCTTTTGTGAAAACACATGAAAACAGAAAAAATCAATCTATTTCTAAGCAATTTTACACCCCATACACTATAAGAGAAAGAACTGTACAATGTGTGGGAACATTCTGATTTTTTTATGCAGGTTAATGTTGTCCTTTATGCTGTTTCAAAGGTATAAACCAAGTGAAGGGTTTGGTTTTGATTTTTTTTTTAATCAAGAGATTCTAGCCTCTTTCTTTACTCTTGACTTACATTTAGAAATTTACATCCTTTTTTTCCAGAAGACTATGGAGAACCAAACTGCAGTAATTTGGGTCTAGAAAATTTTTCAGTGGTCTGCTTCCCCTTTCATGTATGACACCACAAGTAAATCACAGTTTGTATTGCAGAGAAACAAGGATAAGATGCAACGAGCAATACAGCTATGACCTTCTCAGCGTCCAACAACAGGGCAATAATCAGTCCTAAACTGATCCTACAATATTTGGCATAGAAAAAGGCAGACAATAGTGAAGAAAAAGTAAAGAAAATAAAGGATAAAAAAGAACGTAAAGCAGAAGTGCATCTTCCTGGTGAAACCTGTGAACTTTGAGGCAGTATGCTTCCCAAGTCTCTCCCTCAGGAAGTGTAGTTTTGCACAACTTCTCAAGTAACCTGAATGCCATTTACACAGATTTGGTCCTTGGTGTTCCCTTTGGCTTGTAGCAGGGCAATTAGCAGCATATTGCCTTTGTCCAGCTGGCAGAATTATATCATGCATAAGTAAACACGGGGCACGTACACTTTGTTCTTCCTCTCCCTCCCACAGACTTCTAGCTCCGACACCAAAACAAATTCCAATCGGTATCAGTCTTAGCAGAAGTAAAAGGCAAAGTGATAAGAAAAATCTGCATAAAGGAAACACATTACTTTCTTGTGCAAGAAAAACACTTCCATTATGTACATAGCAGGTGATTCACACTATAGTTAGAACTGCTTTGTATCATTGTCTTTCTGTAGCTGAATGTAAAGTCTGGATTTTAACACCAGAGTATTGCTGATCATTGTGCTGCCACAGAAGCTCTTCATCACTCTGTGAAGAAACAGGAGACTGAGGGGGGCGTTTGAAAAGTGCTTACAAAAGCCAAAAAATAAATGGTAGCAATGATAGAGAAATAACCAGGACACCATGAGGATGGAGAAGATAGGCTGGAAGCAAGAACACAATCACTGAGAGATGAAAAAAGACAAAACAGTTACATTTATCAATGCCCTCCATCTCATTTAATTTCACTGCATCTGTTAAAGGAACACCTCTCTAGAGGAGCTTCTGTCATCAAGTAGCAGTCTGGGGAAATGACAAGTACTAACCAAGGTCTTCACTGAGTCACCAGGCCTGCCACTGGCAGGAGTTCAGAGGTGCAACTACTCATCCTTGCCAGGAATTTACTCTCCGCATATACCATATGCCAAAGAGAAATAAACAAAGCATCATGTGGAGAATGTTTTGTTTCCATTCATAAACCAAATACATTTCAGACAAAAAGAGACATACTGAGGGCATAATATGACAAATAATTGGGAGTTATGGCCATAGGCACTGTGCAAACATTAAGACACTTCTGTAATTTGCAGCTGTGCATTTTTTGTACAGTAACAGCAGTAAATTTTGGCAGATAAAGTAGAAGCAATGACTCAGAGTACCTAGAAGAGGCATTGCTAGTGAGAAAGCAACAACACTGGAGATCAGGGAAAGAAATGGCAGTTTTCCACAAAAGCTAACAGACATGAAGACAATAAAGCAATGTAATTTTGTGATTTTTTCCCATTAAAATGGGCATAATCTGGCATAATGTCCTACCCTAATAAAAACAAAGCAGTTGATGTGGTTTCTTGCTTTGGTGATGGGACTGTAAGCACAAACACACAGCAATAATCACTATTTTTCTGTTCACAAAGTAGACAGCTATACTATCCAACTCACTTGTACAAAGGAATAAAATAAGTTTGCATCTTGTAATTTTTAATTTCTGATGCATTAATCATGAGCACATAAATTTAAGATGTGTGCATGTATTACTCTGCAAACAGATTAATAAGCAGAAACACTGTAAACATTACAATATTTATCAGAAAAATAGATGAAAATAGTTGCTAAGAATCAAACCCTAAATCTTATCATATTGCATTAAAATCAACAATTAACTTATTCTAATGAAGTAGTCTGAACTTCAGATTGCATCCTTTCCAAGCATTAGGTATAAACAACTGAAAATACTAATTCTCATTATTTCTTTCAATAACTCAAAACAGTATGTAAAAATGTTTGCAGGTGGAAAATCAGATGCTTTGGAAGTCTTTTATACCTTATTATTTCTTTAGCAGTTTGTTTTTCTTGTTCTAAAATAATCCTAGGCTTTTGAAAATTTTAGAGATAAGACACTTAGACACACACAAAAATCTTATGTACTTATTTTCTCCTTTCTTTCAAAGCTATTACTGTTCCTTAGTAAATGACTTCTCTTTGGCAGTGCATAACCCAAAGTCAATTAACTTTCTTTCAACACTGCTTTTACCATATTATTTTCAACAAAATCCCCCCTTCAAAGAAACCATATTACAAAATATTACTGGAACTAAATAAATAAGTCAGTCTAAATCTCTAGAATCTGATGTAAAGTCTTTTCCTATACTTTCAACACCTTAGCAGAACCATCCTGTATAGACACAGTTTTGCATTATATTCTATAAAAGTCTAGCATTTCCTAATTAAACTTCCATGACTAGTCTACAAGGGTTAAAAAATAAACCACTCCAGCAACCTTTCATTCTGCATTTCACCTTCACCCTTGACAAGGAGAAATTTCTATTATCTAAAAGAAAAGTCCATCTGAACAGACCCTACCACTCCTCTCAGTAGGAGAGGTTCATTTAAAAAGAATCTCCAGATTTAGTAAGAAACTCATGTTGGAGTTGGGGAGTTCATGCAGTATTTTCTGGTAGTAAGAATGGACAAAATTGTACTTTTGTGACCAGTGGGATACCCAGACAAATGGAAAGAGCTTCCCTGCTCATATTTTCAGAACTCTCAGAGCACTGGTGCTGATATTACCACTCATGAGACCTTACGCAGAATTACTGGCCCATGTTTTCTCCTCAGTCCATTTTCCCAGTACCATAGTTATCAGTGATTGTGATTGTCTCTTACCCAATGCACACAAAGTTATGTCCTTTCTCTTCTTCAAGGAGGAAGACTTGTGCCTTGTGTTTTAGGTTTGAAGGCTGAGAATACTTCAGTCTCTTACCTTCCAAAAATAAAATAAATGGTGGTTTTCCCCCCTGTAGATGTCAGTGCGCAATGACAAAAAAATCCAAAAGTCTAAATAGGTCTTTTAGTCCTCAGATTATGAAGACCCAAATCTGTGAAAATAGATTCACAAACCCACAAAGAATCCACAAACCCACAAGATCCACAAACACACAAGAACTGAAGTCAATCTGAATGTGTTCTTATAATCAACACAAGTGATTAATGAATTACTTGAATGAAGAGCGGAGTTCATAAAGGAATTGCACCTGTATTTGAATTACATTTCCAGATTTCAATTTTGGACACACAGAAATTTTTGTCTTCGGTGGTCCAGACTATGATCTTTCACTTTGCCCTTTCACTTTACAGAGTGTAGTGTTTAGGAGGGGAAAGGGATTCAGAACTTGTCGCTACAGTGTTTTCCATATCAGATAACTATTATATTGGTCACAGGCAAAATTTAAAATCAAGATCTATTCAGACTTTTTTTTTTTATATTAGACTGATCACTGGAGTTGGGGATTTATTTTTTCTCCACACAAGTGAAAGAGAGAGAATTCTTGCAAGACTCACATTTCAGTCTCCCCACCTCATAAAATCACAAATTACTGTACTTGCTCTTGACATGACCAATTTTTCTTTTTCCATCAGTGCTGTGCAACATAATTGCTAGGGCTGACCTGCAGGAAGGTAAAATGAGTGTCAAGGAGATGTGAAAGAGAAGACGATACAGTTACCTGCGGTACAGGATCAAACTCCAAGGCAGAACCTGCACAAGCACGCTGTTATCCAGGAAGGCATGCTGGCAGAGCAGACATAGAGGGAAGAGAGACAGAATTGTTATCCTGGGGACACCAAGACCTACCCACCATCCCAACTGGTGGGAAACAGTGGCTTTTGGTAACCACCATTCAGGGGATTATACAGAGCAGGCATTGGTGAAAAATCTTACAGTAGGTAAGTAGACATGTAATCTATCTCAGTTGTTTTTCAAGTATTGCCTGGAGCAGATTCAAAGCTGTTCCACCTTTCAAATGCCCAACAAGTCAAACATCTCAGTTGGATACCAACCCCTGATTCATTTGTGCGTAGAACTTGTCATGAGGTCAATGAAAGTTTCAAAGCCTTCAGCAGCTTGCATATTTAGCAAGAAAATTATTTTTCTTTCATGAGAAAGGAATTCAAAACAGCCATAGCAAAACCCATGAAAGTTAATGGTGTTGGTCTTACACAAGATTCCAGCCAGATTTAGCAATTTGACTACCAATTACAGAAGGCCATTCTATGAAACCAATGAGTCCCATCCCCATCCGAGGTAGCAGTAAAAAACAGACCGGTCAAAAACAGACAGTTTCTCTGTTTTTTGAATAATGCACAGAATTTGCATGATCACAAATGAATGAATGGGTCTAAATATGCAAATCTATGCAAAACTAATTTCTCTCTCCACACACTTCTAAAACACCATAAATAGTCTAAAAAATTTTCATTGTGACTTCTTTGCTGCTTCACCCACCCTCACACCAAGCAGGTGCAGTTAAATAACAATCACGCTGTAATCAAGCAAGATGCCTGAAACAATATTCCCATCACATGAACCCTAGTAATTTCAGAGGTTAAATACTCACAGCTCAGGACAGAAATCTCCCTTTCTCTTATGAACACATATGGTGCATTCAGAAATAAACAGCTTTTCACATGGAAATAAGACCTGTAACCTTTTCTTCACACCAGTGAAAAAAGTAATTGAGATAGCATACACAAGATAGGAAAGATGCCAACACAGCCAGAAGTCAAGATAAAAAGCCACTTTTAAGTGGTGCAGCAAAGCTATCAAGAATCTGAGAATATGTGGGCAAAAACTACCAGGCTTGGATCTCTACGGGCAAAGAAGAGACATGCAGCAGTAGCATTAACCATCCCACTGCTGAGAAGCTGGATAAGAAGGGTATACAAGATATCAAAAGTTGTCTCCCAGGAGGCACCGAGGTGCCCAGATGAACAGCATTTCTCTTACATTACAAAAGATTTTTTCAACAGTTCCTCTTATTTGCAAGCCAACTCATTTTCTAGTTACAAGCTTAAGCAAATAAATATCCAAGCAGTCCTCTTTTACTGCCAAAAGCATCAAAACATTAATCAGAAACAGTGTGGCTTGTGTTAGTAGAAAGACTTCACTAATTAACTGAAACCAGCATTGGGTCAGTAGTTTTTCAGATCATTACTTATTTAGGAATGCTGGTTGACAGACCAATTATAGTTTGCTTAGCTGGAACTTGAAAGCCAACTGCAGATTTATTAACAGATGTTCAAATAGAAGTGTATAATAAATGTTTAAGTTTAATGTAGATCAAATATGCTACTGCATAACTCTTGACTATCCCCTAAAATAAGCTATTAAAAACACAGGGTAGAACAATATGTATGTATGTATATACACACAAGGAAGTGTATGTACATTATGCAATTAAGAATTATATTTTAGCTGCCAAAGTAAGCTTCCCGTTCATAATGTGAGCAATGATGAGTACTGCCTGTCATACTATTTATTAAAATAGACATATGTATGCTATTTGAATAAAGCAGGACTTTTGAATCCAGGCAAATATTAAAATTTATTCTGGGTTTTGTCAAGTGTCTTTTTAGCATCTATTTTCATTTTACCTTTTACAGTAAAAATTATTAAACTGTATATATAGGCATTTGTGGTTTCTTATAAAACTGTTCAAACCACTTATTTAGTATATTTCCAAACCACTCATGGTAAAATTCCTGGTAAGACCAAAGCCTTTTCAGTGGCCCAATTTCATTCAAGTCTCAGAAACAGGCTGACTGTGACAAGCTGTACTCCTAAACTGTAAAGCTAATGTCTTTTGTGTAACAGGCAGGATACAATGCTAGTTAAAAGCACTGTTTAGCCTTGGACTTCTCATTCAAGTAACAATAAAGAGTCAAAATAAAGAGCTATTCAGGTTAAATAAACAATTTTTATCAAAAACCCAAGATCTGAGGATACTGAAAAGTGAAAAGAGAACACTTTTATCTATCTACATCTTCAATCCAGTCTGTACCTATTACCATCTAAACAGAGGAATCTGTACAATTTAACTGCTGCTCATGCAAGATCATCACTCTCAGTGTCCATAACCAACAAAATCTGAATATACTACAGTGCGAATAAAACATAATCCAGCCTAAATATTCATACACCGTTTGAATGGAACCCTTTTTTTGAGATTACATTTTACTCTTTCTTCTATCTTGAAGCTCCTAGAGTGGTCTGTCTGCAGGCCTTCAATTGCACAGCTCCTGAAAATGCAGTGAAGCTGTGGCAACCTGGCCTTAGCATTGCACTCCCAGTCACATGTGCTTTCTGGGCCATGGGGAAGAGAGACCCTTCCTCCTTTTGGTAGATGCCAGGCTACTGGAGGGGGAGAGGGCTGGCAAGACTGCAGAGTACAGGACAGTGCCAGGATGGCGCTGAAAGACATCAATGGGTGGACAGACAATCACCTCTCAGGGGTGGCAAAGACTCTGCAATGGACTGGAGAGGACTGACCAGGGCTTGCCCCCACACCTAAACCCTGCCAGCAAGGACTCCAAATAATACCCTGTGGGATTTATGAATATTTGTATTTCTCCTTTTACTACTTTCACTTTTCTCTTTCGGCAAAATTAGCCTAGGTTCTTATCCTGTCTTTTGTAACAGTCAGCTCAGAAAACCTACCTAAAGTTTTAACATACCTGTTGTATAATGACCCACCAGCATTCTCTATCACATGCATTGGCAGCTTATATCTCCACTAACAACTGGGGAACTGAATCAGACACTGCAAGAAGAGGGTGCTCCTGAAACCTTGGACTTATCAGCAGAGATATACCTCTTACAGACCACAGACTCAAACATCACATCTGCCAAATCTAATCACTTACATTTTTAGTATTAAAGTAAAGAACATTTTTTGGGAAAAGTTACTTAAAACATTGCTATTTCCACCTGGTGTTTACCATTTCTAGTTTCCAAACTCTTAATACATTTGGTTCATTTATTTATATACTTGTGGTTTATATTTTAGTAATTAATTCTCCAAATCTTGATTCTGTAAGGGATTTTAGTAAATACAAGTTATGAATACAGTCAGTTGGGGTTTTTTTGGTTTTTTGGGTTTTGTTGTTTTTTTTTTTTTTTTGTAAAAGCAGAACCTTGACTCTCCTGAAGATGAAATACTGGTTCAATGAGACTGCATGGAAAGAGCATAATCCCACTGCCATGCTGGTGACACAAATATAGCTGCTTTAGTGGGAGACATATTTTACTCCGATGGAGGTTATCCATGCAGATAAGGTACAAACAGGAAGAAATGGCCAAGTACCTCCAACACCTTCTCTCTTTCATTTTCTATTTTTTTTAAAAAGAGGCAGGATTTGCTGCAAGGAAGTGAAAATGGAAAACCAAGTACTTATAAAGTAGTGCTTCCACTCTCCATTGTTTAAGTATCATTTCTTATTCATATTCATCTCCAATAGCAACCTTTATGGTTTAGAGCTTAATTGCATTAAAAAATAAATAACTGTAAGGCATGGTCAGTTAAAGCAACCTCTCCTGAACACAAAAGAATGCCTCCTGCATGAAAACGTTTTACCATATTGATCTGCCCTGAAAGAAGCAGGAAGCTCTGCAAAATAATTCTGACTGTGCGGAGTAAAGTTACATCAACATGCAAAAGCATGTCACTGGGCAAACACGAAATACTCTTCACTATGAATCCTACCAGAGAGGAGGGGCAAACGGGCAGGGTGGGAACACAGAACTAAAATGGGACACAGTTGTTCAAGAAGCTCCAGAAAGTACCACAGCAGACACCAAATTAGAATTCTGACATGCTGATGCAAATATTGAGTTCTGACAATAACAACTGAGCCATCAGTCTTAACATCTGCATCTCTCTATTCTCTGCCTCAGGCCCCATCTGCTGCACCCAGCACATACTGAGCTGGTATCTCAAGTCTGCTGAAAAGATGATCTGCACTCTCACAACTAGCAGTGAAGGACACACTCCATTCATTCAACTATAAGGTAAGATACATTGACTGCAAACACCTTGCTGGCCTGAGATTAAATCTACCCCAGAGGGGAACAGATTGAATCTGAGACAGATTTAATTATCAAATTCAGCTTCAGAAAGACCAGCCATGAGTAAAATAGAAAATAAAAAAATTCTTAGTGGTGCAGACAATTCCTGGTTTTATTCACAGAGGCATTCTAGAATCATAGCATCACAGCTTATCTCAAGTGGGAAGGGACCCATAATGTTCATTGAGTCCAACTCCCAGCTCCCTGCAAGGCTATTCCAGGTATTTATGTGTGACAAGCCTGAAAGTAAATGAAAGAACTTTTTCACACTTTATGTATAGACATCAGAAGAATGGCTTCTCTTCTCATTGTTTTCCATGGGTGAGGAGCAGGAGAGAGCAGCAGAGCACCTGAGACACAGCACGTGGTTAGTACGCTTCTTGTTCACCATCATCAAATGGGTCTGCAGCAGTGGAGGCCAAATGACAGAACACACTACCATGGTGGAGATCATGTTATAGCATTGCTAGGAAATGCAATATGGTTCAAGAACACAATGGTAATAATACATGGGAAAGTCAAATGCATCTGCTAAGTTCAGAATTCGCATAAATCTATTCTTAACCAAGTTGTTTTTTGGCCTCCTGCCCTCCACTTAAAGGCACAAATAACCAGTTCTCTTTCTGTAGCTGCACACACAGCCCTGAAGTTAATTTTGTGTTTCACATCAGTAAATTGCACTCCCGATAGATATCTCAAAGTACTGTATAATTGTAAAAATAAATTACCCAAATTTTTCCAATTAATAGAGGGCACAGTAAGTTTAAGTGACCTGTCCATACTCACATCAAAATACTAAAATCTTACTACACTCAGAGGGAGAGGCAGCCTTAATGCAGTTTTCAAGAATTTTCAGGTACAAAACTTCCAGAATGTCATATTTCAGCTAGATTTTTATTCCAAATTTCTCCTAAAAAAAGGTGTCTGAAACGTGCACCTCTCTGTCTGAAAACAGATTTTGTTAGTGCCCCCTCCTGGTGATAAAACAAACCTGAAAAAATATGCACTTAGCTGAAGATTCTCACAACAAAATCAAGTGAAAATATAGTAGTTTGGCCTCGTTTAGATTGATTCTTTATGGTTGCTTGACCTGCAGCATCAGATTTTCCTCTCTGTGAACTTGGAGGATACAAAATGCATTCAGCCATTTTTAGGATAATGAAAGTGCAAAACGTATAAGCATCCTTTAATTGGTGTCAGTGGAGAAAATAAAAGGAAATGCTACATTCCTGGAAGAGTCACCACTGTTCAGGTGCCTTGACTTTATCCTTTATGAATTTATCTGGAGAGAACATTAAAAGGCATACTGAGACCTCCATTAGATGCTGCCCATGAAGTCATGAGCTTGGTGTCACCACCCCATCTGACTTGCCCATACCTTCCTGGCAGCTGGAGATACTCCTTTGATGCTACTGACAACAGCAGCCTGTGATCTTGGTGAAAACAGGTATCATAAAGCTATTGATGAATACACCCTGTCACATTCAACTGGTTTGCCCCAGTCTGAAATAATAACTTTTGGTCCAAGAAAATTATAAATATAAACTTTACTTAAATCTACCCCTTTGTTACACGGTACTTTGGATAGTTGCAATTTGTGTTAAAGTTCATTGTCAAGACCCACAAAGCAGAGGACAGGGGTATAAGGCTGGGTATGAGAGCAGTTAAATTACACTCTTAAGATGGAATGGGTAAGTGTTGGCAACATGCCTAATACTCTTGAGGGATTTTGCAGTTCCTGTGTAAAGTAGATCCTTTTTGGCATTAAGCCGAACACTCTTCAGGGAAATTTTGTAAGTTGCCTGAGGCCTTTATAACACATGGTGCAACATGCATTTTTGTATCACTAGCTATTTTTATGTTCTTAAACAAAATCTTGAGGACTAGAGATAAAGATTCTAAAGTATAGAGTCAAAGTCAATATAAATCACTGCCTTCAACCATTTGTGTTCAAGAGTTGCCTGAACATCATTTGTGTTCAAGAGCTGTACCATGCCTGAAGCATGAAAGTTGGGGGGGGGGGGGGAAGTAACCTGAAATAAGTACTCCAAAGCAATGTCTTACAATAGGAACCTGTGCACTACCTTTCACATGAAAATGAGTAAATCTCCTGTACATTATGCAGGAGAAGTACCAAGAGTCACCAAGAACCATCTTAAACCTGATCAGGATTGCTGGTCATCTAAAACTAATTATCATAGAATCATACAATGGTTTAAGTTGGAATGGGTTAAAACTCTCTCTCATCTGATAAGCCCAAGATGAAGCCCAGTCCAAAAGGCAACCAGAATATGGCCAATACCCTGTGGAGCAGGGGCGTTCCCCCTTTGAGGTGTTTGCTGACCATGCTTGATGGTGGCTGCCCTAGAAACCTCTGTGATGTGACCTACTGTCCCAAGGCTGTGGGCTTGAGGAGGCTCTCGGGCTCCCAGGCACCACTGAAGGCTCCCACCTTCCCTGACCACCACCTCCTGCAGGTACCTGCCCTGTGCTAGCTCAAGTCATGCTGGGTGCCTGGGGCTGGGGGGACAGTGCAGGGGCCATGGGGAGCTTGTGGGGAGCCAAGGGGGGCAGGCACAGGAGGAAGGCAGCCTGCAGGGCTGGATGGACACTCTCCAGCCTGCAAGGACAGGACACTCTCCAGGCCTTTACCTCCCCTCTCTCACCACCTGTGGGGGCTTTCCTTGCTCTTCCATTCCTGCAGCCAGAAAAGCTCAGATCCTCTGCACATCTCTTGACAGGACATGGCATCAGGCACGAGCCAGCTGCAATGGGCAGGGCAGCAGGAGGCAGCAGCAGGTGACCAGTGCCCCATCTGCCTGCAAGAGGTGGACAACAAAGCCTACCTTGACACCTGCTCCCACACCTTCTGCTTTGTCTGCATCCAGCACTGGGCCCTCTTGACAGCTGCGTGCCCGCTCTGCAGCTCCCCTGTCAGCTGCATCCGGCACACAGTAAGAGCGGAGAATGACTACCAGGAGTACCTGGTGGAACTGCCCACCCACCAGGAATGGAAGAGAGCCAGGCAGAGGGTGCACAGAAGATCCCTGCAGAAGGGTTCCCATCTGCACCCAAGGCCCAACAACAAAAAGCCTGCTGCTAGGAGAAGAAAGCGGGCAGGGAGGCACTGAGTGGCACATGGGGACCTCTGGTGCCCAAGAGGCTGCAGGGGAGCACCTGGCCAGCCCTACTGATGGGCCTGTTCTACACTTGGACATGATGGCCCTGAGAGAGCAGCTGAATGATTGCCTTTGTAGACACTGAATAAAGATCCAGAACCTTTTCAGAGCACATGTCTTTCAAAAGCAAAGTTCCAGACACTGCAGGCAATGCTTTCTAGCAGGGTCCCAACAGAGAAGAAAAAGGGAAGAATGCCTCATTGTGGACCGTGAACTTAGCTGCAACACAGTTCCTCTTCCTCACACTATCCCTGTCTCCCTTTTCCAAGCAATGCATCAGGCTGTCCTCTTAAGACACTTGACCACCAGCAGAGTCACCTGTTCTGAAGCAAAGCCTGCTGCCAAGGAGAGAGGTCATGCTGACAGACCTCTCCTTGCTGCATCCTCCTGGCATTTTTGTCTGACTTCCTCTTCGTTGAGATTCATTCCTTTTGGACTTGGAGGAGTTGACACCCTTGAATACTGAGCAGCTTTACTTGGCTCGTCTCCCCTCCAGGGCTTTATCCCTTATTACCCTGCCAAGCATACCCCTGAGACGTCTTGAGTACTGTGTGCAGTTTTGGGTACCACAGTACAAAAAGGAGACAGAGCTACTAGAGAGTGTTCAGAGAAGGGCTGTGAGGTTGGTGAAGGGTTTAGAGGGAAAGTCGTATCAGGAGCTGCTAAAGGCACTGGGTCTGTTCAGCCTGGAGGAGAGGAGACTGAGGGGAGACCTCATGTCAGTTCACTGCTTCCTCACTTGGGAAGGAGGAGGAGCAGGCACTGACATCTTCTCTCTGTCAACCAACAATAGGATCTGAGGGAATGATAGGAGGATGTGCTGGGGAAGTTTAGGTTAGTTATGAGGAGAAAGTTTTTCACCCAGAGGGCAGCTGAGCACTGGAACAAGCTCCCCAGGGAAGTGATCACAGCACCAAGCCTGCCTGAGCTCAAGAATTATCAGGATGATGCTCTCAGGCACATGGTGTGATTCTGGGGGTGACCTACACAGGGACTGGAGTTGGGACTTGGTGATCCTGATGGGTCGCTTCCAACTCATCAGATTCTATGATTCTGTAGTCAAAGTCTGCTCTCCTGAATGCAGGGTAGTGGGCTTGCTTTGCACACTCCTCATTGCTCTAAGGATACTGAATTCCACCATTTCATGGTCACTCTTGAGATTCACATTTCTCAGCTGGCCCTCTTTGTTGGTTAGAAAAAGGTCCAGCATAGCACCCTTCCTCATTGTTTCCTCTACTGCTTGGAGAAAGAAATGATCACCAGTGCAATCCAGGACCTTCCTGGACTGTTAGTGCTTGCTCTGTTGTCCCTCCAAGCAGATAGCATGGTGGTTGAAATCTCCCATGGGGACCAAGGCTTGTGAACATGAAGCAGCTCCTATTTGTCTATAGAGGCCATCATCCACTCAATCTGAACTGCAGAACTAAACCCAGGGGGTTAATGTTCTCAGCTATGCTCTTTTGTAATGCCCCATACTAGACAAAAAAATCCACCAAGATCCATCCCCACTGTCTTCAGAATCTTCAGAATCCTCAAAATCTGTCAGAGCTGAAAGTATTTATTTCCTTGCCTTGACAGATCCTGTGTTCTTTTTCAAGCATATCACGGCCACCAAAGCCTATGCAAAGCTGGAAAATGTCTCATGCTGGATAAAACTAAGATCATTATCACTTAATCACTTTGCTGTACCTAAACATTGTCAATAACCAGGCTTTAAAACTGCTGACTATTGATTATAGAAAACAGCTGAAAAAGAAAACAACTCCTGAGTCAAGCTTTCTGCATAAGGAACTGCACAGAATACTGATGAACATCTTTTTTTTTCAGACTGTGCCAACTGACACATAAAAAAACAACAGCACTAGAGAGCAAAACAAGTATGTTAAAGATATTCCAAGTGTGACTCAGGCAGTTTACTGATTAACACTTGTGTAGATCTGTGCAGTTCACATAGACCTGTGCAGTTACTGTTCAAAACTGAAACAAGGCTCTCTTGGCAACTGAAGACAAATGATTATCCCTGACCAAGCTCTCACACATATTAGCAGCATTAGGGCTGCTTCTTCTTCCAGAGCCTCTGGGAAAAAAGAAAATATAAGTAATCACAATCCCAAGATTTAATGCCTGTCAACTATTTCCAGGATAAGGAAGAGACTTAATGATCTCCAGCAGGAAACATGCTCATTTTACGTAGGAATATTAGCTAACTGAGTTATTTTGCTCAAAAAAGAAAAAAATATGTTACAGGCACATTTGCAAGAATGTAAGAAATAAAACACACTATGATTTTTCATGCCATGTAACAAACTGAACACTGAAGGCACCACAGAAAGACGACAGCTGTGTTTTCAGTGGAGAACAAAAGGTATCCATGCCTATCTGCACAAGTTTCTGCCTTTTACTAGCAAAGGTCCAGATTTGCTTCTTTAAGTCCCATCTCAAGTATTTTCATGCGAACCCTTCACAACTATACCAAAGTCTTAGTCCGATACACACATGTGGTTTGAGTAGACCAGTCAGGTTGGAACAGAAGGCCAGACCAGTTTCCAAGGCTTGAACTCCCCACAGGTGCAATGTCACCTGCTGCCAGGGAGAGTGGGGAATGCAAGGAGATGGCTGAGAGCTGTCCACTCTAGAAAGTCTTGCCATAAGTATCTCAAAGCAAAGTCAAAACAAGGAAGACCAAAAGCCAACAGGCTGACTCTGCCCTCCCTACGTGTGCATGTGGGACCTCTTCACCAGACTATAAGCACGGTAGCTGGAGCTGCAGCAGCCGCACCACCTGCAGCACGTGCACCTCTGCATGGTATTTCAGTCACAGTAGAAATCCTCCGTCAGCCAAATCCAAGCTGCTTTAAGGTTAAAACGCACTTTCCGACAGGACAGGAAAATCAGATCCTGTACTTTGAATGAACTGCCACAAACATGTTAAATATGACCATAGTGATTCAGACTAAGGATCCAAATCTCCCAGCGGGACCCTGTCCCCAGTGGTGCTGATGAGTAACACTGAGGTAAAAATATAGGGTGTTTGCCACAAAATATAAGGTTGTTGCCACATTCATCAACAACCTTCACCAGCACCTTTAATACCTCTTGATGGACTTTAAAAACATGTTTTTATTCAGTAAGTAAAAGAAACAGTATACGTGTTGAACGTATACCTGAACATAGTTCAGCTCATACTCACAAGTCCATTGCCTATGCAGAGTGAATAAGACAAGCAAAAAGAACAGCTACCAGGCTTTCTAGAAAAACAGAATACAACTCAAATGTGTATGAAATGCTGATACGCTGTGCAGTTCACATAGACTTGAATATGTAAGTTTTGACCACTATTACATTTAGATCACAGTTCTAATTTGAACTTGAAATTTACACACTTTAAAAAATTAACTTCTTAATAGAACACACAGTAGAAAGCTGGATTTCAAAATTTACTTTTTATTACAAAAATTCTGCCAAAAAATCTGTGTTAGTAAAAGAAGCTGAAGACCAGTGCTGGCCGGGTTATGGTCTCATGCTTTACTTTACTGCTTCCACTCTTTCCCCCACCCCCTCCTACAGATGTCTCTCCAACCCATGTTCACCTCAGCAGGTACTGCCAAGTAAAGATGTTTTTCTAGGCCTAAGTAAACCTTAAAAGTGTGAAACTAAATTATCCACAGAAAGTGGTCAAATATACATGACAAACAAAATGAGAGACTAAATTTCCAGAACCACATGAGTTCTATTATGCCTATATTTTGGACCTAAGTTCTATGTGAAAATATCTAATATGGGTACACAAAAGTGTACACTCCTACAAAAAGAAATTTAAATTACTGTACTAGCACATTTTTCTGATGTTTCTATACTGAAAAAATCCACCATTATACTGTTTTCCTTTTCATACGCACAACATAGTGCTACAATGCATATTATAACATCAGTACCACTCGTACCTCTCTGTACATTAAGTTTTGAGAGTAGGACACTAAGGCTCCTCCAAAAGAGTTTCCCCATCTCCAGAATGACCAGAGTTAAGAAATAAAATTTAAAAACAGAATTTAGAAGTCCTGTTTTAACTTCAAAGTCCCAAGAGCAGACAGACAAGGACTTTCTCATAGATGAGTAAATCTATGACGCATGAACATTTACAGAGTACAAGCCTCCAAATTTTGACCTGGCTATGCATCATTATTTCCTACAGTATAAATTTTGGTTCCAAAAAATGGATTGCAAATCCATGATCAAGACATGTTTCTAAGTGCTGTATACCCTGTACAGACCAGGCACTCTAAAAAGCATGACTACCTTGATGCTTTCATCAATAAGTAGCTGTTAGACCCCAGTGGAAAGCTTTGTTCACACATCCAAGACTATTTCTGATGGCACTCACAAAATTCTGGTGCCACAGAACATAAAATTACTATTGACATTTGTTGAGTCAAGAGGTTAGGTTAGCAAAGCAAAGTCAAACTGCACTGCTCATAAAGAATCTTAGGGCAACCGCTGTGTAATACAAAGCCCCTGGGAATAATCAATTAATTAATTCTCTTGAAAATAGCAAAATCTTTTGTTTCAGGATCTCTTCCATTGTAGTAACAGAGTAGTAAAGAAAAAAGAGCCTAGATTACATCTGCTGAAATTGGTACCATCTAGGCATGTGATAGTGGAGAAGAAATGCTTTTACTAATAGCAATAGGCAAAGTAGTCTTACCTCCACCTGTGCATGGGGAGAAAGTATTTCCAAATTCTTGCTGGTTTGGCTTTGAAGACTGTGGGACTGGGAGTCCTGGGGACTGCGGGACTTGACATAATGGCTTTCTATTTGTAACCCCTTGTTTCCTGGGACTTACAGGATGAAGGTTAATAGTACTGCCATTGATGTTTCCCCTTCCTCCAAGGGGCATCTTTAAGTGTAGGTTGGAAGACCAGTTTCCAATAGCTGGGCTAGTGTGTTCCTTCATGAGCTCTGACAGATGGGATTTGCTGTCGACTGATCATCCTTGGTCCATGAGGAATACCTGCTGTCCAATGGCTCGTACTGCATAACCTCTGATTCGTTCTTAAGAAGTTAACGTAATCAAAGTGTGTTTTTACAGACCCCCAGCTAGGACTGATATCAATGCAAATTCAGCAAGTAATCCATTGTGTACTATGTCTGTTTTTAAAAATATATAAATAAAAGCAATAAAATAAATAATTTTAAAAAGTATATTTATATTATTATTTATATTACAGCAAATAATACATGAAAGAGGACTTAACATGACTGCTAACTTTGTGACATTACTGGTTACAAGAAATAAACTATAAGCACGATATGCTCTGTCAGGAAGAAAGACCAAAGCTGAGCAATGACTTAGAACTCTAACATGGAGAAACCTCCCAAAAGCTGGTTGGCAATAAGGTCATCTGCCTTCACATTAGCTAAACCAGCCATGAAATTAAGTGAATGATGACCAAGTGCAAGGCAAAGAAAAGACTCTCTGACAGGGAGATGTCATTAGGATGAACACAGCTATCGTCCCTTTCTCTGCTGTCTCCTGGGTCTCTTAATTAAAATGGTGCTGAAAAGCACACACAGCAGATAAGCACTCTGCAGATACAGACACAACAGGAAGCCATAGTAGTTCTCATTCTAAGGCATGTACAACAAATGAAGAGGGAACAGCAAAACCACAGAAATGCCTCTATGATCCTTCAAACTCTAGCACTTCACAACTGTGTTGCACAGAAGTATTCCTAATCATAACTGCTATCACTTCATAAGTGAATTCTTATTGTAGGTCTGTAGATATGCCATAATTTAAATCTAATCATACAGTAGCAAACTTTCAAGGAGATCTTTCAAATTATAACCATAATTTTTGAGGTTACATTTTCCTGGTACTTAGATCTTAGAAGACAGGACTGGTAAAAGGTTTGAGAAATCATCTCAGCCACAGTCTACCTGAAGGCAGAATCAACCAGATCCAAACATTTCTTGACATAAAAATAAGATTTGTAGGCAAAAGCTGTGCTTGTCAGTGTAAACCATGGGGATGAGATACAGCATAGACAGGGAACTTCACCCCTAAAGCAGCAGAACAGCACATGCCCTACTTTCACCCCTAGGCTCATATGATTAACATGAAGTACTTGTTAAAGTATTTGTCAATCACAGACTTGGTGCCTGATTAACTTGTTCACAGGAATAAATTAAGTAGAAATAAAACTGAAGAACACTTCAGTTATGGTTTTAATTCATGTGTACATTAAGGTTTTAGTGAAGTATCATGATCTTGATTCAGCAAAACACTGAACCCTAACTTTCACCTTCAGCATGTAAGATTTTCAACACTGAAGCCAGTAAGGTTATGACCAGAATATTCATGATTGACTTCAATGTAAAACCTTCATACTTAACCCTTCGTTTATTATGACTGCAATGTCTCAGTTTTCTCTGTCTGTGAAAAAAAGCTCTTACTTTCACAAAACTGCATTCACAGCACACTTTGAGATTAGAGTAAAAGCCATCTCACTGTCTGTGTATACATATGCACACAGATATTCACACACACTCACCAGCCGAAACTTGAAGATAATGAAAGGCCTGAGCATATGATCTTCAAAGGCAAGAGCAAAATCCCTACTGACATAAATAAAGAGATGTGCCCAAACCACACTTAAGTGCTCATAGAAGATTTCTTCTGCGTCCTATTTTTCATTGGGTTTTTCCTTATATTTTGGGAATAAAAATTGTAAAACACACCAATTAAAAGCAGTATTATTTCTTTCCATGCCTGGCTGAAGCATAAATCACTCTCTGCAATTCAACCAAGGACAGGGAGAGCTGAATGTTCTTAAATTCTCAAGAGCTTGTTTTAAAAGCAGAATGTGCCTTGCCCTAACACAGGTGACTAGATCCTTAGAAAAGGACACACAAACAAAGGCAGTTGTTTTACTGGCAAGGTTATATACCATGCCGCTATAAATTGTCTACAAATAAAAATTATTCTTGCCAGTAACTCTTGTCTGCAATTTTAACTACATTATAAAAGTATTAATACAATCAGGAAAAGACTACACATGACAAAAGCACCTCTAGTTTAATCAAGAAAAGGATATTTATATATAGCTTACTCAGACGTACCAGCCCTAACCTGTGTTGTTACTAGGTTGGTCTCCTTCGCTATTCTCCTATAGCACTATTATGTCTTACAATGATTATCAGTGTTATGTGTTATCATTGTCTCAGTTTTATCACTGGCTACTTCCGGTTTTATTACACATGAAGAAAGGTCTGTGGGCCCTTTGGTTTCTGTCTTCATGCTAGTAAGCTGTATTTTGAACCAAGTGACCTGAAAGTACAAACTAAGCAACCTTTTTTTTTTTTTTTATGAAAGCAGAAACAAGTTCAGCAATTTCTCTGCATTTCTTCTACTATGCTCCTTCCTGATTCTATCATGAAAATTTGTAACATTAACATGCAAATCAGCACTTTTGTTCTCACCTCAGAGAGCATAATTTTACCCATTTTCTAAAATTATTATTTTGTTGTATTTTCAGTACTATTTACTTGTTCACAATTGACTTTTTACTGATTAGGTGAAACTAGTGACAACACGACTTTAGTCATGATATCAGGTCCTTCTCATATCCAAGTAAGGGTGGCCATACTAATTCAAATCAAAACAATGGATTACCTAGAGGTGTATTAAAGAATATATAACTAACTAAATGCTAATGGACATGAATTATATTCTAAAAGTCTGAGTGAGTTTTGCATCTGATCCATAAGTAGCTCCCAATTATAGCTATCTGTAAGAGTGAAGACATAAGTTTCTGACCAAAGTGATCCTGGAAATCACAGGAATACAATACCAAACAGCTTATGTAGAAATAAGAATAGAAATTCTGAAGAGGGTCAAAGGTTAACATATTAAGTTAAAACACTCAAAAAATCCCAAGCATACAAAGAGACCCACAGAAAATAACACTTTCCTAAGACTGAATGGCTGTGCTGACAAATTCTTTTGTTGTCAAAGCAACACAAGCACTAGGCACCTTTTAATGAAGTATTTCTGTCCATTAGTGAGATGTTGTAGCAACCTGTTCATGCTCCCACTGATGTTGCAGGAAACACATTTCTGTTCATTGCTTCTAAAGTGTCTCTGTTCTTTTAAGCTGACGTTACTCAAAGGCCTATGACTATGCATCTATCAATAACAGCATGACAACATAATTACTCAAAATCCATAACTGATTCAGAAAATCACTTTCAGAAAGACACGTAGTAAAATTTAAATTCAAGCTGAAGCCCTATAAAATACAGATGCTAATCCTTGAGAAAGCAAAACAAAACAATTCACAAAACTGTGCCTGAAGCACAGTATGCCATATAGTCTAATTTAACAGTGCAGTTTTGAATAGTAATCAGAATTGGCTTAGTGCTTCACTGACTGAAGTAAAAGGTAAGATACATTTCAACTTAAACAAAAGCTGAATTACCCCACTGCAGAGATCAGTTTAAGGAATTGTCATAAATCCAGCTCAGGAGACACTTTCACAAACATAGTTATCAGACAGTGGCACTTCACCCACAGGGTGGCAAGCACAACCCTGAACCAAAAGAGAAAACTGAAAGACAATGTACAGAACAGTTCCTCCTTTCCATTCTTCCACTGGAAACACCTCACCCCTACAGCAGCTACCATCCACCAGAGAACATGAACCCAAGTCCCTGCCCCCAGACTGTATGCTCTAGGACTGTATTTAAGTGACTTTCTCATTCCCACCATGACCAGGGATTGCCAAGCCTCTCTCTCCATTCCCCCCAACCATCTCCTTGGCACAAGTCCAGGAAAACATTTACTTTCTAATGAGGCTGAGCTACCACAAGGCCACGCAAAGGAGATCCTCCCCTTTAAGCTGTGCTCTAGCCTGCCAGACCTTCCCTCCTTTTGTAGACGTGGTTTATGGATAATCCCTGGTCAGTGGCTCCCTGATGAAATACTGATGAAAGTCACTGCCTCCCCAGACATCACACACCTAATGAGTCAATCAAAATAATAATAATAAAAAAAAAAATAGCTGAAGGCTTGAAATTAGACTCTAAGTACATTAAGAATCACAGCTACAGTAAAGACTTTCAAAACTGAAATTATGAAATAATATTTCTACTCAGTTTACAGATAATCTCCTCTCCACCTTACATGCCAGCCAGCATCTCTGAAGTTATGTACTACTGAGAATAATAAATACCTAGCATTAGCATCCACTGTTTGGGTCGTTTGTATCCATGTATTGACAACTGTACTCTTGGACTACCACCAGGTCTTCACTCCAAACAGCACTAGGCTGGTAATATCACGTTTTTCTTAGGCCCAGGTGGTCAGGCAAAAAAAAAATACGAAAGGGTCACACAATCTGAGAGGTTCTAGTTCTCAAACATCAGAATTCATTCTTGACACAACATCAACAAGCAAGAAAAATGGAAGCCAAAGGAGCTCCTCTACAGCCCTGTGAGACAACCAGCCCCCAAACATGATTGAGTTTCTCAGAGCTGGCATAATGAAATATACTAATTACTTATTACTTGCATCACTATAATTCCTAAGAAGATTAGTCACAGAAAGGAATGCCTTTGTGCGAGGGACTGTACAAACAGAGCACAGCACAGTCACCAATACCGCTGCAACTGCCATCAAAAGGGCAGCTGTTATCAGCAGACAGAATGATATATATCCTACTGTAGTTGGGACCAACTACTCTTACCATTCTGCCAGAAAAGTCTCTGCTTTGTATGATGGTAATTTAGACCTCCTAACTTTTTTCCTCTCAGGACTGTGTCAGAGCTGTGCTGTTTCAAGTTACTGCTGTAACAGCACAGCACGAGCTTTCCAGGAGCAAAGTTATTCTCATCAGGGCTAGCTACAAATTACAGACAAGCTGTTTGAAACAATATAAATCTGGCAGCACTGAGTACAGGGTTCAGAGGCACAATGTCTGACATGCTGTCAATAGCTAGAGCATCCTTACCACTCACCATAGGCTCTTGCACCTCCTGATTTCACACGCCTTTTCTGCATGCTGTTGCCCTGCTAGCTTTGCCTATAATGACTTTGGACTTCCCAGGAGTACAGCCACAATTGCTAACACTGCAGCGTCAGCAGTGGAGAGAGCTTCAGTGCAATCAGGACATGGGAAACCACCAACCGTGTCCCTATACAAGCCACTTGCAACGCAGAGGGGACAGGATCACAGGCACCTGCCCTGGTGTCCTCACTTTGAGTGCCAATTGAGGGGCAGTGCAGGAAACCACCACATGCTACTGCACAGATGACCTAGGAGATACCTGCGGTCACCCTTAGCACTCCCCATGGTTCATCCCGCAGACAGCTAACACATCAGCAGCTTCAGCCTGGGCCAAAAGCTAACCAAGATCTGGACAGAGGAGGACACAGATGAAAGCCACGAATTATAAGTCTATTAAAGTTTAAGAGGCTGGGGTTATTCACAACACGCAGGTCCGCAGATGAAGCGGAGCTGTCACCTCCCTGGGCACCGCGTGCCTGTTTTTTCAGCCGGGGGCACTGCCTGAATGCTGGGCAGCCCCGGACATGCCACTTGTGGCCATGGGGGCCACAGTCCTTCGCGAGGCAGCATCGTTCTGGCTGGCACCCCCGGCCGACCTCAGGCTACGCGCCCGCACTGCCCTCCGCGCTGCTCGCGCTTCCCGCACCTCCCGCGCTGCTCACACCGCCCGCACTCCCCGCACCTCCCGCGCCTTATACGCTGCTCACACTGCCCGCGCTGCTCGGCGCTTCCCGGCCGTGTTCCCGCCGCCGCGGAGGCGGCCGGAGGGCAGGATCTCCTCCTGTCCGCAGCCTCCTCCGGCCGGTACCTATCTCCGCTTATTCATCAGCGAGATGACAAATCTCCCGGGCGGGTGTCTGTCCCGTCCTCCCAGAGAGCGCTGCGTCCTCATCGCCGCGGCGGGCTTGTTGGCGAGGTGAGTAACTGCGAAGTTAACTTCACCACAAGAGGGTTTGTTTTGCTTTTTCTTTACCTCCACCCCCCCCGCCTCCCCGATCTGACACGCAGACCAGGAGCCGCCGACTCACCCTCTCCCTGCCCGGGCCAGCGGTGGGGATACGGGGCAGCTCAAGGCACCGGAGGAGCCGACACCCCCCGACACTCTCCCCTCCCCCCGCACAGACGGTCAGCCGCGACGGGGCGCGCAGCCGCTGCACACGTTCGTCCCGGGGCAGCGCTCACCTCACGCCTCCCCCGCTGCCCTCTCCCGCCCGCCGCGGCAGCGTCCAGCCCCGCGCAGAGCCCCGCCGGGCCGCCCCGCGCCTCGCCTCGCCTCGCCGTCCCGAGCCTGGCGGCTGTCATGTGCCCGTGGCCCCGCCGTTAACCCTTGCGGAGGCCGGACGGAGCGCCCCAGCGGCGCCGGGCTCCCCTCCGCAGCGGGGCAGCCTCTCCCGCTTTCTCCGCCAGGTGAGGGGAGCGGGGAGGTCCCGCCGCCAGCGGGACTCCTGCGGCTGCCTTGCGCTCTGGGGAGACGGCTCTGCAGAGGCTGAGGGTTGCGCGGGCCGTAGAGGGGTCTTGCTGGGGTCCCTGGAAGGTTTAGGAGGTGCCCGAGGGAAGCTGGGGGGCTGCATGGGGCAGGAGGTATGGCACGGAGGGGATGGGAGCTCTGGGGGTTGCCCGGAGGCTGGCGGGGGTGCCCGGCAGGGGCGCCGGCAGTTGCGGGACTGCACGGGGGCTGAAGGGGTCAGGTTTAGGAGCTCTGCGGGGCCAGGAGGGGAGCCTGGGGGCTGCCTGCAAGCCGTACGAGGGGGTCTACAGGAGGCTGGAGGGGGCTGTAAGGGGGCCTGTCCGTGGGCTCTTCGGGAAACTGGCAGAGGAGCTGGTAAACAAGGGGCACAGGTACCTTAGAGGTGGGACAAGGGGATGAAAGAGGTTGATGACGCTTTGCTGTGCACAGTTTAGAAACGCGAAGGCAAAATCTTCTTTAGCAAAAAGTTGGGGATCCTGTTTGCAAAATCGAGAGGACTAGAAACGGAATGAAGAAAAGTTGGAAGGAAGAGCCTTCAAGCAGATCTGGTTTCTTCATCCCCTACACCCAGAAAGTCCCAGGGCTATTTAGCCCCCAGGCTGACTATCAATCAGCCTCTTGCAGAAACACAGCCCAGAAGGATGCGCCACTCTGCACCCACTGATGGGAGTCTCTTAGACACGAAAGGCATGGCCCAGTAATTGAAACATGTTGGTTGTTTCCCTTGGGATGCGTTTAAAGTCTCTTCTGCTGTAACTACGGAATTGAGCGTGTAAGCGAAGTGAAGATAAACAACTGAAAAAACAAACTCAGACCACAGCCAATTGCGGAGAATTTGGAGCTGAGAAGTCTCCAAGCAGGCAAGCCCACCTGCATTTGTGGGCACTGGAAGAGTGCATGAGGCTCAGGCCCTTCTTGCAAAGCAAGATCAGTGCAACACTTAGAAAACATGTTAATCTCAGTACTCCAAGAATGAGAGTAGCACTGCGGCTGTCCCGATCACTTCTTTCAAGGAGAAAGGGAGCCCGTATCCGTGCTGCATAGCAAGAGCCCCTAGGTGGAGGATTGAGGAGGGGGGGACACACCATGGTGTGCCCAGATCACTGGGCTCCTCCAGGCCAGCCTTGATCTCCTTAGCTGAATAAGCTTTTCTGAGCTAAAGCTCCTTTGGCGTTCACTCACATTGCATCAAATTAATCTGCCTGTGAAGTTGTTAAGAACACAATATTGTATGTTCTTTATGTACACAGAAAATAGAGATTTTGAGGCTTCAAGATTTTTTTGTAAGTTTCCACTGTTTTCCAGTCTTTTTGTTTCTAAGTACATGGATGCTTAGGGAGTGAGTCACTTGTAAATAAAATTGCTGTATAGCATAATTAAAAGTAGTGGTAAACTGTGCCTCACTTTAAAAAGCATAATAAAATAACAACTGAAGAAGGGGTCTTTACCATGCTAAAGCACAGAATTTACTTGTGAGCCCAGTGAGTTAAAGTATCTTTTGTTTACTGCCTTTTTATTGGTACCATATGCTAGAATTTTCTAAGTAATTAAATTTTAATTAGACCTCATCACTAAAAATTTCAAGGATTATCCCTGGACTGACCCAGTAGCCATTGTAATAATAGTGGCACTCACATTGCAGGCTTATACAGGTTTACCTAGCAAAAATGTCTGATTTTAAAAGGAAATAGCCCAAATACTAATTTTAATTTGAAACAATAAATTTTCTTTAAATAAATTCTTAAGTAAACACAATACTGTCAGAAAGTAAACCTGACAGCCATGAAAAAAAATCTACTTCGTTTATTGAGTCATTCTTATATATAGGAAGTGAATTGCCTCAGTTATTCAGCAGAGATCCTGGAAATGCACCACCTTGAGATAAATACAGTCTAAAACGCAAGGCAAATGCAGGATAAGCATTTATCACTTTACATGCAGGATAATAATTTTTACTGACATGGGTGAAGCCTGCTGAGAAGTACATTTAGCAGAGACCAAAGAAGACAGTGCAGATCTCATATTACTGAAGTTAACATTAGACTCTGCAACTTCCATCTAAAGATCGTCCTTAATTTTTGGTGTGGTGAAGAACCAAGTGAAATTTAAGCAAAATAAACCACATAAGACTAGTAGCTATATTAAAAGAGAGTACAGCCAAACTTTCTTAGTGGGTAACTATTGTAACACTGTTGTAATGCATGTTCATATCCATCAGCATGGGTCTGTACTCATAAAGCACATGTCCATGTGGACATGAGTCCACACATAAAGCATCCATCCTGATGATGAAAATGATCCTATGCCTTAGCCCTTCAGAAAACTACTATTCTTTATTACATTATAGTTGTTCTTCTTACTGCAAATTCTCTCCTTCTAGCTAAAAGCATGCATGTAATAAAGGTAGTGGATTCAGAAAATTATACATTCAGGTTAACTGTGTCAGAATCCACAGCAACATCTGTGAACTTACTCTGTCACCAAGCCAAGACTTTAGGGTAAGAACTGGTTTTTGTCCATTAAATCTTGTAGTTAGTTTCCTTTCAAGGAAACGTATAGTTATATGGTACATGATAGTACATTGAGCCTTTAAGGTAAATCTTTGATTTACAAATGCAAAACACAGAAGCATTTTTGCAAACATTTTTTGAGAAAAAAAATTGCTTTCTTTTTCTCTGACCCTATACCCCTTATTGGATGTTGAAATAACAGAGCCTCCAGCAGTTCACTCTGGTCTCTTTCTAGGCTGCTTCTGGTTTCTTTATGCCATGGGGATTTGTTGTCCAAATGAGTGTTCCCACCAGGCATGCTGGAAAACACACCTGCTCATATAAATCCTTGTATTGTTTGTCCTAGAGAAAAAAACCTCTTTCTGAGTGTGCCCTGAAAGGAGATGGTAAGTGGCTAAAGATGTCTGAAAAGAGCTTATTCAGTGGCAAGAGAGGATCTGCTTGAAGAGGAGGTTATTTTGTTTACTGGAATTTTTGGAGGGCTTATTGAATGATTCTTTGGGCAATGAGGCAACAGTGGCAGTTAAAGAGAATCCAAGGGAGTAGCTAGAACAGAATAATACTTGGGTAGGGAAAATTAACAGAAGTAGGTCGGCAAATGAACTTACGTTTGAATAGTCACTTCTTAAATGCAGACAGATATGCAAAAGCCTTTTCAAGATACTTTTATGGCAACAGATAAAGCACCTTGCCAACTAACCATTTCTGTCTAATTTAATTTTTCTTCATATTTTCCATTTCATATCTATTTTAACAGTTACTGTGTACCTGAGACCCATATTTTTGATAGGTAAAGTGACATGACAAAAAATATAATCACTGAATTGCATCTTGAGTAATATAATGTTTAATAGGCATCTTGTACTAATATGTTCCAAGATCACAGAATTTGGTTTTCCTGGTTTTGCTGCAAAAGCAAGTCTTGAACAACCTCCCCATCTGAGTATAGACAGGCTCCCTGGTGAGAAGGAGCTCTGCAAGGGTGCTCTGTTTCCCATCATCTGTGGTCCAGCATTTCAGGACTGATACCTCTTTCTGTTTTGTATGAAGCTGCAGAAGAGCAGGTCGGGTCTGGAGGACAGAAGTCTGGAGGAACAAATCAGGTGTTGTGAGTGTGAATTCTGGGATCAGTTCTTTTTCTTCATTTTTCCAATCATAAGTCACAGGTTTCAACTAAGGAGGGCTGTCTGACATCATCTTGACACACAGGGCCACAGAGCTTTGTTTTCTATGTACTTCTATTTCCCATTTCTGTGTCTGGACTTCATAAATAATACTTTTGTGTAGTGGGTTTTATTTGATACAACAAGGCAATATACTTCTCTCCTTCGTAATACACTAAATACTATTAAAGGCATGTTGCTAACATTTCCAAAGCTTCCAACAGAATCTAGAGATCACAGAACCATAGAATCACCATGGTTAGAAAGGACCGTCAAGATCATCAAATCCTGGTTAGAAAGGACCGTCAAGATCATCAAATCCAGCACCACCCTAACCACTAAATCATCTCCTGAAGCACCACATCTACCCATTTTTTAATACCCCCAGGAACGGCCACTCAACCACCTCACTGGGCAACCAGTTTCAATGCTACACTCTTTCAGTGAAGAAATTTTTCATAATATTTAACCTGAACCCTGTGCAAGTTGAAGCCATTTCCTCTTGTCCTATCACTTGTCACTAGGGAGAAGAGGCCAACACCTGCCTTACTATAGCCTCCTTTCAGGTAGATATAGAGAGTGATGAGGTCTCCCCTCAGCCTCCTCTTCCCCAGGCTGAGCAGCTCCATCTCCTTCAGCCTCTCATAAGACCTGTTCTCCAGACTCCACATCAGCCTGGTTGCCTTTCTCTGCATCCTCTCCAGCACTTCAATGTCCTTTCTACACTATGGTGCCCAAAACCACACACAGCACTCGAGGTGCAGTCTCACCAAGGCTGAGTACAAGGGTAAGATCACCTTCCTCCTGATCACATTTTTCCTGATACAGGCCAGGATGCTGTTTGCCTTCTTGGCCACCTGGCACACTTGGCTCATGCTCAGCCATCTGTCAGTCAGCACCCTCAGGTCCCTCCCTGCTGAGAGCTCTCCAGCCACTCCTCCCCAAGCCTATAGCCCTGATGGAGGCTGTTGTGGCCTAAGTGCTAACACAACAAATGAGTTCCTCTCCCTGCACCTGCAACAACTCATGCTGCAATGGGATGTGTTGTATAAAGAACATTTAAATTTTTAAAGGTAAACTGGCAGGTGCATAAAAAGCTGTCCATGGAATAAATATTTAAAAATATACAGAATCTACTTAAGTCCCTAAAGAAACTGAGTTTTACTCTCCACTATTCTTACACAGACAAAACTGCTCCTGGTAAACAAGAGCCATTTAACTAAAATCTGTATATGGTATGAACATAAGTGCAGAACTGTTTTAGAAGAATGAAATTAGTTTGCAATACAAACAGCATATTATGCTATTTTTTAAGGTCAGAAACTAAAATTAATGGAGGAAAAATAATTGCACAGGAATTCTAAATTCCTACAATACACAAGAATCTGGAACTGAAACTGATCAGTAGAATAAATTTTTCGACTCATAAAGATATAAACAGAGAGAATTTTTATGGCAGCAATTCCCTGTAGCTAACATAGTCATATACCAATAGTTAACTGACACTTTTCACTAGGTATTTCAAACACCGAGGTTCAAGTCACAAAATGTGAACATCACTACATCAAGAAATAGGTGGAGAGAACAGAGGGACTGCATTTGACTGGGAACCTCAGTCTTCATGCCAGAACAGAATTTCAAGTCAGATTGAGCTGGATGTGGACCAAATGATAGTAAACCAAACCTGCCTAGTTTGCATTCAGAGAAGGCAGAACTGTCCTGACATCCATTCCATTCTCTAGTATTTAGTGATGACTGATGCTCCTAGAAATAGCATTATAGGGAGGATGTGAATTGAGGCTGAAGTGAAAAGCAAAGAAGGAAATTTCCCACAGAAACCTTAGAAGAAAATGCTGTGATAAAGTGGAACTACCATTTGTTTGTCCTCCAGTAAGATCTTACGATATTAGTGATTTCTTTTGTAGGCCTCAGTAATTTAAGATTGAACAGCTGATAAGTGCAGTGTTGAAAGTCACTTTTCTTGTTTGGGAGAGTAAGCATTTTATTAATCACTTCTGTGGTATGCACATAGAACTGCAAATTTTACACTACTTTTGTTTCTGCACCTACTCACTTCAGCATGGATTTTTAATGTGGAATTATACTTCATACCCTATAATAGAGACTTACACATATGTAGTTGGCTTTCATCTCTATAGTACCTTGGGATTTCCATCCAAGGCACGCATGTAATTCAGAAAATACTGGTGGAAAACAGATTAAAATGTAGGTTCTTAATTAGATGTTGAACAACTCACGCTGCATATGCAACACATACATGCATGGCTACTTACAGAGAGATCTTTTGCTCCTTTCTGGGCAATGGACTTCTTGTGGTAACACTATACATGTTACAGCAACAGCTTCATGGATGTGGGCCCCCCACCAAACCATTTTTAAAATTCCATATTGTCTTTCAGAGAAGACATGCTCACCGCTGGACGTGACCCCAAATAATCAGAATTCTGCCTTCTGACAGCAGGACAAAGTTCTTATGATCCTTTCACACTGTCTAAAATTTGTCCAGTGTGACTGTGGTCATATGCTGTGTGTCCCAAACCAAAGAAGGGAGAACAAGAGTGGACTGTCGCTTCAGTAATCTGATTTGAGATAACCAGTCACCTTTCCAGTGATTAAGTACAGTAAGAGAGATGTTTGACCATCTAGATGACTGCAATTAGTGATGTTGTATCATCTAGTCTGGTAGATGAGAAAATTGAAGGTTCTAAAATGAAAATTATTGGTGGTTTATCCTCATTATAAATAATAATCTTTCTTAGGCTTATCCAGTCAATATTAAAACTGAAATGAAAGGTGTCTTGGCTTTCTACTTTCTACGAAATCTTTACAAAAATCACCTTGGTTTCCGTATTTTCATTGTTTAGTATGAGTCCACCATGGGAAGATGTGCAATTTTAAATTAATATCATAGAATCATAGAATTGGCTGGGTTGGAAGGGACCTCGGAGATCATCAAGTCCAACCCTTGACCCACTACTGCTGCAGTTACCAGACCATGGCACTGAGTGCCATATCCAGTCTCTTTTTAAATATATCCAGGGACGGAGAGTCCACTACTTCCCTGGGCAGCCCATTCCAATGTTTGATCACTCTTTCTCTGTAAAGAAATTCTTTCTAATATCTAACCTAAACCTCCCCTGGCACAACTTAAGACCATGCCCTCTTGTCTTGTTGAAAGTTGTCTGGGAAAAGAGACCAACGCCCACCTGGCTACTCCCTCCTTTCAGGTAGTTGTAGAGAGTGATGAGGTCTCCCCTGAGCCGCCTCTTCTTCAGGCTGAACAGCCCCAGCTCCCTCAGCCTCTCTTCATAGAGTCTGTGCTCGAGTCTTTTCACCAGCCCGGTTGCCCTCCTTTGGACCTGCTCTAGGACCTCGATATCCTTCCTGAACTGAGGGGCCCAGAACTGGACACAGGACTCGAGGTGTGGTCTCACCAGTGCTGAGTACAGGGGCAGAATCACTTCCTTGGACCTGCTGGCGACACTGTTCTTGATACAGGCCAGGATGCCATTGGCCTTCTTGGCCACCTGGGCACACTGCTGGCTCATGTTCAGCTTCCTGTCAATCCAGACTCCCAGGTCCCTTTCTGCCTGCCTGCTCTGTCCCCAGCCTGGAGCTCCCCATGGGGTTGTGGCCAAAGTGCAGGACCCGGCACTTGGCCTTGTTGAACCTCATCCCATTGGAATCAGCCCAACTCTCCAGTCTGTCCAGGTCCCTCTGCAGAGCCCTCCTGCCTTCCAGCCGATTGACACCTCACCCCAGCTTAGTGTCATCTGTGAATTTGCTGATGAAGGACTCAATCGCCTCATCTAAATCATCAATGAAGATATTAAACAGAACCGGGCCCAACACTGATCCCTGGGGGACACCACTGGTGACCGGCCACCAACTGGATGCAGCCCCGTTCAGCACCACTCTCTGGGCCCAGCCCTCCAGCCAGTTCCTAACCCAGCACAGGGTGCTCCTGTCCAAGCTGTGGCCTGACAGCTTTTTCAGGAGAATTCTGTGGGAGACGGTGTCGAAGGCTTTGCTGAAGTCCAGGTAGACCACATCCACAGCCTTCCCCTCATCCACCAGGCGGGTCACCTGATCATAAAAGGAGATCAGGTTGGTCAGGCAGGACCTGCCCTTTCTAAACCCGTGCTGGCTGGGTCTAATCCCTTGCCCATCCTGCAGGTGCTGTGTGATTGCCCCCAGGATGATCTGTTCCATAACCCTGCCTGGCACTGAGGTCAGGCTGACAGGCCTGTAGTTTCCTGGGTCCTCCTTCCGGCCCTTTTTGTGGATTGGTGTGACATTCGCCAACTTCCAATCATCTGGGATGTCCCCAGTGAGCCAGGACTGTTGGTAGATGATAGAGGCTTGGCGAGCTCTTCTGCCAGCTCTCTCATCAGCCTTGAGTGGATCCCATCTGGTCCCATAGACTTGTGAGGATCCAAGCAGTTCAATAGGTCACTGACTGTTTCCTTCTGGATTACAGGGGGGCTATTTAGATTCTTGTCACCTTCTGTAAGCTCCAGAAGCCATCTGTCCTCAGGATAACCTGTCTTTCTGTTGAAAACTGAGGTAAAGAAGGTGTTAAATACCTCAGCCTTTTCTTCATCTTTGACAACTATATTCCCACCTGTGTCCAGTAAAGAATGGATGTTTTCCTTGCCCCTTCTTTTGCTGTTGATGTATCTGTAGAAGGACTTTTTGTTATCCTTCACAGAGGTGGCGAGATTCAGTTCACGTTGTGCCTTTGTCTCTCTAATTTTCTTTCTACATGACCTAACTATGTTCCTAAATTCCTCCTTAGTAGTTAGCTCTTTTTTCCATAATTGGTAGGCCCTCTTCTTAACCCTAATTTCTTTCAAAGTCTCCCAGTTCAGCCAGACCGGTCATCTTCCCCACCGGCTTGCCTTTCGGCACACTGGGACAGCCTGCTCCTGTGCTTTCAAAATTTGCTCCTTGAAGTAGGTCCATCCCTCCTGGACCCCTTTGTTTTCAAGCGCTGTATCCCAGGGTATACTCTGGACTAGTCTTCTGAATAGGCCAAAATCTGCCCTCCGGAAGTCCAACGTAGAGGTTTTATTGATGACCCTCCTTGTATCCCTGAATATTGAAAACGCTGTTATTTCATGATCGCTAAGTCCCAGGCGTCCACCGACCACCACATCCCCCCCCCAACCCCTCTCTGTTTGTGAAAAGAAGGTCAAGGGGGGCTCCATCCCTGGTGGGCTCATTTACTAGTTGGAGCAGGAAATTATCCTCTATACACTCTAGGAATCTTCTAGACTGCCTCCTCTCTGCGGTGTGGAGTTCCCAGCAGATGTCTGGTAGGTTAAAGTCACCCACGAGGACAAGGGATGACGATTTTGAAACATCGGCCAGCTGCCTGTAGAATAATTCATCATCCTCATCATCCTGATTGGGTGGTCTGTAACAGACTCCCACCAGGATATCAGCCTTGTTGGCCTTCCCTCTGATTCTAATCCACAGGCACTCCACCTTGTTATTGCTGACCTCAACTTCTACAGTGTCAAGAGACTCTCTAACATATAGGGCTACCCCTCCGCCTCTCCTACCCTTCCTGTCCCTTCTGAAGAGCCTGTAGCCACCCATGGCAGCACTCCAGTCATGGGAGTCATCCCACCACGTTTCCGTGATAGCGACTACATCCCAGCTTTCCTGCTGCACGATGGCTTCCAGCTCCTCTTGTTTGTTGCCCATGCTGCGTGCATAGGTGTGCATGCACTTCAGCTGGGCTGCTGGTTTGGCTCTTATCTCCGGTAGTCCACCCTTAGGCTCCTTTCTGGAGAGCCCAGTTTCAACCCCATCCCCCTAGTTTAAAGCCCTCCTTATCAGCCCCTTCAACTTATAAGCTAGAGTCCTTTTCCCCCTGTTAGTTAGTTTCCTAGGATCAAGTATTTCATGGTCAGAATTAATTTCTCTCATTTCTTCTGCTTCTGCACTTTTGAATATACTTCTGAAAGAGTATTTCCCAACTTGGAGCAGGTAAAGATTCCTGTAGTCCTTATTGAGGTTAAATTAAGATCCAGATAACAGGCTAGTCACATAGTATTCTCCAAAGTTTGTATTTAGACATACATTTTAAAAAAGAAAGATGTCTACAGGTTCTTGTCAAAATGCCAACTTTCCTGACATTCTCACAAGAGTACACATTCATATTCCTAGCCTTGTTCCTGTAACCTGCATATACATATCTTCACATTTAATGAGTTTTATGAGTGTAAGATTCTTAAAGTGTGGTCTCCCCAGCTGACCAATGCCCAGCCAGTCCCCAGGCAAGGGCTACTTTGGGAAGACCAAAAGCCCAGCCTTTATTGCAGAGCATTAAACAGCCCTAGGGTCCTCTGGGGCTCTTTTCCCTGCTGTATCCCCCTCCCAGCGTCCTGCAGCCTCCCTGCCACCCATGCAGCCTCCTCATTCCAGGACACACAGAGAGGAACCCAGGAAGCCTCAGGGCTCTGCAAGTGCTGCTCAGCGTCAGGGAAATCATGGAGGTGTTTCCAAGGCTGGCTGGGCCCAAATGCAAAATACAATGTCAAGTGGGACGGCTGGTGCCTCTTCCTGCATCCTGCCCCCTGGTAGCTCCCTCTGTGATGTCACAGCTGTGACCTCACACCGCGTGGGGCCAGCAGGCTGGCACCCTCCACCACACAGAACCATGGAAAGAGCTGCCTGGAAAGAGCTGCCTGCATCCTTGGGGCTGTGTGCCTGTGGCACTGTCACCAGAACAGCCCATTTAGGCGCTGGTCCAAGTGGTCTCTCCTGGGCAGGCAGCAGTCCTGCAGCAGAAGAAAGACACACAAGCTTACAGAGAAGCTTCATTTCCTGCCAAAATGAGGAGAAGAAGCGCTCCTGCAAGAATGCAAAGTGATGCCCAGTCAAGAAGAGCCAGGAGCAACACAGAAGAACACGCAGCTCGGGCCATTCGGGTCCTGCAGAATAGGTACTTTGTGATTCACATGCAAAGCTGGATTTAAAGAAGGAAACTTGTTGCATACTAACATGTTTGTGGAAGCAGTTAAAATACATACAACTTAAATATAAGGCTGGTAAAACCTATGCACACTGGAACAGGACTGTGGAATACAAGACCAGGTCCGAGGCAAACCTGAGTTCTTCTACAGAGCTATCACTTTAGCCTGGAGGTACTGACCACCTGATAAAGTTTCTCTCTCTCTAAACCAGGCAAATAGAACACTGTCCTAGTAGTTATTAGTGTATTGAGGAATTCAGGTGGAACACTTTACTGGCTAAACCAAGGGGTTAATCTATGAAACCCCAGAAAGCCCTTCTGCTAACTTCAGTGACTAACAAGTGTCTGATGGACCTAAGTCATGGCATGACAGACAATCACTGCCATATCATCAGGTCCTTCAGTTCACTGGCCTGTGGTTAAGTGAAACCAGTCCCAGGGATTTCAGAATGAAGCAGAACTATCTCAGCCATATGAAATAAACTGCCCACACATTCATTACCAAGTAAAGAAGTGTAAAGACTGGTTTATGACAAAAAGGGGACGGTATAAATTTTACACTTTTATAGTATCTTAGTGTGTCTTTGAATTATTTGTTTGCAATATCTTTTCCTTCCCTAAAAGTTAACTAAGTGTAGCTGTTGCTAATTCCCTAGTATACTACTTTGCTCTTGGTAAAAGGACCCAAAACAGATAATAGTAAAAAGAGGACACATGCTTCACTGCTGTTAGGGGTACAAAGTGTCCAGGAAGTGATAAAAGTCAACACATGCATCTAAATGAATTAGTAAGCTATGGCTTATTTAGTGTCGCCTAAGTAAATGTGGAGTATTTTTAATTTTAATTTAACATTAACATAAATGTGGTTTCTGTAAAGATGCTGATTGTAGACATGTGCTTCCTTTTATAATAATTTTTTGAGTACAATAAACTTTTAGAAACCCATTATCTCAAAATTTTGTAATTTTTCAGTCCTGGAGGCTGTGGTTCAATATGTTTCCATTACAGCAATTATTCCAGATTAGGTCCCACTATTTTAGTTTCTATTTAGTGTTTACAGTGGTGTGTAGCAATAAGACAAGTGGTAATGGGCTTTAGTTATAGCAGGGTACATTTAAATTAGACATTAAGAAGAAGTTCTTTACCATGAGGGTGGTGAAACACTGCAATGCATTGCACAGAGTGGTGGTGGTAGAGGACCCATACTTGGAGGCATTCAAGGTCAGGCTGATCTAGTTAAAGACGTCCTTGCCCACTACAGGAGGTTGGAATAGATGAACTTTAAATGTTCCTTCCAACGCAACATCCCAGATATTCTGTGGTTCTATTTGCAGATTTCTACAGGTATCTTAAGGTATAATCTCACAGGCCATGGTGGGAAGTAATTCCCAAGACTTCTAGGCAACAGCATGAAACCAAACACTCATGTAATGAACTTGAAAATTTATCTAAGTCACTTTAGCTTTTGAATGTTAACTGCTGGGGTTTTACGTATTATTTCTTATACTACACAAAATTCTACTCTGTGATATGCCTATGTACTTCATTAACTTCTGTGAGCCTGGCAGTCTCAATCTGTAAGTGATTTAGGTACTTTTCTATCCATTTGCTTTGACACTGCTAAAAATATATTCTTATCCTCCTGCTGGGCTGCTTTTGTAATGTATTTTCTTTCTTCCATAAGGACCATAAAGTTCCATTTTAAAAACTCTTCATTTAAAGCATAAATTACTAATTTTCAGTGCTCTGTGACTAAAAGAGCACCATAATCTCTGGCACTCAGACATTTAAGATGGAGCTGACTTGGAAAAATGACCCTGTCATAAAAATTCTACAATATAAGGGTTAGAGAAACTAATATAGTGAACATTATCTTTATGAGAAGTATCTTCCAAGCTCTCCAGAGAAGTGCTGTGATACTTAATGGCATCTCCTATCTTTCCATTTCTAGGTTCCCATTCACACCTGTAATGAAGGCAGAGTATTGACTTTCAGAATTTCATATAAACTATTTCTTGTGCAGCAGAATTCAGACTCTTGTTCCTGGGCTAGATGCAAAGTGTAGTATGTGCTAAAATGGTTATTTTCTGAGAACTCTGAGAACACATAATGTTGCATAGCCAAAGGATACATAAATTGTGGGAAAATGTGACCACAGAGAAATGGAAGTTAAATACTAATAATCTTTTAAAATCCCTGTGTCATCTTTATCTTTCCTACTCACATCCAAGAGATTTGGCACAACCTGTTTTTTTCAAGAAGAGGTCCCATCTCTATAGAGAATGTATGTACACAATGTGTGCATGTATATACACTCAAGAATCCAATCAAGAGTAATTATATACATGTCTAATGTAAGCCCATACACATTAAAATAATATTGCATGTCATGTTTTCTTATTTGAAAGTGGCAATATTAAATTATCTTTTTTCAAGACCCTTCACTGTACATTCAGGCTTTTCTATACTGTAAAGCTAATCAACAACCAGTGGTCTTTATTCATTAGAATCACAGAATCATAGCAAAGGGACCCTGAAAGATCATGAGTCCAAACCCCCTGCCATGGGCAGGGGCATCTTTCAGTGGGTCAGGTTGTGAAACCTAACCTTGAACACTTACATTGATAGGGCAGCTACAACTCTGGGCAACCTGTTGCAGTCTCACAACCTGATGTAGTCTAAATCTACCCAACTTCAGTATAAAACCATGAGGTTTGCCCTCTTGCTACAGGCCTTGGGTAAAATGTCTGTTTCCATTTTTCTTATTTTTCTCATAAGGTTTCTTAATATATTTAAAGGCTGCTATAAGGTCTCTCAGAGCCTTCTCCAGGCTGAGCAACCCCAACTCTTTCAGCCTTTCCTCGGATGAGAGGTGTTACAGCCCTCTGATCATCTTCGTGGCCCTCCTCTGGATCTGCTACAACAGGTCTGTGACTTTCCTGTACTGAGGACCCCAGAACTGGACACAGTACTCCAGGTGGGGTCTTGTAAGAGCAGAGTAGAGGGGGAGAATCACCTTCCCTGACCTAGTAGGCCATGCTTCTTTAGATACAGACCAGGTTATGGTTGACTTTTTGGGCTGTGACTGCACATTGCCTGGTCATGTCCAATTTTTCACCTACCTCTATCCTGAAATCAGTTCTCCACGGGGCTGCTCTCACTTTCTTCATCCCTCAACCTGTACTGATACCAGGGTTTGCTCCAGGCCCACTGCAGGACCTTGCACTATGCTTTGTTGAACCTCAGAGCCTGACATGGGCTCACTCCTCCAGCCTCTCAAGGTTCCTCTGGATGGCATTTGTTTCCTCAAACTGCACCAGTCAGCTCTGTGACACCATCACAGATGGCCTGAATTTCAACCAGACTGAGGTTTGCAGCAGTATTAGAGGAGCAGAATGAAAAAATAAATCACAGCTAGAAGGAAGCATCAATGTCCAAGGGATCAGCTATACATTTTCTGTCTGTTCTTTAATAGGCCTCTGAATGCCTATTCACATCACATTGCTGTGGCTGAATTTGTCTATCTGGACTGTAGGCTCTTTAAGGCAGAAATACACCTTACCACGTATCTTCAGTTTGACCACTGAGAGTTGGTGATGCTCTAATCCCAGGACTCATGCATGGGAAAATGGAGTTCACATAGTCCCTCCAAGCATGAGCTGCAAAGTTCCACCAGAACTAAACCTCAGGCTTCATCAACACATAAATCAGTGAGGTATAAATCGAATGCAAGAAGGCTCCAATCTGGCTTTGAGACTGTGTGATCTGCTTTCATTTAAATTTTAAAAAGACTAATGTAGGATGTAGACAGAGGCATGAATTACAATTTTTCTCTTAAGCTTATTTTGGTGCTTTAGACACACTCTTCCTAAAACAGTGTAATGGGAAAAGAAGCACTTCACTCTTTGCAAACCAGCACTGCAGATAAACACTTAACCACTCCTTTGAAAAATAAATCCATTATTAAATATCATCACATTCCTGTGAAGTGAGGGCTAACATTTGGCAGAACCTTTTGCTACAATGCCATCTTAGTTTTAATCCAAATGTTGAAATTTACTTCTCAAAAGCACTATTAGCATTTTTGTAATAAAAATTACTTTATTTTACCAGTATGAAGTGGTACCAAACAGTAAAAATATTTCACCAAAAGTCACAGAAACAATGCCACAGATATCTTTGACACTATGGACCAGCTTGCTTAAAGTAGGAGAAAATCAGAAATTCAAGATTGTGCAAATTTTATTCTAACTTAGAATTCAGGGTCCATCTTTAAAATGCAGAGTGACTTGGAATCCTACGTATTTTTTTTTCCTGACTCAGAAAAATTAAGTTAAAAGAGAATGTTTGCTAATGTCGTGCTCTTACAAGAAATCTCCTTACGACAAACACGGAACATTTTATTTGTGACAGTAAAAACAGTCACAAGGTATAAATAGTGCGTGCAGACAAAGAGCTTTCAGCCTGCATTTGATGTCGGTGTGATGGTACTGTGAAACAGCACTGCGGTTCTCTCAGAAGTGGATTTGCAGTGACCTCTGTAGGACAGATCTGAGACTAGGTCCATTCATGCTCCAGGCTAACTTTTGGTAAGTCCTAGCCTCATTACAGTGGAGATCTTCTGCCTTAGGGCTACCCTGGTAAGAAACTGCTGACCTTCAGCCTGACAGCTCTGCTATGGCAGCATGGTAGAGACCACAGGTCCATCAAGCCTTTAGACTGTAAGTACCAGTGCAGAATGGGAGGTTATTGTAATAAAACAATTAAATGACTCTGGAGTCAGATAGCAAAAGCACAAAATGGCTGCCAGCTCTTTGGCATGTGGAGAACTTTCAGGTGAAAAGAAAAAAAAAAAAAAAAGAGCAGGGGAGCAGCCATGTTGGTGACTGCTCCAGGGGCTCAGCAAAGCAAAAGACACAAGTGTTTCTAAATTGTCTGTCAGCCCACAGAGGAAGGGCTCTGATTGGACATCAGTATCGTGCAGGTCTCTGCTGCAGATAAACAGAATGAAGAAACAGTGACTTCACAGCATAAAAGTAGGGGATCTAGCCACCCTTTGGATGAGTTTTTGTTGGAAGGTGGGGAAGTTCTAGCTATCCGCCTGTCTCCAGCATCCCTCTGCCTGCACTCTCTTGAAAGAGTCAATGTCCCTGTGCAAGGCTCTGCCCTTGAGCACTGCTAACACCAGGACTTGCTCTTTTTCAGGAAAGAGATCATCCTCCTGAGAAAGGAGAGGCGCTTCATAATCCTCTTTTTGATGCGCCTAGGTGAATTACAGAATCCTAGAGGGACATTAAAGATGAGCTGGTTCCAACCCCCTGGCGTGGGCAGTGACACCTCCCACTAGGCCAGACTGCTCAAAGCTCCACCCAGCCTAACCCTGAACACTTCTGGGGAGGGGACGTCCACAATTCCTCTCAGCAACCTGCTGTAGTGTCTCACCACCCTCACAGAAGAACTTCTTTCTCCTGTCTAATGTAAATCTGCCCTCTTCTAGTTTAAAGTCATTGCCCCTTCTTCTATCATTACCTGCCCTTGTAAACAGTCCCTCTCCCGCTTTCCTGTAGGCCATTTCAGGTACTGGATGGCTGCTCGATTTTCCTGAAGGATCATTCTCTTCTCCAGGCTGAGCAACCGCAGCTCTCTGACCCTCAGCCTGTCACAGGAGAGGTACTCCATGCCTCTGGTCACCTTTGTGGCCCACCTCTGGACTTGCTCCAGGAGCTCTATGTCCTTCTTATCTTGGGGGACCCAGAAATGGACATAGTACTCCAGGTGGGGTCTCATGAGAAGAACAGAAAGGGAGAATCACCTCCCTTGACCTGCTGGCCATGCTTCTTTTGATGCAGCCCAGGATATGGTTTGGCTTTCAGGAATGCAGGTGCACATTGAGGGCTCATGTTAAGCGTCTCATTAGCCATCACCACCCAGTCCTTCTCCTCATAGCTTGTCCTGGTTTGGGCCAGGATAAAGGTGGTTTTCTGTCTTGTACTTTTGCTTTCAGCTAAGTCTCTTCTAAGTAGCTGCACTTGCTGAAATTAACAGCAAGTTTCTCAGACAGTGTCTGCTTCTAGGACTGGTAACGCTTGATGTTTATAGTTACAGCCAGAGACTGGTGTGCAGGACCAAGGACACTGCTCAGTTTTGAGCAACATTTTGCCCTCTGGAAGGAAAGGAGTCACACCTGTAGCCCTCCTTTGGGGAGGAAGGGACAGGGTAGATGGCCAAAATTGACCAGAGTATTGCATCCCATACACATCATACTCTGTATAAATTTGAGGCATCATGAGGGTCAAACCCCTTCCTTCCCTTCCTGCTTTTCTCTTCTTTGCCTGTCCCTGTTTTGCTTCAGCATCCTGGGAGGATTCCGTCCGTTCATCTCCCTGTGGTCCTGATCCCTGCCAGCCTGAATCTGTGTGTTCCTGCCTCCAGCTCCCGACTGCTGCTGACTCCAGGAGTCCATCCTGGACTTTCCCAGGGCTGCCCTGCAGCCTTGGTGGTGACGTGAGAGTTATTGGGAGAGAGGGGGGAGGAATGTGGTATCAATTTTCCTGTACATTTGTATATATTTAGTATTTTTCCCTATTTATCATTACTGTTTCATTAAAGTTGTGTAGTTTAGTTTCTAACCCATAAGTCTCTCTCCCCTATTCTCTCTCCTTTCCTTATCAGGGAGGAGAGGGGGATTAATAGAGAGCATGTGTCATTCGGTTTAGTTGCTGGGCCAGTATTAAACCATGACATAGCTGTTTTCAGTCCAGTCTCCAAGTAATTCTTATTTGTGTTTGCAATTGCCCTGACCCAGGTGCAGAACCTTGCATTTGGCCTTGTTGAACTTATCATAGAATCATAGAATCAGCTGGGTTGGAAGGGACCTCAGAGATCATCAAATCCAACCCTTGACCCACTACTGCTGCAGTTACCAGACCATGGCACTAAGTGCCACATCCAGTCTCTTTTTAAATATCTCCAGGGACGGAGAATCCACCACTTCCCGGGGCAGCCCATTCCAATGTTTGATCGCTCTCTCCGTAAAGGAGTTCTTTTTAATATCTAACCTAAACCTCCCCTGGCACAACTTGAGACCATGCCCTCTTGTCTTGTTGAACGTTGTCTGGGAAAAGAGACCAACGCCCACCTGGCTACACCCTCCTTTCAGGTAGTTGTAGAGAGTGATGAGGTCTCCCCTGAGCCGCCTCTTCTTCAGGCTGAACAGCCCCAGCTCCCTCAGCCCTTCCTTACAGGACTTGTGCTGGAGTCCCTTCACAGCCTCCTTGCTTTTTTTTTTACCTGCTCCAGGACCTCAATCTCCTTCCTGAACTGAGGGGCCCAGAACTGGACACAGTACTCGAGGTGTGGCCTCACCAGCGCTGAGTACAGGGGAAGAATCACTTCCTTGGACCTGCTGGCCACGCTGTTCCTGATACAGGCCAGGATGCCATTGGCCTTCTTGGCCACCTGGGCACACTGCTGGCTCATGTTCAGCTTCCTGTCAATCCAGACTCCCAGGTCCCTTTCTGCCTGGCTGCTCTCCAACCACTCTGTGCCCAGCCTGGAGCTCCCCATGGGGTTGTTGTGGCCAAAGTGCAGGACCCGGCACTTGGCCGTGTTGAACCTCATCCCGTTGGAATCAGCCTAACTCTCCAGTCTGTCCAGGTCCCTCTGCAGAGCCCTCCTGCCTTCCAGCGAATCGACACTTCCCCCCAGCTTAGTGTCATCTGCAAATTTGCTGATGTTGGACTCAATCCCCTCATCTAAATCGTCAATAAAGATATTGAACAGACCTGGGCCCAACACTGATCCCTGGGGGACACCACTAGTGACCAGCCACCAACTGGATGCAGCACCGTTCAGCACCACTCTCTGGGCCCGGCCCTCCAGCCAGTTCCTAATCCATGTTCAGGATTCCTAAATCTAAGTTTAGTTCCTAATCCAAATTTAGGATTCCTAATCCTAAACTTCATGCGGTTTGCTCAAGTCCACCTCTCAACCCTATCCAGGTCCCTCTGGATGGCATCTCTTCTCTCCACGTCACCAACAAAGATGTTAATCAGCACCAGTCCAAGTACCTCCATTCCTTGAGGAATGCCAGTTGTGACTGGTGTCCATTTTAAAATTGAGCTGTTCACCACTCGTGTGATGGGGACATGGGCCAAGGGGCTTCCCAAGGCCTGCCTTCTTGCCATGGCCTGGCTACCTTGGCTCGCATGTCAGGGAGGGAGTGTGCAGCAGGACTCCTTCTCCTCCTCTAGGTGGTCACTCTCATCACAGCCGGGAGGGGGCCTGCAAGCCAGCCCGTCCCAGAGGACTCACTAGGGTCTGTGGGCCACCCCAGAAGGAGCCACTGTGGCATCCCAGATGCGCATGTATCTCACTGAGGATGGGGGTATGCAGCTGCCCCTTGGCACAAGCGTGGGACACTTTGATGGCTGTAGCTTCTCATGAGGCTGTGGAGCCAGAAGAACTGAGCATGCCAGAACCCTGTGCAGCCCCAGCCCCAGCCTCAGCCTGGCATCACCCAGAGCCAGCACCCCCTCTTGTCCCATGAGGACACACTGATGGTAGGGCTGGCCCTGGAAGGCAAGGGGCAAGGCAGAATCCTCCCAAATCTTGTGCTGCTATGCCAGATGCCCAGTGCCCTCAGGGCACCCTGTGCCCCCCTGCTGGGACCATGGTGCCCCAACAGGCTACAAACACTCTCCTTTCTCTACACAGACTGTGGTGGGCTCACCCCAGCTGACTGATGCCCAGCCAGTCCCCAGGCAATGGCTACTTTGGGAAGACCAGACCCCAGCCTTTATTGCAGAGCTTGATGTTGCATGGCATTAGTGTCCTCTGGGGTCTCCTTTCCCTGCTGTATCCCCCTCCCAGCCTCCTGCCTACCCATGCAGCCTCCTCACTCCAGGACACACAGAGAGGAAGCCAGAAAACCTCAGGGCTCTGCAAGTGCTGCTCAGTGTCAGGGAAATCATGGAGGTGTTTCCAAGGCTGGCTGGGCCCAAATGTAAAATACGATGTCAAGTGGGACGGCTGGTGCCTCTTCCTGCATCCTGCCCCCTGGTAGCTCCCTCTGTGATGTCACAGCTGTGACCTCACACCGCGTGGGGCCAGCAGGCTGGCACCCTCCACCACACAGAACCGTGCTCTCAACCTCCTGCCTGGAAAGAGCTGCCTGCATCCTTGGGGCTGTGTGCCTGTGGCACTGTCACCAGAACAGCCCATTTAGGCGCTGGTCCAAGTGGCCTCTCCTGGGCAGGCAGCAGTCCTGCAGCAGAAGAAAGACACACAAGCTTACAGAGAAGCTTCATTTCCTGCCAAAATGAGGAGAAGAAGCGCTCCTGCAAGAATGCAAAGTGATGCCCAGTCAAGAAGAGCCAGGAGCAACACGGAAGAACACGCAGCTCGGGCCATTCGGGTCCTGCAGAATAGGTACGAGGGTTTGTTCCTCTCAGGAACATCAGGGGGGGGGTGGGACCCCCAGAACCTAAAGGAGGTCCTGGGGGGGCACAATGGAGAAGCTGCAAGCACTGTGGGCAGCTCAGCGGTGCCAGAGCTTGGGAAACCTGCCATGAGTGGGCAGCTTCTAGGGTGAGGTTGGTGCTGTTTGGGTCAGGGGACAGATGGTGAGAAGCTGCTGTGCCATCCCACTCTGCTGCTCTTCTGCTCCCCTGTCCCACCACAAGGGGGCCATCTCCTGGCAGGCTTCCTCTGGGAGCCTGTATTGTGGCCATGGCCTTGGCATGCATAGCATGGAGATGGTGAAAAGCCGTGCTCCCTCTTTTTTCCCCCATAGGCGCACCCCCTCTCCGGAAGAGCAGGGGACCAGGTGGGAAGGGCCAGCAGTGTCCATCCACACCACAGGAAGATATCAGTGTAAGTTTATGGCTTCCTGTCAGCCCACATTTGAACCATGAGCCTTCCTGGCTCAGTCAGGACCCATGGCCCTGCAGAACCAGCCTCGTCGTGGCCCAAGGGAGGCCTGAAGCCACCTTGCCTGTGTGAACATGGGGAGCTGGCTGCCAGGGCCATGAGTCTGTGGAATACTGTAGCAGTCACGGGCACGCCAACATGGTAGTAGTGTCTGAGATTCTAAAGCCTTGTGCCAGCTTCCTTTGTGCCCTGCCAGTTAGGGGTTGCTCCCTGGCCCTCCCATCCCTTCTGACATGGAGCACCCAGCTGCTCCCCTCTCCAAGGTATAAACCTGGCCCTGCCCCACAGGGGTGGAGTTCATAGGACCAGCATCTGCCTCCACGCAGGGGTCTGGCACATGCCCTGATGGGAGTCCTCAAGAAGGGTCCTCAGGCTTTTCTCTGCTTTCTTTGCTCAGGGCTGGTCTTCAGCGTGGCATGCATCCTAACAATGGCCGTGCTCTCCCTCCAGAGATGCCTCAGCACAGCCATCTCCACCCTGTGCGTACAACATGTTCAGAGCAGCCATGGATATGGGGGGTGCCAGTGGGTGAAGGCGAGCAAGGGGAAGCTGGAGGTGCTCCCCAGCAGGAGGCCCCCTGACTCCTCTGAAAACTGGGGCTTTTCAGCTTGAGGCAGTGCCCCTGCGCAGGACTCTGCCCTTGAGCACTGCTGACACCAGGACTTGCTCTTTTTCAGGAAAGAGATGATCCTCCTGAAAAAGAAGAGGTGCTTGACAATCCTCTTTTTGATAAGCCTAAGTATTCTCGGTGAGTGCTGGCCTGCTGTCAGCAGACACACAGAGGTGCAAGGTGTGAGTTTCAGCATAAGGAAGAGGTTCTGGAGGATCTGTGGGGCCCTTCCAGCTGCCCCCTTTGTGGGTCATGAGATGCTCAGTGCACGCAGGGGAAATGGGGCGTAGCTGTGGGGTGCAAAGCACACCTGGGAACCAGGGCTGTGCAGAGCCCTGAGGAAAGAGTCTCCCAGCCTGGAACTGTGACCTCACTCTGCACCCCCTCCCCGTGTCCTCATTCAGCCCCTTGCCACCCCGGTGCAGGAGGTGTCTGTGGCTACAGGGACTGTTAGACCCCAGTCAAGTAAATCTCTCTCTGTGCTGGGAATTACAGCTGGTGCCTGCTGCGAGGCCTTGCTGCTGATGTGGAGGCTGCAGGCAAAGGATTTGGCAGAGGTCAGTGGCCCAAGGAAAGTCCTGCAAAGGAGAAGTGCTGGCGGTGGGTGGGTGAATAGCCTCGTCTTCTGATCCCAGAGGGTGACCCAGAGAAGTGGCAGCAGCTGGCTATGGAAAGCTGTGGAGCTCAGAGAGCCTTTCTCTTTCAGATGCTGATGCAACATCCTGAAGCTCAGTGGAAGTCCCCAGGGTAAGAGGCCTCTCCTCTCTCCATACTGGCAGCACCTTTGGTGGGGCACCAGCAGGCACTCCCTTGCTTTTTGCACTCACTTGCACAGCTCCCAGGCCTTTTGTCTTTAGCTCCTGCTGGGGCCAGGGCCTTTTGCTAAACCTGGAGGGGGAGAGAAGCACTTGCAAAGTGGGGAAAGAAAAGGGAGCTCCAACACCTCTGTCCCTCCTGCTCCCCCAGGGCTTGGAGGCTCCAGGAGGGGCTGGGCAGCTCTCTGACAAGATCTACTTTTCTCTGTCTGCAGGAACATGCTCACTGAGTGCCAGGAGCATGTTCCCCATGAGATGCAACAGCTGAGGCATGAGGTGTCACACATGGCTGCAGAGATCATTGCTATGAAGAAGGTGATGCTCCACTTTGGCAAAGGGGGCAGAGATAAGAACAGGACCCTGCACACCCTTCTTGGGCCAGTTGGTGTGGGGGCTTTTTCCACTCAGCCCACACATCCCTCCCTTGCCAGGTGCTGCTGGTTGAGCTTCTACTATGTAAAGCCCCTTCTCCTGGCCAGGCCTGAAGTGGCTGTGTTTCCCCTGTTCATTTGTGTCTTTCCTAGGAAGCTCAGGAAATGCAAGAGGCCATGTCTGCAACCACGTGGATTTCTGACTGGGCTCTGAAAAGTGCAGGTATGGTCAAAGCTCAGGTCCAGGCAGGTGGCTCTTTCTCACTTGGCTCCTGCTTGGCATTCCTGAGAGCAGCCTGTGCTACAGACTCTGCTCTCTGAGGCAGAAGGAGGTGGGAACCAAACTACAGGGCCCAAGAGCAGGGCTGTGGCAGAGCAGGTCCCTTGGGCCCACCCCAGCTCTGCTGTCAGACCCCACACTGGTGCCCTGGCCATCCCCCTGGCAGCATTTCTGCCCTCTCCTGGGCTGTGGACCTTTCCTGGGGAACAAAAGTGTATGGCTGAGTTACCCTCTGCTGTCTGTGCATCAGGGCCTTTGCTTGGGTCTGCTGCCATTCCTGTGCAGCCATCTCCCAGCACCCACAGACCTTCTCTTTGTGTGGCTGAGATGCCATCACCAGGCACTGGGATCCCCTCCTTGTCCTGGGGCACCACAGGGGTGCTGGGTGCTGTGGTCTGTGTAGGGCTGGCAGGAAGCCTTAGAAGTTGGTCCTCTGAGTGTGGCTCAGCTCACACTCAGCTACTCTCTTCTTTCAGGGGCTTGCGTTGATCTGCAGAGATTGTCCAGCACTTCATGGCTGTGCAGGGTGCTTGGGCTCCGGTGTACTGTCCCAGTCCAGGACACCTTTGTGCAGGTACAGTAGCAGAAACCATCACTGCTGCTTCTCTTCCCACTTAGATAAAAACTGGGGGCAAGCACTGGGGCATCCCCCTCAGGCCAGTGGCATTGCTCAAGGGCATGGCACTGGTGTGATGCCTGGCACCTGTGGTCTCTCACCGGGCTTGTCCCTCTGGAAAGGAAAATCTGCTCTCAGAAGGGGTCTGAGCTGAGTAAGCTGAGCTGAGCTGAGCTGAGCTGAGCTGAGCTTCCTGCTCACTGTACCTGCTCACTCCTGGGTGTTGCAGTGACCCATTTCCCTGCCACAGCTCTGACTGTCCCTTTTCCAAAGGGGCAGGGGAGGTTGCAAAGCTGCTGGCCAAAAAAGAGGTTTCTTGAAAGCCCTGACTCCAGGACAGGGTATAAGATGCTTCCCCCTGGCTGGAAGGTTTTCCTCTCTTCCTTTTCGTGGGCTGGGAAGATGTCCAGGCACTTCTGTCCGCTTCCCAACATGGGATTCATTTTGAGTATAAGCAGAGCCCATGGACACAGTGCCTCCTGTGCTCTGGCTGCAGGCATGCGCCGTGGCCCCCATCACACCCGCCTCTTCATTGTTCTTGCCCTCTGCTTTCAGCCGGACTTCTCCCCGGGATACTGCTGGCCTTTCCAGGGGACTGAGACCGAGGTGCTCATCCGGTTGCCTGTACAAATACAGCCGATGGCCATCACCTTACAGCACACCTCCAGCACAGCTGCTCCACCAGGGATTCGTGGTAGTGCCCCCCGAGATTTCAGTGTCTATGTAAGTCTCTGCCAGGCACTGGGGGCTGGGAGCTGCCCATGGGGAAAAGCTGTAACAGGGACTTGGTGCTCTCTGCATGTCTGCTGAGATCCATGTGCTCTCAAGCACTGCCCTTCCCTTCCCTAAGGGGACACGTCAAGGGACACTCCGGGTAGTGTCACCCTTCCCAACACTTGCTTAGAGCGTTTTGGCCCGGCCCTACGGGGGCCCTGAGCAATACACAAGGAGGAGACTCAGCCCTCCTACATCCTATGCCAGACTGCACTGGAGCAGCAGGGGTGTGGTGCAGATGACAGGCCTGGATCTGGCACTGGCATTTCCTTGTGGTCAAGTGGAGCCTCACCTGCTCTCCTATGCTTTATCTCCAAGGGACTGGATGAGGAAGGCAAGGACAAAACTCTGCTGGGCACATTCACCTATGCCATGCAGGAGGAGCTGACCCAGACCTTCCCTCTGCAGGTGCAGCAAGTGGGTGTGGGCAAGAGGCCAGGGCAGAAATGCTGCTTTGCCAGGCCCAGCCACAGCCTAGAGAAACATTGGTAGGACCATGTGGCATCTGGCAGGCTGGCAAAAGCAAAAATAAGGCTGCAGTGGCCCCACAACTGCTTGGGTCCCTGGCACTGCCTGGCTGCACCCACCAGGCAGACAGTGGCAGGGAGGATGCCCAAGCACCTTGCCCCAGCACCTGCAAACTTCAGGCTTCCACAGCTGCCTGGCACATTTTCTGAGGCCAGACACAGGGCTCCTTGGCTACCTGGGTGGGAGAAAGGAAGGAGGGAGAAACTGCCTGTCCATCTGGGGTGGGAGGTGATCCCAGAACAGGAGCTCAGCTGGGAGAGGAAGATGTGCAGACCCTGCTCTCCCTCTCTGCACCCCAGGAATGACACTGCTTTTTTATGTGATTTCTTTGCAGCTTGGGATCCCCGGAGCCTTTCGGTTTCTGCAACTTGACGTACGGAGCAACTGGGGAAAACCAAGATATACCTGCATCTATCGAGTGCAGGTGCATGGGAAGAGTGTGGGAAGGAAAGCCATGAGTTAGGCAACAACAGCAACAAGTGGGGGCCTTCCGTCATGGAGAAACAGTGCAGAGGTTGGTGGCTGTTTGTTTGGTGCAGAGCAGTGCCATTTCAGAGTTCCTCTCAAAACTGCCAACTTCTGCCTTTCACAGTCTGGGGCCTTCTTCGGGCTTTCTGCTCTCTGCCCATCACTGGCAGAGATGATGAAGAGCAAAAGGAGATGACTCTCATGTAGCCTTTCCTTGCCTAAGTTCCTCGATGAAATCCTTTGGCACGAGGGCTGCTCCCCCACCTCAACTCTGGAAGTGGTCATCAGAGCCTGGCAGTTCTTGGGTGTGGTCATCTCTAAAGCATCTCTAAAGGGCCCCCTTCCATTCTGGGGATACCTTGCCTCTGGGGGCTGGGCTGAGAGATGGAATGAGAATGAGAGATGTTCTCTATTAACCCCTGTTCCTTTCCCCACAGGTCTGTAGGGATCACAGGCAGATGAATGGACAGCATAGCATCCTCTCAGGATACTCTTGCTGTCCTGCCCTTGCCATGTGAGCACACTCAGGATGAACCTCTCCATCATTTTTCCAGGCACCCAGGCTGTATTTCCCTGGATCCTCCTTCTTGACAAGCGTCCAGTCATCTAGGACCTCTCATGTTAACCAAGACTGGTGATAAGGTCTGATTAATAAAGATGAGGCAAAGAAGGCATGAAGTATTTCAGACTTTTCCTTATCCTTAGGTGACAAAAGCTCTACTTCACTAGGCCTTGGGCAGCTTCCTCCAATGGGACCCGTTTTAAGTGGTGTTTGGACTAGGGGACCACCAGAGATCCATCTCAAGCTGAACGACTTTGTGATTCTCATGCAAAGCTGGATTTAAAGAAGGAAACTTGTTGCATACTAACATGTTTGTGGAAGCAGTTAAAATACATACAACTTAAATATAAGGCTGGTAAAACCTATGCACACTGGAACAGGACTGTGGAATACAAGACCAGGTCCGAGGCAAACCTGAGTTCTTCTACAGAGCTATCACTTTAGCCTGGAGGTACTGACCACCTGATAAAGTTTCTCTCTCTCTAAACCAGGCAAATAGAACACTGTCCTAGTAGTTATTAGTGTATTGAGGAATTCAGGTGGAACACTTTACTGGCTAAACCAAAGGGTTAATCTATGAAACCCCAGAAAGCCCTTCTGCTAACTTCAGTGACTGACAAGTGTCTGATGGACCTAAGTCATGGCATGACAGACAATCACTGCCATATCATCAGGTCCTTCAGTTTACTGGCCTGTGGTTAAGTGAAACCAGTCCCAAGGATTTCAGAATGAAGCAGAACAACTGTCTCAGCCATATGAAATAAACTGCCCACACATTCATTACCAAGTAAAGAAGGATAAAGACTGGTTTATGACAAAAAGGGGAGGGTATAAATGGCTTTTACATTTTTATAGTATCTCAATGTGTCTTTGAATTATTTGTTTGCAATACCTTTTGCTTTTCTAAAAGTTAACTAAATGACCTGATTTCCATCAGCTGTGAGTTTGACAGGCTAATTACACAGTAAACATAAAAGCTTCCATATTTTCAAGTTTGTTGTTAAATTTGTTAATTTTCTGCTGGTCTAGTAGTTCAAGACAGGATAGACAAAAATGTTGATTTTAATAATAACATAAATTCAACTTCTTAATGCAATACAAGTAATTTTGGTATTTGCAAATCTGACTAGAAATGGTGGCCTGGTCTCATTTCCTGCTTTGCACTCAGCAGACAGCTGGTTCAGCCTTGGTGGTTGCTGATAACTTTCTCTTCTGAGGTGGTTAAAGAAGGATCTTGTCCTTGGGTACTTTCCATAGCTTTTATCCTTTTTCACTGATGTCTTGCATTGTTAGTGACTTCTTCATTTTGGTGATGCAAATCTTTGATTCCTTGCTCTGTTTTGACCCTTGGAAAGAAATTCACTGTTATACACCTGCCTGAGTAAAACTGTCATTTGCCACTCCCTGCAAATAAAACTAAGCTCTAAACAGAAATACGTCCAGTAGGATTTGACCATGTGATACCAAAAGTTGGATCTTTGTAAGGGCAAAATGAAAGAATCTCTGATTCTACCTTGGAGTTTGGAAAATTCAAAAGCAGAAAGATCACATGGCCTCTTATATCCTATCACCTATCACATTATCTCAGTTGTACAACTCCTCATCTAGGGCTCAGTCCTGAAAGGTTGTTCCCTGTTGTTTGTAGGGTTATCGTGAGAACTTTTTGAATTAATTACTGCAAAAGTTAGTCTGCAAGAAGGATGCTTCTCTCAGTTCTAACCCACTCTAAAGATGCAGTGAACTCAGACTAATTACATTCAAGTCAGTTTCATGGCACAATCTGATCCTTAATAGTGAAGAGGGGGATGAAAATGAAATAATTTTAGAGTGCTATTGCTGCTCTAGGAAACAATGAACCATAGCAAGAATGGGCAGTGGAAGGATGTACAAAGATACGAAAATGAAAGACCCCCAAGAAATGCATGAGGACAGAGTGAAAAAAACACTGTACTTGGGAGAAAGAAAATGGACAAAACCAGCATCCTCAAAGGCAACTGGTAGAAAGAAACCTGAAAATCTTTAAGGCACCTGGCTCTTTTGCATAATCTATGGATGGAGGTACAAAACATAAAATTTTGCTGATAGGGCTTCTAATCTGCCTATGCAGAGGGATTATTCTCACTGTCTGTGACTTAACAGATGTGATTGCTAGGGAAAAGCACATAGTTGGTACATTCTCCAAGGCACCATTGCAAACCATTTGAATTTCAACAAAGCCAAGTGCAAGGTCCTGCATGTGGGTTGGGGTAATCCCAAACTGAAATACAACTTGGGGGATGAAGGTATTGAAAACATCCCTTAGGAGAAAGACTTGCAGGCAATGTGCTCTTGAAGCCCAGACAGCCAACCATATCCTGGGCTGCATCAAAAGAAATGGGGCCAGCAGGTCAAAAGAGGTGACTATACCCCTCTACTCTGCTCTTGTGAGACCCTTACCTGTTCAGTTCTGGGGTGCCCAACATAAGAAGGTTGTGGATCTGATAGACCAAGTCCAGAGGAAGCCCACAAAGATGATCATGGGGCTGGAGCACCTTTCCCATGAAGACAGATTCTGAGAGTTGGGCTTGTTCATCGTGGGGTAGGCTCTGGGGAGACCTTATAGCAGCCTTCCAGCACCAGAAGGGAGCCTACAGGAAACCAGAGGATGGACAAGGGCATGTAGTGATAAAATGAGGGGTATATTTGAGTGTAGTATTTAATTAAAACTATGGAAGGAGTGACTCATAAAAGCTGCTACTTTGAATATTATATGTGCTCAGTCTGATTGTTTTGCTCACAGAAGTCACAATTCATGCATGTTCAAGCTGTGCAACCTGGGAAAAAATGTGGTAAGCATAATGTTTCAATGATTTTAGGAAAGAGAAAGAGAAAGTGAAAGAACAGAAGTTAGAGAGGTATAAAACAGAAATTCACAGGTCCTGAATCCAGCGCTGGCCCAGTCAATGGGGGAGGGTTGATGTCATGCATGCAGGAGGGACATGGAGCTGTGGAAGCCAATTCAGAAGAAGTATTTGAAGATGATCAAAGGACATCTCTCATACAAGGACAGGCTGAGGGGGTTGGTGTTGTTCAGCCTGGAGAAGAGAAGGCTCTGGGAAAAATTTCTAGCAGCCTTCCAGTACCTGAAGGGGCCTACAGGAAAGCTGGAGAAGGACTTTTTGCAGAAGCAGGTAATGATAGAACAAGGGGTAATGGTTTTAAATTGAAAGAGTGTAGATTTAGGTTAGACAGTAGGAAGAAATACTGTAGTGTGAGAGTGGTGAGACACTGGACCAGGTTGCCCAGAGGAGCTTTGGATGTCCCCTCCTTGGAAGTGTTCAAGACCAGGCTAGGTGGAGTTTTGAGCATCCTGGCCTAGTGGGAGGTGTCACTGCCCATGCAGGGGGTTGTAACTACCTAATCTTTAAAGTCCTTTCTAACACAAACCATTCTGTGATTCTGTGATCCTGTAGTCTCCAGCAGGTGTTGTGGGGACAGCCACCAAATGCCTACCAAGATGCTCTCTCACTCTCCTTGCTCACTCTCAACTCTGAAGAAACTGTTTACCAGGGAGAACCTCCATCCCCCACTGGATGCAGGAGGAAACTCTGACAAAGGATGTGGAAAAGGCTGAGGTGCCTAATTAATTCTTTGCCTCAGGCTTTAGCAATAAGATTGGTTATAAAGAAGAAACCAAACTCCCTAAGCTAGGACACAGGTACAAGGAGCAGAATGACCTCCCCACATCCAGGAGGAGATGGTCAGTGACTTGCTACACCATACAGACATCCACAAATCTATGGGACTGGATGGGATGCACCCAAGAGTGCTGAAAGAACTGTCAGAGGTGCTCACCAAGCCATTTACCATCATCTACCTGTAGTCCTGGCTGACTGGAGAGTACCAGCAGGCTGGAAATCAGCTGATGTAACCCCCGTGTATAAGAGGGGACAGAAGGATGGTCTGGGAAATTACAGGCCTGTTAGTTTGACGTCAGTACTGGGGAAGGTGATGGAGCAGCTCATCCTGAATACCATTATGGGGTACATAGAGAACAACCAGGTGATCTTGACCAGTCAGCATGGGTTCATGCAGGGCAGATCCTGTTTGACTAATCTGATCTCTTATGACAGGGTGACCTGCTTGTTGGACAAGGGAAGGGCTGTGGATGTTCTCTACCTTGACTTCAGCAAGGTCTTTGACACAGTTTCCCACAGCATTCTCCTGGAGAAGTTGGCTGCTCGTGGCTTGGATGTGCACACCCTTCACTGGAAATAAACTTTGGCCAGATCCAAAGAGGTGTGGCCAATGGAGTTAAACCCAGCTGGCGCCCAGCCACAAGTGGTGTCTCCCAGGGCTCAGTGCTGGGGCTCTCCTGTTTAACATCTTTACTGATGATTTGGATGGGGGGACAGAGTGCACCCTCACTAAGTTTGCAGACAACACTAAGCTGGGTGGAAGCATCCATCTGCCTGAGGGTAGGGAGGCTCTGCAGAGGGATCTCGACAGGCTTTATTGATGGGCTGAGGCCAACTGTGTGAGTTTCAACAATGTCAAATACTGGGTCCTGCACTTGGGCCACAACCACCCCCAGCAGCCCTACAGGCTTGGGGAGGAGTGGCTGGAGAGCTGCCAGGCAGGGAGGGACCAGGAGGTGCTGACTGACAGCTGAACATGAGCCAACAGTGTGCCCAGGTGGCCAAGGCGGCAAACAGCATCCTGGCCTGCATAAGGAACAATGTGATCAGCAGGAGAAAGGTGATCTTACCCTTGTACTCAGCCTTGGTGAGGCTGCAGCTCAAGTACTTTGTGCAGTTTTGGGCACCACAGTATAGGAAGGACATTGAGGTGATGGAAAGGGTGCAGAGAAGGGCAATCAGGCTCTTATGAGAAGAGGCTGAAGGAGCTGAGGCTGTTCAGCTTGGAGAAGAGGAGGCTGAGGGGAGACCTCATTGCTCTCTTTATCTACCTGAAAAGAGGCTATAGTAAGGCAGGGGTTGGCCTTCTCCACTGAACCTGGTGTCTAGAGATTGTTTCTCTCACATATTCTCTCTCTTCTCTTCTGGCTGCTGTTTCAAAACAGATTTTTTTTTCCGCTTCCTAAATACACCGTCACAGAGGTGCTGCCAGCATGGCTGATGGGCTCAGGCTTGGCCATCCGTGGCTATCTTGAAGCCAGCTGGAACTGGCTCTGCCAGACATGGGGGAAGCTTCTGTCAGCTCCTCACAGAAGCCCTGTGCTTTGCCATGCAAAACCAATATACTTCCAATTTTCCCTTCCCTTCTGTCCTCTTCTCTCCCCTCCGCTTCTCTCCTATATTCTCTTCTCTTTACTTTGGGAAACATCAGCTTTCAGATGACAGCTTTAGAGAAAATGTGAGTTAGGTTAGTATGGATTGAATGTCACTAGCCCAAAGGCCTCCTGAGGCACCCCGGCATGCCCCTGTCACAAATACAACATGTCCTCAACTTTTATGCTGACAAAACAGTCCAATACGTGTCACACTTGGGTCACAATTACCCGGGGTACACTGGGGAAAAAAGTGCATGGGGGTGCTCAGTAATTGCTGAAACCTAGGAATAGCTTAGCTAAACTACTGCTGGGTAGCGGAGGCGCATAGATTAACCAAACTTTCGTTTCGAAAGGCAGCAGTTCTAGGAAAACAAGCGCAGTCAGGCAACTCGGGGAAGGACGCTTTATGCCGCATCTCCAGGAGATGGTGCTGTTCTCAAGCCTGTGGCAGCTTCTCGAGGAACAGGCCCAGAGGGTCTGCCTGCCTTTTCCGGGTAAATTGAAGGTTTGCATCTTTCACAATTAAATAACCACCCATTTGATTGGGTTCCTGTGCTGCGGGAGTGCCTGTTGAAGGGCTCACATTGCTGAACTTCTCAGTCCTGTGCCATCAGCCTGCAGAGGTGCGTGCTTGGGGTGGAGGGAACCTCTAGCACCCATTTGGAGGGAATTTCTGAGCCTCCATCAGACAGGGAGACTCAAGGGAAATTTTGTGTCTTTGCTTTTCTTCAGAATCAAACCCTCGTGCCTTGTTCTAAACAAGATATTTAATCCCAGATCCATAATGGGAGTGCAACACCCAGTCAAACAGTGCCAGACTGGAAGCTTTCACCTCTGCTGAGAAATCCTCAGTCCCCATCTCAGTTCCCAAATAAAAGCCTGTGGGAACTGTTGGCTTCAGACTGGAAAGCACAGCAGGCAGTGTGCTGGGCAGGGAGCTGCTGAAAATTGCCTGAAACCATGTTGCCATTCAAAAGAGTGCATCTCAAAACCTAGCTTACCATCACCACCTGTGCAGTATTATGGGTCACTTCTGCTCTTCCAACACAGTTCCTGGGACCAGGATGTTCTTCCTCTCAATGCCAAGTGACTACTGCTCATATGAGTTACAGGCTTGTGAAGGCTCAGATCCTGTTCTCATTTTTTCCTTAGGATTCTAAACCACACAAAGAAGTGTTGTAGATGCCTATTATGGACTGTTTTTCAGGAGAGAAGCTGGTTTAGTATTCTGTTCTTAAATCAAGCAACATTTGTGACAAAGGCTTAGGTTAGGGAAAACAGCTAGAGACTCAGTTATTAAAAATACAGAAATAAGCTTTGGAACATGGATTCCAGTTCCAGGCAAGATCCCAAAATCCTGCTCCTGCTCTCAGCCTATATCCTTCTCCATCTTACTTTTTTTTTTTTTCCAGAAGAACGTCGTCACATGGAGACCTGGGTCATTTCCCCCATCCTGAGCTTAAAGACAAAGAACTTGTGGCTGGGTGGTCAAAGCAAAACTGACAAGAGGGTGGTTAAAGCAAAACTGCCGAGCACATATGGGAACTGATGTCAAACCTCCTGCCTCAAGCCATAGTGAAGACAAAGGTGTTGCCTCTCCCATTGCTCCAGCAGGTTAGTGAATCCTGACAGGCTTAGGCTTCGGGTGCAAGCTGATCCATGCAGCAGAAGGAGCCAAGAGCTTCTAGATGTGGCTGGGATAAGTCTTTCAGGCATCAGAAGAACTTAAATGTCAAAATCTTAGGTGATGGCAGGTTCAGACAGCAGACAAGGGGGCACTTAGACTGTGGATGGCACTTCTAATCTCCCTCAGACTTGGTCTTTCAGATGCAAGAAGAAAATTAACTTTTATCCTAGGGTGCTGCAAGACATTCCTAAATAAGGCACTGATCCTACTAAAGTCACTGAACTGCTCAAGCGAATCAGGTGGCAGGATCAGGTACAAATGCTGGGTTTGGTGGGGAACAAAGCCCAGAGACTTTCTTTTGCCATCAGTATTCAGGCTCTGAAGGATGGAATGTAGTTTCACCTAAAGATGAGAAGTCACAGCATTAGTTTTATTTAAAGAAAATTGCAATCTTTAAGTCCACAAATACACTTCAACAACAGCTTTTATGTAACGAAATATCTGAGAAGTTTAATTCACTATCACCTTTAAAAGAATTTAAATCATTGTTTTTGGCCGAGGAAATTTCATAAGACCCAAGTGTTCAAAGAAACATTTGCAATATGTATGGGCATCCAGTTCATGGACATTTAGGACCTCACAGTTGAGTGTTTTGGGAGGAGATAAAGAAATGGATGGTCTGGTATCCTCGTGCTCATTCCTTTGCTATTACATTTTTTGTTGCTGTTTGCTTCATACGTGCAGCAGAGATTTCTGGCTTCTGTTCCCCTAATTAAAGAACGCACTGAAGAATTAAACATATTTAATTCAGGTGCATTGTGATTTTTTTTCTTCAGCTTCTTGTAGACAAGTCCTTCAGTACTGTTGCTGGCACTAGCTTAGAAAAGCCTCTTTACCCAGGCAGACTATTTAAGCATGCACTTCATTTTTAAAATGTACTTGAGGCCTGTCGGAGTTGTGGTTAAACACTTCCCTGATTATTTCAGCTAAAGAACTGGGGTCTCTAGCTGGCTTAGATATTACTTATTGAGAAAAGTCTTGTCTGCAGAAAACTGCCTTGTCTGCAACAAGAAGCTATAAAGAGTGAGTTAGTGAATCAATGTTATTTTAGACCAGGAAGCTGCTCTGAATTACATTTTTCTGCTTTTGGAAAATTGCATTAAGCTCTGCAAATGAGCCACTGGGGATACAAGAGTGGATCATAAAAATCCATTATGATTATATTAGTTGCATTGGCTTTTAGAGTTGTAAAAAAATAGTTTCACTTCTTGGTTGAAGAGCTGCTGAAAACAGAATACTGAAGGATCTGTTATTCTGTTCTATTGCTCTTTACACCATGTACAGATATGCAAACAAAATAAGAGATTGTTTTGTGTAATGTGTTCAATATGCTTAAATTAATCCATGTAGTTTCCCCTCTGACATAAAAAATAAGGACTGCATTTGGCTCTGTGTCAACCACAGAGCAGTGGATAAATGAGCAAAGCTTTTGGTTGTTTTGGTTTGGGTTTTGTTTTGTTTAGTTTTTTGGGTTTTGGTTGTTTTTTCTTTTCTGTGACATTATGGGGAAATTAAAGAACAAATGAGTTTAGTTTTTTTTTTCATCGATGTGGCTAGCAGATGGAAAACATTATAGCCACCCCACACAAAGTTAACTTTTTATACTAAGAAATAATTAAAAGAAAATTAAATATCATCTCTATCAAAGAACCAATTGCAAAAATGGGAGGAGTTGTATAAAAAACATTTGAAGCTGATATCTGTTAAATATTATAGGTAACATTCATATGCGAGCACTGCAGCTCCAGTATTGCAATGCACATCACTAAAAGTTACAAGTGCACCTCTATAAACTGTTCAGGACCTCCTGTACCCAGAGAGTGAGGAGTTACAGGAAAGACATGGTCCTTCCCATGGCCCCCACCCCTCCTTTCCTGACTGGGCCTTTTATGACAATTTACAGTAATATTCATATTAGATTAATAAGTATATAGGACTTACATTAGAATAAATAGGACTTACGTATATGTGGAAGATCTCGATACATCTCCTGTTTTATCTATCCCAGGTATTATTCTTACAAATAGATATATTTGTATAGATAAAAATATTTGCAGAACTGTCCCTGGTTTCATTGAATCTTCACAGAGTTTCAGGTGCAGCTTACATTGAACCTGAATATCATTAAGTTCCTCTGCAAATTCCATCTAAGACTTTTCCACTGATAGCTGAAATAGGTTGATTAGCTGCAGATTTACATACAAGAAGATATGAGGTATGTGTGACACACCTATTTACAAGTTATACAAAAAAGCTCCATTCGATAAATTCAACTATACTGTCACCACTACTGCCCCCAACACTACAATAATCTAAATACTTGTGCATCTGAATGAAACAAGAGCCAGCCCAACCTTTTGAAAAAATGTGTATTTTTAATGGTTAATAATTTCTGTGTCCTGGCAGCATCTTGCTTAATAAGTCCTTATGTTATGTTTTCACAGAAAGACACAAAGCAAGACCCAGAAATAGACCAGTTAAATAACAGCAAAATATAATAGGAAAAAAAAAATCTTTGGTTTTAAGGGACCACAGGGTAGGAGGGTAAAAGTATGCAGGGTAGAAGTAACAAAAAAGTCTTTAATCAGTGCAGAATTCTTTATTCTTATGTAATAAAACATGCTGAGACAGGAGGGCCACCCTTCCTCTTGAATTCATTCTACAGTCTTATAGAAAGACTCGGTCATTCTACACAAGTGGTTTGAAATGAGTTTTAATGCACAAACTACATTTCAAGACACTTCTTGTACTGCAGTCACTTTACAGACTTCACACGTTCTCCCCATCTTTATTCTGCTAAAACCCTTGATCTCCCTGCAGTGGCAGGAGGAGTAGTTATACAGGCTGTCACCAGAAATGTGAAACAAGGCTTGCTCATAGAGCTTCTTTCCACCTCATCTGATGAAGATACTGCAGTCTTCATGCTGTACATCAGGAAATGTTGCCACCTGTTCAGCTCTGCCACTGTGAACCCGCAGGTGATGGAGTCTGATTGCACAGCCAGGTCTGACATCGAGATGCAGAGAAGAGTGAGATGCCCTGAATCACTCCTGTCCTCCCAAAGCACTGTCTGGTGTATCTCACTCGATCAGCCAGTTAAGCAAATTCAGCACAGTGTCAAAACATCACTAATTACTTCAATAAAAACTGTATCTGCTGACTCCAGCTGTTTCCAGGTGTCATTGCTTTTATCTTTCACCTTAAGCTTGTGTGAAAGTGCACCACACAGTCTCTGGCATGTTCATGGAAAGTTAAGGCTACACAGATAAAATTGCTGGTTATTTCATGACACTTTTATCAGGTGGCCAGCTTTTATGGAATACATATGAGTTTTTTAAGCTTGTGTTTATTCATTGATTTAATCAAACTGCAAAACAGTTGGTAATTTTTGATAGGGTGACAGAAATAGTCATGAACACATAGTTCATACTGAACACTAGAAATTAGCTATCCACTAGGGGACAGCAGAAATCCTACTATTGTGACAAATAATAAATAATATCCAGATATAACTCAGATAATAGGATCAAAACCAAATACATTGTGATATCTGCCAGGACTAAAATGTCTCTCAGTTTTCACTGGGGAGCAGCCCATCAAATTTGCTTAGTCTGCTGATATAACTTAAAATTGTTAAGGTCATTGAAATAAAAGTGTAATAATGAATGTTAAAATTCTTTATAAAAGTAACTTGCAGTCCCATGCTTAATTTTGTCAGAGATAAAATGCTTCCTTCCATACCACCTCGACAGACAGAGACAAATTAGTCTGGTGTGTAGATCTCTGGACAAGGGACCTAGGGCTGGATTTGCTGAAAATAAATCATCAGTATCCAGAGAGACAGAAAATTTTGAACAGTTTAGTCTGAAAATGTTTGTGAACAAAAGGGCTTTTAGAAGAATCATTCCTCTAAAACTATTCCATTAAGTCTCATGCTGTTGTTACTGGAATACATAGGAGGCAATAATTTCCCGATAAAAATTCCTGGCAAGTTCAGCTGATTCTGTGTTCAGAACTGAGACATATTCTCCATCAGAGCAAAAAAACTAAAAAGGTCACACAGCATGGCAAACATAACTCAAAGAGAGGTGACACGAGTGCTGTTGGAGTGTGGTGTTACACTCTGAGCCCTCCTTCTGCTGACACAAACCTGCTCGCCCTTTGCTCCACAGATCCCTTCCTCCAGGAAGGAATTAGTCAGGGTCTACTCATGGCCCTTTCCAATGACACTCTTTGACCAAGGTCTGCATTAATTGGTGCAATGTTTCATTGCTCTGTAATGGATGTTTAAACAACAAGGCCTTTGCTAATGCATTTTGTAGCTGCATACTAAGATCAATGCCAAGACACTACCACAAGCATAGTCTGAAACAAACTGATGATAAATAATCTATTGCTACTCCCGTTATCAAACATTGGCTTGCAACTGAATAGCTTTTATGTGTTCCCGCTAGACTTGCCAGACATTCATTTAGTCCCCAGAAAAGAGGCAGTGTGCAAAATGGAGGAGTAGGGATGGTCTGATATGGACAGTTTCTCTTACATCAAGGAAGTTTAACTGGTTGATCTGGCCAGGGAGCTCTGGATGAACTGCACCATGGCAGACACCAACCAGGCAGCATTCAAACATCAGAGAGAGAGAATAAACAAAAAGTGCAATTGTCCACCCAATGGTTCAAGAGTAAAAGCCTATCTGGACCCTTCAAGTCACAAGAAGAATGGGTTAAAAAAATCATGATATAAAACAACAACAAGGAATATTTATGCATGCTTTTTAGCCTGGGAGCCTTCAGCTTTTGGTATTTCAAGTCTTCCCACAAAAGTAAGGAGCCTCCCCACAGCTCCTGCGTCTGGGTCTTTGAGGTCACCAACAAATGCTAATTTTGGCCATCAATTTAACTGTAAATTAGCAACACTGCAAAAATTACTTGAAAATCCTAAGGTGCCTTTTTGTACATAGTACATGCGGATATGTGATCTAAGTGAAATCTTAAGTTTTACATAGAATATGTTAAACAAAAAAATTACTTTTTCTTAGAAGCTAGTTTCATGGCATGAGCTTAACCTTATGAGAAGGATGCTGATTAACAAGGAATCTATCCTGGAATCCTCATATGAAACTGTAGTCCTGAAGGTGGTTTTTAAAGGCAGGCAGGGAATTGGCATGTGCGAAAGATGTGGCTCAGGTATTTTCCTGGTCATATCTTTTGCTCCAGCCCTAGCAGCTCCCCAGCAATTTGTTCTGTGTAAATCCCCCCCACCCAACTGAGATCTGTAATGATGAAAACTCATTGTTACAAATGATACAAGGCTGAAATGTTTTATCTTGAAAATGAAACAGATGCCACATGAATTGATCTTTGATGATTTCACAGAGGCCTCAGGTGATACTAAAAAACAGGGGCAGGGAATGGAGACAGGAATGGGATAGAAAGGGGATGGAGGCATGAGGAAATCCTGGCTGTGGTCTTCCTATAGACCATGAGACCTCAGGCTATTCTAGACTAACCTGCCAAATTAAGGCAATGATGAACATATTGGGACAGTGCCAGCATTCTTCATATTTTTTTCAGATATTTATGCTGAGAGCATTTCCTCTTGAACACAAAGAACATGCCTAGAAGGCAGAGCTTAGAGAAAATCTCTAATGCTTCTCTATCTTTTGGCACCCGACCACTACCGAATTTTTAACTGCTCAGAATTAATTACCTTCATCTGTGAACATCATGATCAATGTCCAAGATGCTCTATAAAAGTTCAAATCTCATTTGAAATGAAGCATTGCTCTTTTGTTATGGTGCTTAAGACTTTTCTACATTTCTACATATGCTGTGAGTCAACCATTAAACCTTGGTCATTAAGAATCTATGAGAAGAATTACCTTTATTGTGATAAAAGACCCGGTCCTAAACATAATGATTATACAAATAAATATGCTATTCTGAGATAATGTGAAACTTCAACTTTCTTTCAAGTCAGCATCTGGGCCACCTATTTCACTTATTAACTATTTATTTATAGGAAATACAGTTTGGAAAGTACTTAAGGTATTAGAAAAATACTTAAAATATTAAGTAGAATATATAAAGAGATTTTAGCATCAAAGAAAGTGTAAAGCCCAGATATGTTTTCCTTTGGGTTTTGATTTGACTTACATAAAACAATCAAAAAATTCTGTCATGAGCGCTATGGTACTATAGTTTACTATAGGTCACTATAGGTACTATAGTTATTAACTATAGGTTACAGTCAGCCGCATCACAATGATTCCTGCATTCCTAAGTCTTGCTGTATTTTCTTCTGCATCTGCTTCCAAAATCTAATTCCAAATTTCTTGCCATCTCATCCAGTGCCAGCACACCATCCAAACTACCAACAGACTTTAAACAAATTAGTCTTTTACCTTCATGGAAAAATTTATGTCAGGTTATTATACCAAAGAAGTTCTGTGCAAGACCTAATGAAAAAGGAGACCACTTTTAGTATCTCATTTTTTTAACTTAATATGAGTCTTAACTTTAATATGAGTCACAAGTCATTGTGATTGCAAGGGATTTATCCAGGTTTAGGAAGCACAGTGACTATCTGTGTTCAAGAACGACTTCTGGATATACTTTTGATGCAGAGAAATTGAATGAATGAAAATTGTTTGGAAAGCAAACAGAGATGAAAACGTAGCTCCAACTGGAATAAAAGCTCCATGGAGGTTTAAACTACTGGCAAGGTGGTTGGGGCCAGGCAACTTTTGACTTTGCTGTGCCAGGCACAATAATCTTGGGCTGGCTATTCTGACACAATCTCTTCACCGTAGCCAGTGGTTGTTCAGGATTATTTTACCTGCAATCAGCCAATCATCTGAGATTGACAGGACACAGATTCTAAGTTGTATTTCTCCGTCTAACAGGATATACAAGAGCCACTCTGAGCCCTCCTCACAATGCACATTGAACTGACAATAGCACACCTACTCATAGGGAAGAGACAGCTAGCTTCTTTGGTGTGACTTTAGGGAAATCACATGTCACAGCACTCAAAGAAACGTGATCCTCACCAGTCATGTAAACTTTTGAATAATTAACAGGGACTGGGTTGGCACTGAATAAATTCCTGAGATGCAATCTGCAGTAATGCAGCTATAAAGGCCTCAAAGAATTCAGAGGTTTCTGCACACAACCAATTGATGTTACTTCCCTCCTCAGTGGTATGGTCACTGGCCTTCTAAAATAACTACCAAGAAGCTAATTCTGTTTACCCTGGCCTTTTACATTTCACTGGAGTGAGTTTAAAAGCCAGATGAACAACTTAGGTGTAGAGGGCCTACTGACTTCTAGACTTTATGTTCTAACCATAAATCCTTCTAAAAGTCTCTCAGCATGCAATATCTCCAGGTCTGAAATAGTGAACCAGTGCACTTAGTCCAGAATAATGCTGACACTAGAAAAAGTCAGGCAAACATATTTACACATGTAGTTCCCAGCTCCTGATACCCAGCTGCTTGTCTCTGACTTGTCTTTGAATGCTCTCCATCTTCCATTTCCTCTTATCCTGTGGAAGAACACTGAAATACTGGGTTCTAAAAATATCTGTCCCTTAGTTAATTCTGTCAGGGCACTAGATATATGGATGTGCTTCCCAAAAGGGGCATATCACCTTTGTCAAAAGAGGACATGGGCTTAAGATACTAACACATCAGAAAGAAGGGGTGCAAGGGTCCTTTCTCCTCACAGAACATAAGGCAGGAGGAGCAGGAGGGGGTTGTTAGGGCCATCAACACAGTCTCTCACAAGTTTGAACACATTTATGGGGCAGTTCATCTGGAAGGACTACACCTATGAGACATCCGTTATTCTGTTTCCCAGAAAATCCCAAACACTGCCTAACACTCCTCAAAAATGATGCACAGGAAAAGAAGCATAAGAGGATAAAAGTTGGCAGGATTTAATTTTACACTGGGGTCTTGATTTAATACTAATAATGCTGCACAGGAATTATTATCAAGGACTTGTACTATTCTCACAGTTTTTCACTGGTGCACAAATATAATACTTTTGCAAAGTGGGTAATATATTTATTTTTAAAATGAATACTTTGCGCCACTGCCATAATTTGCCTATGACAGATCATACCACGATTCACAAAGTCACAGAATTTCATTACAGTGTGGGTTGGAAGTGATGTCTCAAGATTATCTTGTCCTTGCTCAAGCAGGACCACCTACAGGCAGTTGCCCAGGACCACATCCAGATGTTTTTTTACTATCCCCAAGTATGGAGACTCCACAGCCTTTCTGGGTTACCTGTCTGTGCCACAGCTTAATCACCCCTCACAGACAAAATGTGTTTCTTATATTTCACACCTGTTTGAATTTTTAAAGACTTGCTTGGTGAATCCACGCTGGCTGTGGCTATTGGCTTTCTTGTCCTCCATTATGCCTGGAAATGGTTTCCAGGACTACTTGTTCCATCAGTTTCCTAGGAAAATGGAAGCAAGAACCTTGCCTCTTAGTTTTAGCCATAAGATGCACCTCTTAATGTTGTTGTGATGTCCCACACTGAACCAGCTGCCTTTGGGACAGAGGACAAGTGGGCCTCATTGTTTGAACAGCTGAGTAGTGAAGCTCCTTCTGGTATCACTTTGGAGGAAGCGAGAGGCAAAAAGGATGTACTAAAAGAGGCTTACTATGAAAAGGCCCAGGGTGGCAATCCTGTCACATTGCACAGTTCAGAGGGATTTCCATGACTCTCTGGCTACTACTTACATTGAGATTTTTTTTCCAAAGTAAAAAAACATCCTCTCTGTGTTTGGCTGGTTTTCCGTTCTCTCTCTTTTTAATCTGACTGCACATTATCTCTTACTTGTGTTCCCTCCTCCTTTTTCATAACCCTGCAGTGAGGAGACACACTCTTCCCCTCATATCCCTTTTTCAGTCCTCCTGGTATTCAGACACTTCTATTAAAATCTCATCTAGCTTCATTATTTTTTAAATATAAAAGGGAAAAATCTATTCCCTCTCCATTGCACTAATTTATTTCTTGACTACATACATCATTCAAAACCATAGGTCAATTGTACAAGAGAAAGATGGAAATTCAACTTGCACATCACATCTACAGCCCCTTCTGGGCTATGTGGCAGGGAAACCATACTAAATATAGAAATTAAATAGCTTCCATAGTTAATCTAGATTAAATTAAAATTTAAATATTGAAATTAAATAGCTAATGTGGCATTTAATCAGTAAACTAATGGGATCATGTTCCAAAGTATGAAACAGAAAATGGAACATTCAATATTTTCCACCCCAGAGCATGACTTTTAGGGTCTCTATCAGCTTTTGCTTAGGTGCCAACAATTTCTTTCATACAATATACCAGACAAAATACTTCTTTGTCACAGGAAGTCCTGGCCACAGCCCAGCAGATCTACTGCTGCTGGATCTCTTTTGGCATTTACAGTGCCTGGCACAGGACCACACACTGGCTGAAAATCATTTAGGGAGACACTGTAAAAGCAAACCCACTGCCAGGTCAGCTGTAGTTTGGCACCTGGCATGAGCTGCTCCACAATTATTTAAATCTAAATCTCCCCAGATCATCTGCTATGTTGAGGGACATTCCTCCTGTGTGGATGCTGCTGTTAACTTGCTCTTCCACAGATGTCTGCAGCAAACAGCAGGTTAAATACTTTATACCACCATAAAAATGTGCTAGAAACACAGTGCCACTCAGCCAAGGAGCTGCCCCTTCTGTCCCTTCCCCTGGATGCTGCTGTGACTCTTGACATTGGACATCTCTGTGCTTTTGGGAGCACCCCCTCATCTCGTTGGGATCCAGAAGCTCCCAGATCCCCCTAAGCCCTGTCTACCCTGTGGGTGGTAACTATGTAGCCCCATGGCAGCTGGGCATGGGAAAAGGCTCTGGTGAGCCTGTCACCAATGGAGGTAGCAACCCTCATTCCTAAAAGCTTTATAGACTCCTCTCCATCACAGAATCATAGAATTGCTCAGGTTGGAAAAGACTTCCAAGATCACTGAATCCAACCTTGTCCTAGCCCTATCACCCTATTTCTGATAACCCACCACTAAACCACATTCCCAAGCACCACATCCAGATGGTTTTTAAACATATTCAGGAATGGACACTCAATCACCTTCCTGCAGAGCCTGTTACACTGCTTAACAACCATTTCTATAAAGAGGGTTCTCCTGATATCCAATCTAAACCTCCCCTGATGCAACTTGAAGCCATTTCTCCTTGTCCTGTCATCTGTCACCAGTGAGAAAAGACCAACCCCACTCTCACTACAACCTCCTTTCAGGTTTAAGAGTGATAAGGTCTCCCCTCAACCTCCTTTTCCCCAAACTGAACAGCCCCAACACCCTCAGTTGCTCCTCATAGGGGATGTTTTCCAATCCCTTCACTGGCTTTGTTGCCCTTCTTTGGACTTGCTCCAACACCTCAATGTCCCTTTTGTATTGAGGTGCCAAAAACTTGACACAGTACTCAGGTGTGGGGCCTCAGCAGTGCTTAGTACAGGAGCAGGATCACTTCCCTAGTCCTGCTAGTCACACAGTTTCTGATACAAGCCAGAATGCCATTGGTCTTCCTGGCCACCTGGGCAAGGAGTATCATAGTATGGTGTGTAAGTATCGTAGTATGGGTACAAATATCTGGAAACCTCACAATGCTTCCACACCACATTCCTATATAAACTTCATGGCTTCTGCTCCTTACAGTCCAGATGATGGACATGTTTGCATTCCCCAAGCAAGCTGCATTCTTTAAAGTACCCCAAAGCTCCCAGATTATTTTTTCATAGTATTGCTAATGCCAAAGGCCCATAAAGTGTTCTCCAAAGTATATTCCTGCACCCAGATGCTTTAATAATTTATAACATCAGCAAATCACAGTGTTGGCACAGAGATGCTTTAATTTTAAGCTGCTGTAAATCTGGACCAGATACATTCTGCTGGGCCAAATGAAAGGCAAACAACAATAACATGACAAGACAGCTGAAATATTCAGTACATTTGGAAAGGTGCTTGGAAACTCGGATATTTCACAATTTATGCATCACTTCTGCAGATGCTTAAGGAGGATCTGATTTGGCTGAACACAAAAAAAAAGATGCTAATAAGGTCAAAAGCATCCATGTATTCACACTACATAACACAGTGTTACATAAGACAGCAAATTCCTCAAGACGATCATGTGCATTTGTGTCACAATATGCTGTATAATTATAAAGTAATTCCTCTCATCTACTTTTAATTATGTCAGGCACATGCCACAGGAAACAAAAATGAAAGCAAAAAGACCACAGCTGAATAAACTCATATAATCTTCCCTGTAGAGTGATAAAGGGCAGTCACAGACAGTCATCTCTGGGGTAGGACACTGCAGATTTCAATAGCACAGAGAAACATTGTGTGTTGCTGTCCATTTGGGATGGAGAGTAGAGATGTAAGAGACAGAGAGCAGAAAACAGTGCCATGATTGCATGCTTAGTCTGTACAGGCAACTTTACCACCATCAGGAGAAGCTTTTAAGCAGTTAAGTTTTTCTTTATTTTGGTGAAAGACATAATATGTGAGTAAAGAAAACATAAGAGTTTGTGCATAAGAAAAAGCAGCATTCCAACAAATGGGAAAAATGATATAAAGTAATTTTAAAAATTACAGAACACTCCGGTAAGATGAAGCACAATATGTTGCACAGTTAGAGTTATTTTAAAATCCCTGCAATTAAAAAGTAATCAATTCACAGATCAGAAATCAAAAGAACTATGCTTTTGTTCACATGAAAAAGAAGGTATGATGGCTTCTCCTATCTGCACTTCTAAGAGCAAAAGGCATCACATTTAGACCACAAAGCTTTATCTGTATCTCCCGTTATGGTTTTATACCAACTCTTCTCTAGTTTCCTTTGCTAGCCCCCTCCTAATATTAATACTGCCTTTCAGACACTGGCTTCACCTTTCTCTTTACCCTATCTCTCCCAGGGGCTGCTAGTGTTCTGGCAACAAAACTAAATGGTAACTTACCTCTTCTTGTTTCTGATTACTTGGCTTAAAAAAAAAATGCCTGTTGACTTTGACCTCCTAAAATGTGTATTTGACCTTCCGTATTTGGAATGACAAATTAAAGATTCCCACACTGGAACTCTGAGAAATGCCAGGTGAATATCAGATAAACTGAAAAAGTAGAAAGGTGTTTCATCTAGACTATAGAGAATCTCACAAACAATTGCAGTGGGCTTCAGCACTTGAATATAAATATGCCTTTCAAAGAGAAGCATGTTTAAGCTCCAATACTAACATAACTTTTAACTTTTGCGTATTGCTGGCAACTTAACAAAGCAGAAGTTTCCACTGGAGCCTAAAGCATGCTTTGACAAAGTCCCAGCCCAACTGGAACACTGCTTTTAAAGGCATCATTGGCAGTTCCCCACTGATATCAAAGGATCATTTCTTCACTAGGAGTCCAAGGTGACTCCTTATACAGAAGGTAACAAGTATCTATGGCTTTGTCCATCTCTACTCTGCACCATATCCTCTGGCCTGCTTGGCATTAGTAGTGTCCCCTTCCCAAACTCATACTGTAAGGAGATGGGGGAAGAGGCTCTAAATGTGAGCACACACAGAGGGAATTCCTCCACAAATATAGTTCTGTCCCTGTCTGCCCTTTAGAAATGTTGTTGATCCCTGAATAAAGCTGAGGATGAAGGAGCTTCACAGCCAGGTGTCCAGAGTGCCTTGCAAGCTCTGACCATGGTGTATCTTCCAGTGCCAGCCTCATGGCTGCCCATGCTGGCTGCACATCAGGGCAAGGCCCAAAAGGAGAAAATATTTGAGTGGAAATTTCATCAGTTTTGTGTGTATTGTAAAGCTGATTTTAACCATTTTTCTATTCTTGCTTGCTTCTTGCCGTTCTTGTCTAGATCATGTTTCCACCAAATTCAAAGAAATCCTCATTACTAAACTCAACAGATCCACTTCACAACCACTACTAAACTTCTGATAGCAAAAATGCAATCAGAATTGGCTTTGCATTTGAACTTGTGTTCCTGTCTTGTGTGATTTTAGCAAATATAGCACCCTACTACTCACAGCTAACTGGTCCCCTTTTTAATTCAAGTGACAGATGTCTGCCTTTTCAAGATGATCTTTTCCCACAGCTGATGAGCTTTCTGTGGGCAAGAAGTTAGAAAAGCAAGTAGGGAACTGTACTTTATGAAAATTTTGGTTTGTTTTTGTTTGTTTGTTTGGGTTTTGTTTGTTGTTTTGGGGGGGGGGGGTTGTTGGTGGTGGTTTTTTTGTTTGGTTTGGTTTGGTGGGTTTTTTTTCATTTAGCCACAGAGATAGTTAGATTAGAGGTATACAGAGATCAAATAACATGCATAAAGTTAGAGTAATTAAAATGCAAGGTCTGGTTCCCGGTTCTACCCAGAGATAGAAGATGAAAAGCAATATTTGCAGAGATACTCAGCACTGGGAAAATCCTGCCCTCATCTCCATGTGATGAGGGACAGAGATAACAAAGAGAAAAAGAAGACAGCTGATAAACCCAGGTGAACTCTTGCTGTCTTTTAGAAGTGAAGGTCAATTAATTGTGAACATAATTATTTCCCCCTTAAAAAAAAAATACTGCAGAAAAAGCTTTCATCTACCAAATGACCTGCTGATTAACAAACTGCAGTGGCTGCCCACTGTATTAAGATTGACTCCCATATTTTTATTTAGCAACATTTCCATTTATTAATGGAAATGGCTGTCTGATCAGATTAAGCAGAGCAAAATAGCAAGAGACAAAAACCCCAAACAAGGTTGTTGTCAGCTGCCCTGATTGTCTGCCAAAGACACGAGTCCAGGAGAGTTCTGAGCTTTGCTCTATTCTGCTGTGCTTCCTGGGATTTATAGAGTACAGCAGCATTAATGAGCTCTGTTAGTCAGTCCCAAGGCACACCACATAAATCCCACAAACTTATAGGACAGCTTCTCCTCCAGGGCAGGGAAAGACCTGGGGGAAGTGGAGACCTGAGCAACCGGCTTCTGCGGAGAGAAAATCTGATGAATGATGAAAATTGCTTCCTTTTTTTTATTTTGCATTGCTGCCCTCAGGGAGAGATACACACCTGGCTTCCTTGAGAAGGCAAAAACCGAGGGTGAAGGTGGGGGGTAGGGTGGTTTAATTTGGTTTTGTTTGTGTTACTGCAGAAATGTGAAACCTACTTCACTAATCAAGCTACATGTTGTCTAAAGCTCCAATTTGCCTGCAGCTTCAGCACTAATGTAGGAAAGCTGTGAGGCATTTTTATACTTTCTACTCACATATGGCTATACGGTTGACCTGATGCCTATAAAACTCTAGTACTCCAGGAGATTGTGCCTGGAGGAGGATTTCAAAGGAGCCTTGCTGCATCTCCTCTTGCTCCCCTCCTCACCCTCCCAGTGTAAAAGGTAAACACTGAAGTAGGCATCTTGGGTCTTTTCTAGCAACTGGGACTAGCAATGGACCCTTAAGGCCAGTTTGACTCAGTGCTGCACACACAAAGTGGCCCAAAGCAGGCTTTAATTAATTTTCCTTGAAGAATCAGTCACCATGTGCTTACTGAGTCCACAATTTCTAGTTATCTTCTGTAGCATCTTACACTGAGGTCTTCAGGGCTTGAATTTTCAGTCATCCCATCGTTTTCAAGGGTGGTCATGAAGGCCCAGGGGAAACATGTCTTAAATTTAGACTTAGTAAATCTCTGCTCTTTGTTACAGTTAATTTGCATCCACCGGATACTGGTTTATCAGACACAGATATTAATATATTTGTACTGAGGACCCTGACCTCCTGGGTCAGGTTAGTACTTATGATGTCTTCTCATATAGTTAGTGTATCTGTGAAGAAATTATAACTTTGTTTTGCATGAGGACCACAGAAAGGATGGCAAGAAGGCATGGAAGCAGCAGGAGAGTCACATGGTTTATAAGGAGCTGACACAACTACCCGTTCATCTCCTCCACAGCACCGTGTCTCACAAAACGTGTATGCCATCTGGCTGAGGTAGAAGCCAGAAGAGTCTAACCATTTAATTTTTGGCAACAAACAATACTGTCTTATAGGGAACATTAGGGTCTCTGACTAGGCCAACAAGGTCCCTCCAGAAGCACTTCAGTATTTTATATGGTGTGAAACCTTCTAATGTAATCTATTTTTGTGGCTTCTCTACCTGGAGTCACAGAAATAAGCTTCCCAAATGAAAAAAAAAAAAAAAAAAAAACCAAAAAACAAAAAAAAAAAAAAAAACCAAAAAACAAAAAAAAAAAAAACCAAACCAAAAAAAGACACCCAACAACAAAAAAGAACTGTAATTTGCAATTTCCACCCTGCACATGTTCTGACTGCTTTCTGTCCCCAGCTCTTCTGACACAATTTCCCCTCACCTTGGTTCCAGAATATGTTATCACTTCAGTCAGCAGTGAGCAGGAAATTCAGAAAAATAAAAAGCAATGAAATATCACCCTAAAATCGTTTTTCTCACCTGAATCTATGTGATAACATTTATAACAGGAAAGGCTGCTCTGCTTACTGGAGACCACCACATAATGGTTTTGCTTTGTTGGTATTAGAGCAGAAAATACTGAGAATGTGGCCAAGCCAGACATTTCTGTGACTTGCATTACTATCAGAAAAGCACTGATGAAAGAGAAGGGACAAGCATTAGAGGTGGGGAAACCCTCTCGAGACCTACTGATATCTGGGTTAGACACATCAAAATTGGTGCATGAGAAGAAGACCACAGGTATTTGTATTTGTAGATCACAAATCAAGTTGTGATGGTATCTGTCCAAACCGTGTTGCAGAGCTGGTAAATCTCACCTGAGGGCAGGTAAATTAAGATTACCTCTAAACAATTTGAGAGGGAACCTCATTTGTATCCAGGATGTTTCTGTCAACAAAAATAAATTTTTCCAGACTACTGTCTGTCTTCATTTTCATTCCTGGTTGTTAGCGAGCACTGTCTTCTGTGCAATGAGTCAGTACGGAAGCTCCATCAAACACCTTTTAGATCACAGGGTAGGCTTTACTGTGCTTGACTGAAACATTTAAATCATACCTTAATTCTAAATTGAATGCCTGTGTTCCCTGTAGAGCGTAACAAGATACAAGGACAGGTCAGCCTGCCTGAGACCAGATGTCAAAACAGGATCCAGTTACACCGAGTGTTTTGACTTGGCTTAACTGTCAGCTGAGCCAAATGGGTCCTGGTTTAGTGGGTAAGTTCTATTTCCTGCTATTGAGCTAATGGCCTGATTTTGCACAACAGTGTAACACAGGGTATTTCTAACCTCTCCGAGAGCAGTCATGTCCGGGTTTTCCTGCATGCGGCCCTCTCCTTGGCTACAAAGTTTCCTTGAGCCTCCTGTGTTACTGACATTGAGGTTGGTTTGGACACTTCACAGCACAAAATTTAGGCACATTGGCCTTTCTGATTAAATCAATGGCCAACTAACCATGAAGACTTATCTGTCTGATTCTGACCAGCAGCTATGTGGACAGGAAGAAAAGTCTCAAAATTACTCCATGTTGTGATAATTCAGAACAGAGCTGCTTTTTTTTTTTTTTTTTTTTTTTTTTTATTATTATTATTATTTCCGTGAGAGAACACAAACTTATCCCAGCCCATACCTGGAAGAACCAGTGCTGCAGGTTCAGCTGTGCATTTTCACCACAGAGCTACCTTGAGGCATGTTCGGTCACATCAGCAACAAGGGCCAGGCCTGGACCAAGGTCACACTGCTGTACACCCAGAAAGGGAAAATAAGTAATGAACAGGGGCTTGTGGAGAGTTAATCCCAATGATTCTTTACTATCAGCTGTGAAAGATTTTGGGAATAGGGCTGCTGCCACCCTGAGGAGCAAGCTCTGCACACCTCAACCCCTTATCTTGGCAGAAGTAGCAGACCCAGCCCAGCTTCCCAATGAAGCTATTGCCATTTTGCTGCTCTGAGTCACTTATTTCTTTGACTTGACTAAAGCCATCCTTTTTTACCCATACTCCCAGGTCAGTGATGCAGGTGGTGCTGTACAGTGTGAGGTTCCAGTGCTGCAGTGCTGCTTCTCCTGACTGCTTTGGCCATTGTGTGTGCCCTGAGCCACAAGCTGCAGTATGGAAAATCTCTCTCCTTTCAGTCTGATTCCCACCTGCTGTGGGAATTCCCACCTGCTTCCTGGGAAGCCATGGCAAATATGAATCAGGGTGATATTAAATAAAGAGGTCTTCCAGCAAAGGGTCATGTCCAACAGACAAAGACTGCTCACTTTAATGGGCTCCCGCTGAACAAGTCAGATTTTGTTGTACTTGTTCCTTTGACCAATTAATGCAAGTATGACAGCTTTCAGGAGAAGTCAGACAGGACCTCAGGGAAGCAGCAGAACTAAATGCAGAAATCCTTTGAGCACAGAACTCACTGCAACTGCAGCCCTCAATAAAAAACTCAGTAAATTCAAGCATTGCAAATAATTAGTATTTTCCCCACTGGCAGTTTCCTGAGTATGATAATGAACTTTGTTCCTGATAAAGAGTCAAAATGTATTTCTGAGGTTCATGGCTATGCAATCAGACAGATATGCAAGTTCTGGAGGCTGAAAATTTATATATACTAATTTTCTACTTCCATGCCTTATTCCAATACTCTTTTGAGTCTTGCCAGCATAGGACATAATGAAACAGGCAGCATGAACTCCAATATCAAACAATGCAGCAAGACTGGGGCTCCAAACCCAGGTGATATAGCTGGGAATTTTTTTTGTAGAGACCCAAAGGGACAATGGAAAAAATGTTTTCTGTGCAGCATTTACAGATAGGCATGTGAAACATTTGTCTAGAAAAAGCCATTTTTCTGCCCTACTCACAGTGCACTGATTACATGTAGTCACATTTTCATGGATAGAATTGCACGCTTGTATATAGAGGCTTAAGTTTCATGTCCTGTCAGACAGACAGCCTGGACTTTTAATATATCATGAGCTACAGTGATAATTTAAACTATTGATTTTTCCCCTTCTACATTTTCTCATATGTAGCAGCATCATAACCAGACAGTGCCTTTTTGATTCTGCCTGGTTCCTAGTATTACTACTGCCCATATACAAAGGTGCACACAGGCCAAACAAGAAACCTGTTCAAAGCATTGAAAATAGTGTTTTGTGATCTTTCACCTTCATGTACACATAAGGAGGTGATTTGATTTTCCGAAGTATTTTGTAGGTATTTATGGAACAATGAATCCAACAGCTGCTTTTGTGCTCCTCCAATTCTTTTCCAAAGAACTAACTTTTTTTTGCCAGGTTCTCATCACCAGCTCTATGAAAATAGCACATCCAGTAGAGTGGAAAGAGCTATTATAGATTTCTTTTCTGTAAAATATGATCTAAATCACCAGTTTCTGTTCAGGTAATTCCCACATAAAGCCTGCTCACATCCACAAGACCTGCAAGACTTTATGTTATTGGGTAAGTGGCAGGAAAAATACTGTGGTGGGAAAACATTTGCAAGGAACAGAGGATGTAGTGAGCAAAAAGAGCTGATAGATGTTGTGCCAGGTAAAGACAAACTTTTGAAGGTTCTGGGAGTTTTATTTTTATTTTCTGAGAAGATGATTAGAACTTCATGGAACAAATGTTTTATTTTAAGTACATGAGGAAGGAGGTCTCTTTTATCTGGGACACAGTGAAAGCAGATCTGAAGAAGGAAGGGGAAGAAATAATTGAGTGGGTTTGACACACTAGAATGGAGCAGAAAGGAGCAAGGGCAAAACAGTGTGGATATGGGTCATGCAAAACCAGCCAAAACACCAAGAAGCAGGGCCTGAGTGCTGATCTCCAAGCTACTAGAAGAAGTTCTCACTACATTTTATGCAGCCTATGTTATTTCCATATCCTAGCCCTGGCATTTTTGAATCCTGAAAGGATAGATGGGCAAGCAGCAGAAGTCCTGAGCTCTCCTTGCTGGCCCAAGCTGTGCTGGACCACAACAGCTTATAAAGACATGGAGTGACTGGTCCAAACATTGCTGTTGCAGCCAGGGTAATGTGACCAAATTCAGACTTCTTGGTCTTCACTTTTTGACGTTTTGAAAATTGCTAGAGAAAGCTCTGGGAAGCATCAAAGGGATCAAATCTAAACAATGTTCTAAGAAAGCCATTGGAAATAAAGGACAATTGGAAAGGGTGAGTTTATTCATATCTGAGCAAACTGCCATAAAATGCTCTAATTGTCATGTCCATAAAAAGGGAAGAAATTGGCCAAAGTCACTAATACGCCCTTTGTACTCAAGAAAGCATCTCCTGAAGTATAGAGAGCAGTGAGATAGGCCTTAAGCAGAGGCCAAAGAGAAAGACACAAACTGAGTATGTTGTTTATAGTATTATAATTTTGAAAGGTACAATAGCATAATCATCCATTTATCTGGAAAGCATATACAAAACCTTTTATTTAGAATATGTATTTTATGTCTGTATTCAAACAAAATTTATGTTTTTACACATGTAAACCTACATAAATACACACAGAAATGTATGTGTATGTATTTATGCACACACACATGCTTGCACAGGGACGCTGTCTTTGCTGTCTCTCACACAGCAAGTGACCAGAGGCAGCCTCATGAAATTCCATGTCCAGTGAGGTGCAAAAAGTTCTGCTGCAGAAACATAACTTTCTTTGAATCCAGCATCAGCTGGAGCAGACACCTGAAGATCTCTTCACAGCAGCTGGCACATGGTGCCCTCTGATGCCCTGCTCCCTGCACATCAGTGACAGCTTCCAAGCGACCGTGCCCACCACGTCAAGGGGAGCAGCAGAAATCTCTGCTGTGTAAAAAAGCTTCCTCACTGAAATATTCCTCTTTTCCCTGTTAGAGCTTCCTTTCTAGTAGGATTCCTTGGAGAGCATTCTCAGCAACACATAAGCTGTACTATCAGAAAAGAACACCAGAAGCATATAGAAGCAGCTGGTCACTGAGAGAGCTTCCCTTATTTTCTCCACCCAGAGCACATCAGACTTGCTCCACTGTTTGAGTCAGCCCCTCCAAAAAAGCCAGCCTTTTCAAATTATTTTTCCCTAGAGGCTGTTAATTCTGACAGTGCAAAGGGATTTTCTGCCAGGGGATTTCCTTGAAAACACACCTGACATCTACATTAATGCTTCCGCCTCTGGCTGTCTTGCAAACATCCATCCTTATCTCTTTCCTCAGATTTTAGCCTTTGAGCCTGCAGCATCCCTGGGGCTCACCCAGGGCCTTGAGCAGCCTTCCACATCTCATGGAATAGCCTGTGAGCCTGTCACTTACAGCTCAGGACCAACGCTGTTGCTCTCACAGCCTAGAGGATACAGATTTCAATCGAGTGTACCCACCTGAACATGGCTTCAAAACAAACCATTTTTAAGATAAATGTTAAGACAGTGTCTCTTCAGCATCCTTAGGTCGCTTTGGTGTTACCCACACAGGAAATTCTTAGTAACACAAGCTCAGCATTTTCTGTGATTTTGCTGCCCAGCTTCTAAGTTTTATTACCTCCTCATGTGTGTAACACATGCCTGCAATGAAACTACAAGTTCAAATCAAAGCCCCTTTTCTTCCTCTTTTCTATTTCTTCTGCTGTTTTAAAGAGCACTTTTCACCCTGTAAAACGCAGTTTAGTCCCTTGCCCAGTACTGCTGTGAGCTCCAAGCAAAATCCACACTCATCTGGAAGGACAAACAGTAGCCAAGCACAGAAGATTGTGTCCTGCAATACTGCAGCTACTGCTGATGAACTTTTGAGCACCTTCACCTATTTATAGAACCAAAAGGGTGGTATTTGAAGCTGTGAGCAATCAGCAACAAATTAAAGGAACTGAGAAACATTAAGTCTCCTGAGGAATATCCAAAAGCATCCTCTTCACTATGCAGGTTTGCAGTGTGTCCCCCTCACCTCCTCAGAGGAACAGCACCATGATGACTTGCTGAAGTGTCTGCCCCTAGAGGCAGACACAAGCCTCCAAAGAAAAGCATCCTTTGCATTAACATCACTCTGCCTGTCTTCCTTCCTGTGGCTCCAACAGAAAATTATTTTTATTCAGAGGCAGATTTGGCAGGTGAAGAATGTATAAAACACAGCCAAAAAAAGAAGTTCTTTGATCATTGACATAACAAACACACTGCAGGGTTGTGGTGGGGGGATTATTCCGTTTTATTTTGGGGTTTTTTTGCCAGAGCCAAGGCTCTGTCACAGACAAAGGTAACATTTCTGTAAATATTAGAAAAAGAACCTCCCTTCAAGTTTCACAGTAGCATAGTCTGCTACTTTTTCTACAGGATTTTTTCAGCCACCCGTCAGAAAGATCTCTTCCTGGCAAACCCTCAAGGACTTTTGTGTACTGAGTTGCCCATAGAAGTTCAGGTCTTGTGATTTTCTCAGTCACCTTTACAGAGTCTGAGCTGCTCTCACCAAGGAGCAAGTTGTGAGTGCCCATTGAAACATGATCGTCTGTTCCACTTTCCAGAAGCAAACAAAACAACCTTCAAGCACAAGGGAGGAAACCCTCGCCAGCAAATCAGATTTCTGGGTAGCAGCAAACATGACTCATTGCTGAAGCCTACAAGAGACAAAACCACAGGCTGCTGGGCAGCAACTTATTTATGAAAATCGAGAGTAACTCAACTGTATGATGGAAAAATTGGCTTCCTCAATATCTACAGAGGCATTAATCATTCTCTGACAAGTTCCTCATATGCATGGAACCCAAACAGAATTGCACTCAGTTTTATCCTGCCCTCACACATTTCACTTACCAGCTCTGTCATCAGTTTTCTACCTTTGACTGTCCTGGTCCTTCCAGAACAACTCCATTCTGAACTTGCAGTTATTTTCTTACAAATAGTGGCTTTCTTGAATCTCAGACATCCCTCCCAGGTACAAATGATTCTTCATATTCCACTCATCATCCAGTTAAGCACAGCCTTCATTCCCATCATCTGAGTTGCTTTTAATGGGCCAGTGTTAATAGATTATTGTTAGCTGATGTAGGCAGCACCTTCATGGTGTTTGGACTGCCACCAGTGATCCCACATTGTATTCAGAGCACTACAGAGCATGTCACTTATGGTCACTACCAGTCACTTATGGTCACTACCAGACAATCACTGGCAACCTGACACCAGGTTGCTTTTAAGTGGCATCACTTTGAAAAACACGAAGGATCATTCATCTTCAACCAGTGAGAAGGTTTCTGTGTTAGGAAGGAGGAGGGGAGTTCTTGCAAATGTACAGAATTAAATTCTCGTGTCGTTTGATATAAATCTTCTTAGTGATTATAAATGTGTATGTTGAGTTGGCCCATATCACAGAATCCTGTTCTAATTTTAACATAATTTTTCATGAAATTAATAATATCTTTCTGGCTCATTTGTTAGAAATCCTAATTACTGTGGGTTGTTGTCCTGGTTTGGGCCAGGATAAAGGTGATTCGTCTGAGTTTCTTGTCGATGGTTGAACTTGCTGGGGTGGACAGCAAGTTTTCTCAAATGGAGTATTCCATCCCATGTGCGTCATCCTCGGTATGGAGTTGGGGGATCTCGAGGACCGAGCCACACCCTTACCAGCTGATCAGCCTCACCTGAGATCATCAGCAGAAGTGCTGGGTACCACCCCCCTTAACAGCTAAGTGTTCTCACCTGTGGCACTATAAAAGACCAGCAGAAGCTCCTGGCTGCCTCCCTGGCTGGCTGCTTGTGGCCCTGCTTGCTGCCCTGCTTGGTTGCCTCCTTGCTGCCCTGCCTGCTGCCCTGCCTGCTGCCCGGTTGCCTGCTGCCCAGTTGCCTGCCTGCCTGCCTTCACCCGGCATCTTGGAAGGATCCCACCCAGTCCGTTTGCCCGCCTGCTGCCCTGCCTGCTGCCCAGTTGCTTGCCTGCCTGCCTTCACCCGGCTTTGCGTGAGAACTGTTGGGGGAAAAGGGGGAAGGACTCTGATATTAATTTTCCTGTATATTTGTATATATATATATATAGCATTTTTCTTTTTTTTTCCTATTTACCATTATTGTTTTCATTAAAGTTGATTGGCTTAGCCTCCAACCCATAAGTCTCTCTCCCTTATTCTCTCTCCTTTCTTATCAAGGAGGAGAGAGAGATTAATAGAGAGCATCTGTCACCCGGTTTAATCGCCGGGCCAGTGTCAAACCGTGACAGATTTATTGGCACCCAACGTGGGGCCCGAGCTAATTGGCTCGAGTCCAATTTAAATTTCTACTAATTTGCCTGAATAGTTTGAGTTCCAACTCCAGCAGAAAGAATGGCTTTGCTGAGCTGGAATCAGATCTTGTTCCTTGGAAACTTCACAGGGTTGGAGATTAAGCCAATCATTCCGTACCTTTGGTATTTAGGGTACGCGATCTGCCTCTTTGCCGCTGGAATTGCTGCTACTTTGTGGTTTATTTTTCGTAAGAGTTGCGTACGAACCATTGTTGCGATATGGTCCGCAATACTGATATATATAATGGTGCATTGTGTAGTAGTGTTTCGTACAGAGGTACACAATTTGATTGGTAATTACACTCCCAGTTTTAATTTGGGAAATTATACTATTTCATCGTATTTTGGGCTGACTCCCCCAGATTTCAGTAACAATAGCATTTCATTTCTCAATCTTCTCGTGGGTATTGTTAATTTTACCCATATATTGGTGAGGGGTAATAGAAAAACCACAGTAATGAGGGTGAGCATGCCTTTACGGAGGCCGAGAGTTGTTGTCCGTAGAGTGAGAGCTGCTCCTCGTGCAGAGAGCACCCCTGCTCCTGCTTCTGCAGCCGCCTCTCGCCCCCCCTCATACAAGGGCACAACTCAGATAAGGCCGGCCAGCGTTGCCAGTGTTTCTGCTACAGCTGCAGCTCCTGTCTCTACCCCCACGGACACTGCTGCTGCTCAGAAAGCAAGCCCTGCTGCTGCTACTGCTGCAGATACCACAGCCTCTCCCCCTCAGCCCACACAGCTACTTGTTGCCCCTGTAACTAGGAGGAAAGTAAAACAATGGAAATCAGAAACAAGCCTTCACCCCTCCAAGTCTGAAGGAGACGACCAAGTGATAGAGGAGATAGAGGATACTGCCTCTCCTCGCAGAGCAGCTAGAAGAGACTCTAAAGCAGAGCCATCTGAGGAGGACTCAGACTCAGAATCTGTTCAGTCCTATTCCATGAGAGACTTGCGTACTCTGAGAAAAGACTACAGCCGTTTTTCAGGTGAACCACTTCTCTCTTGGTTACTCCGATGCTGGACGGAAGGGGCTGCTACCATAACATTAACTCAGAAGGAAGCCAGACAGTTGGGATCCCTGGCTAAAGATGCAGGTATTGATCGGGCATTTGGGGAAAAGGTTGGAACCACCAGCCTATGGAAACGACTCTTGGCAGCTGTAAGGGAGAGATATCCCTACAAAGAGGAAATAGACTGCCCACAGGTCAAAGCACACAAACTTGAAAAAGCCATCAGGTATCTGGAAGAATTGGCTGTACGAGACGTGATCTATAATGCTGATGACATTGAAGATCCTTATCACGTACCTTGCCCTAAACCCATGATGCAAAAGTTTGTGCATGCTGCACCACCACCTTTTAACCATACACTATCAGTAATGCTATGGGTTCCTGCAGATGTGGCTGCAACTGTGGGTGATGTGATTAAAACAGTACGAGAATGTGAAGATGCTGTCACAGCCCCTTGTCGGGCCTGGGTCTCAGCTATAAAGGGACAATCTGAGAAACTGTATCCATCCCTTTTTCCTCAGACAGAAGGAGAACCCCACACTGCAGCCATTAAGAAGAGACACCCTCCTATGAGATGGAATCAAGAGAAACAGACTTCAGCAAGAGGAATCCTATGGGCACTCCTGAGGGAGTATGGAGAGGACATGAAAAAGTTTGATCAGAAGCCTACTACTGTCCTAGAGGAGCACGTACGTAAGTTGCTGAATAAGACGAAGGCAAAAGGAGGTCCTTCTAAAAAGATGGCTGCCCAAGTCTCCAGTGTGGAGTTACCCAATTCAAATATGTTGGTGACTCAAGATCCCTGTACATCAGGAGTGAGTACTGGGGATGCAAACTCCAGTAATGCACATACTGACAATGCTGTATGTGCTCAAGCTTAGAGGTGCCCTGCCTCCAGCCAGGTGGAGGAAAGGGACAACCGAATTTATTGGATTGTGTGGATTCGATGGCCTGGCACATTAGAGCCACAAAAGTATAAAGCCTTGGTGGACACTGGTGCACAATGCACACTAATGCCATCGAATCAGAAGGGGACAGACTCTGTCACTATTTCTGGAGTGACAGGGGGATCTAAAGAACTGACTATTGTGAAGGCTGATGTGAGCCTCACTGGAATAAAATGGCATAAGCACCCGATAGTGACTGGTCCAGATGCTCCGTGCATCCTTGGCATAGACTACCTCAAGGGAGGTGATTTCGAGGACCCGAAAGGGTACCGGTGGTCCTTCGGTACTGCAGCTATTAAGACTGAGAATGGAGAATGGCTGCATGCTTTGTTTGGCCTTTCAGACAAATCCTTTGTAGTGGGTTTGCTGAGAACTACAAACCAGCGGGTGCCAACTGCCACTTCAATAGTGCATCGAAGACAATATCGTGTCAACAGAGATGCTGTGATCCCCATTCACAAGCTGATCCGGCAACTAGAGAGCCAAGGAGTGATCAGCAAAACTCACTCACCCTTCAACAGTCCTGTATGGCCAGTGAGGAAGCCTAATGGAGAGTGGAGGCTGACAGTGGACTATCGTGCCCTGAATGAGGTTACTCCACCACTAAGTGCTGCTGTGCCAGACATACTAGAACTTCAGTATGAGCTGGAGTCAAAGGCAGCCAGGTGGTATGCTACTATTGACATTGCTAATGCATTTTTTGCTATTCCTATAGCACCAGAATGCAGGGCACAGTTTGCTTTCACCTGGAGAGGCATCCAGTATACTTGGAATCGACTGCCCCAGGGGTGGAAACACAGTCCTACCATCTGCCATGGACTGATCCATGATACCTTGGAAAAGGGTGGAGCTCCAGACCATCTACAGTACATTGATGACATCATTGTGTGGGGTGACACAGCAAAGGAAGCCTATGAGAAAGGTAAGAAGATAATTGAAATCCTTCTAGAGGCTGGTTTTGCCATTAAAAGGAGCAAGGTCAAGGGACCTGCACAAGAGATCCAGTTTCTGGGAGTTAAGTGGCAAGATGGACGTCGCCACATCCCAATGGACGTGATTAACAAAATAACAGCTATGGCCCCACCAACTACTAAAAAGGAAACTCAGTCCTTCTTAGGAACCGTTGGTTTCTGGAGGATGCATATTCCTCTTTATAATCAGATTGTGAAACCTCTCTATGAGGTTACCCGGAAGAAGAAAGACTTTAAATGGGGTTCAGAACAACAAGCTGCTTTTGAGAGTATTAAACAGGAGATTGTGCAGGCAATGGCCCTTGGACCAATTTGAACAGAGCCAGACATTAAGAATGTTCTTTACACCGGAGATGGAGGTGATGGTCCTACATGGAGCCTCTGGCAGAAAGCTCCAGGAGAGACTCGAGGCCGACCTCTTGGATTTTGGGGTCGAAACTACAAAGGCTCCGAAGCCAACTACACAGCCACTGAAAAAGAGATACTGGCCGCATACGAAGGAGTTAGAGCTGCCTCAGAAGTGATTGGTACTGAAGCACAGCTCCTCCTGGTGCCACGATTACCTGTACTGGGTTTTATGTATACAGGTAGACAATCTTCCCATCATGCTACCGATGCTACCTGGAGTAAGTGGATTGCTTTACTCTCACAGAGAGCTAGGATAGGAAGATTCAATCGTCCAGGAATTGTAGAAGCAATAACACATTGGCCAGAAGGAAAACACTTTGGAATGCCACCAGAAAAAGTGGTAAAACGGGCTGAAGAAGCCCCACCATATGACCAACTACCAGAGGATGAAAAACAATATGCTCTTTTCACTGATGGATCCTGTCGACTGGTAGGAGGCCATCGAAGGTGGAAAGCTGCTGTATGGAATCCTACACGACTAGTTGCAAAAACAGATGAAGGAGATGGTGAATCAAGTCAATTTGCAGAGGTAAAAGCCATCCAATTGGCTTTGGACATTGCTGAACAAGGAAAGTGGCCGAGACTTTATCTCTATACTGACTCACGGATGGTAGCAAATGCCTTATGGGGTTGGTTAAAGCAGTGGAAACAAAACAACTGGCAACGTAGAGATAAACCTATCTGGGCTGCTGAACTGTGGAAAGACATTGCTGCAAGGTTAGAGAAACTTGATGTAAAAGTGCGTCATGTAGATGCCCACGTACCTTCGTATCGAGCTACTGAGGAACATCGAAACAATCAGCGAGCAGATGAGGCTGCTCAAGTGTTCCAAATAGACCTGGACTGGGACCATAAAGGTGAACTGTTTTTAGCCAAATGGGCCCACAATGCTTCAGGTCATCAAGGCAGGGATGGAACATATCGATGGGCTCGTGACCGAGGGGTGGATTTATCTTTGGACGCTATTGCGCAGGTTATCCACGATTGTGACATATGTGCTGCAATTAAGCAAGCTAAAAGGCTGAAACCTCTGTGGTATGAAGGGAGGTGGTCAAAGTATAGGTATGGGGAGGCCTGGCAAGTCGATTACATCACACTGCCTCAAACCCGCCAGGGTAAGCGCTATGTGCTTACAATGGTGGAGGCAAGTACAGGATGGCTGGAAACATATCCTGTGCCTCATGCCACAGCCCGGAACACTATTCTGGGCCTAGAGAAACAAGTCTTGTGGAGACATGGTACACCAGAAAGAATCGAGTCAGATAATGGAACTCATTTCAAAAATAGTCTTATCAATAACTGGGCCAAAGAACATGGTATTGAGTGGATATACCATATCCCCTATCATGCACCAGCCTCAGGTAAAATTGAAAGGTACAATGGACTGTTAAAGACTACCTTAAAGGCAATGGGTGGTGGAACTTTCAAGAACTGGGACAGGCATTTGGCAAAAGCTACCTGGTTAGTTAATACCAGGGGTTCCATTAATCGAGCTGGTCCTGCTCAGTCAGATCTTCTACACACAGTAGATGGAGACAAAGTGCCTGTGGTGCATGAAAGGAATCTCCTAGGGAAAACAGTTTGGGTTTATCCTGCCTCGGGCAAAGGCAAACCCATTCGTGGGGTTGCTTTCGCTCAAGGGCCTGGACACACTTGGTGGGTAATGATGAAAGATGGAGAAGTACAATGTGTGCCACAGGCGAATCTAACACTAGGTGAGAATTCCTAATTTCTGCTGATTGGAGCATGATGCAAATGGTATGGAATAAGGGGTGGAGTGTCCTGGTTTGGGCCAGGATAAAGGTGATTCGTCTGAGTTTCTTGTCGATGGTTGAACTTGCTGGGGTGGACAGCAAGTTTTCTCAAATGGAGTATTCCATCCCATGTGCGTCATCCTCGGTATGGAGTTGGGGGATCTCGAGGACCGAGCCACACCCTTACCAGCTGATCGGCCTCACCTGAGATCATCAGCAGAAGTGCTGGGTACCACCCCCCTTAACAGCTAAGTGTTCTCACCTGTGGCACTATAAAAGACCAGCAGAAGCTCCTGGCTGCCTCCCTGGCTGGCTGCTTGTGGCCCTGCTTGCTGCCCTGCCTGGTTGCCTCCTTGCTGCCCTGCCTGCTGCCCTGCCTGCTGCCCTGCCTGCTGCCCTGCCTGCTGCCCTGCCTGCTGCCCTGCCTGCTGCCCTGCCTGCTGCCCTGCCTGCTGCCCTGCCTGCTGCCCGGTTGCCTGCTGCCCGGTTGCCTGCTGCCCGGTTGCCTGCTGCCCGGTTGCCTGCTGCCCGGTTGCCTGCTGCCCGGTTGCCTGCCTGCCTTCACCCGGCATCTTGGAAGGATCCCACCCAGTCCGTTTGCCCGCCTGCTGCCCTGCCTGCTGCCCAGTTGCTTGCCTGCCTGCCTTCACCCGGCTTTGCGTGAGAACTGTTGGGGGAAAAGGGGGAAGGACTCTGATATTAATTTTCCTGTATATTTGTATATATATATATATAGCATTTTTCTTTTTTTTTCCTATTTACCATTATTGTTTTCATTAAAGTTGATTGGTTTAGCCTCCAACCCATAAGTCTCTCTCCCTTATTCTCTCTCCTTTCTTATCAAGGAGGAGAGAGAGATTAATAGAGAGCATCTGTCACCCGGTTTAATCGCCGGGCCAGTGTCAAACCGTGACAGTTGTACTATGCAGAATGGGAAGATTTTCCTAGGTCAATAGTTATTATTGCAAATAAGGGAGTCCTGAAAACACTGTATGCAGTATCTTAATAGCTTTTGTATGAAACAAGTGGATATTAAAATCTGAGCTTAATGTTAGTTTGTATGATGGCTAATGCAAATGGGATCACATATTGCTCTCAGCTTCCAGGGCTTGGTGTACACAAAATTTCCACTATCCCAGAGATTTTTCTCACTGACTAAGGCAGGCTGAAAAAGTCTCACTCTCCTGAAATGATTGTACTCTGGACTGTGAGTCCCATACTGTGTCACTGTTTGAGCAAAATGTGTCCTTGGAACAGTCAAATACCACAGCAGTTGTGTTTGGGACCTCAGTAGGTTGCACCTCTTTCCTGTGAGATGTTGCACATCTCTCCTACAGGTGCAGCAGAGCTGTTCAAGTGATAAGTCAGAGATAAAGGATCTCATATCTTTTTCATGGGGGGCACATGATAAGCCCTGATGTAAACCCTAGAGACTTGAAAATTAAGAGAGATTGAGCTCAGTGCCTTAACTGTGGTGGAAGAGAAGAACACAAGCTTTGTATGAATTATAACTTGGTCCCTGTGGTTATAATTTTTATGTTTTGCTTAGGGGATGGCACATTATTGTGGTGGAAGAAATCTGATGTGGGGTGAAAAGATTACTCGGAACTTTAGGTACTAAAAGTGCAGAAGCTCAGGTTCATGAAGGAAGGAGAGGGAAGAGGTTTTTCACCAGAGTGAAGAAGATCTGCCAGGGCAGCAGACAGATTTTTTTCAAGGCCTGGCCAGAGCAAACCCAGAGTGAGGCAGACCCATGGCAGCACAGCACAGGCCTCTTCAAACCTGAGCGGCCTGACACAGCAGAACCATCCTTTTCCTCTATTTGGTAACACCCACAAACACAGCTCTGGGTAGCTGGATGAATGGTGGTTATATACATTGGTGTTCCAGGTGAGCCATAAAGTTCTCCTCAAAGCAGTCCCCTTGACTGTGCTGTTTGGCTCGGTCAGGTGCTGCATAAGGAGACCAGAGCCTAAGTGGCAGAATTTTAATTTTGCTTTAAAAACAAAAAACAAAAAACCACCAAAAGGACAACTCATGGGCCAATGTTAATTACATGCACATAGCCACCTTCACCCAACCCCCATCTTGGGAAGAAGATACTACAAGCAGAACTTTTTTCCCCTTTGCCAGAAAATTGCAGTTAAAAGCTTTTGTCATGAATTGCTGTGAAAACCACATGGTGCTCCTTCGACTTGCATACTCACCTCTCCAAAGCAGTGCCTCAGGGGTTCAATCCCACAATTTTTCATCCTTTATGAAGCACTACCACTCAAAAAAGCAAAGGAAGAAATTTTGCTAGAAAGGAAGGCTTTATTTCTGCATTGCTTCTGTCACCAGCTGACTCACTGTTTTGAAGGTCACTGTCTGAAGAGATGACTGGACGAGACTTAGGTATCTCTACAGAAGAGCTCTCAAAAACCATCAACAAAGAAGAAAATTACCCCACAGAAGGTCATACCTAAATGACCTTCACTGTGAATGTTCTTTACAATAAGGCTGATCCTAAAATAGTCTTTCAGGGGCTCTTTCTGTTCACTATCAGGCACTTCACAAGGCATGGTACCTTTTCATCAAGTGGTTCTGTACGAAATATGATGTGTTGTTTTCCTAGTATTTTTTCGTATCAGGGCTGTCTGAGATGAAAACTGAGGGGGACCATCAGGCTTAGTAATTCTGAAAAGTGCTCCATGATGCATCTGTCCTGCTACTGCTGCTACAGAAGCCAGCAAACTACCTGAATTATATACACTTTTCCCCTTGGTGCAAATTCTACTGTTTGCAGCTTGTGTTTATACAAACCACCATGAATGCTGAGTCACAGCTACCCCCTTGTATGAAACTGGCAGGAACATTATACACAAAACTCAAGGCAGCAATTTTCAGGAATTAAGACTTTCTGGTATTTTTAACTTCTCCTTACTGTTTACCCATATGATTTTGCCTGCGTGCAGTGCAGTAGTTTTTCCAAGACTTATTTCCAGCCCAGTTCCAGTGCTTCCTTTTGCAGCAGTCAGTGCCACTGCCTGCACTACATGGCTGAGCTGCATGTGCTTTTCAGCAGGTAAGTTTGCAGCATGACAGACCAGTTGTTATCAGCAGGCACCAAACACATATTTTATTAAACAACAAAAAATTCACTCAGTAAGATACGGTTTCAATATTCTGAAAAAGAACACTATAGTCCTGTTAAAGATTTCTAGACACGTTTTTTCTTACATGACAAAAAAACAGTACTGCCCACAGGCATTATCTGGGGAACCACAAAAGCTCAAGGAGCTGACACCAACGTGGATATAATATGACAGACCTATTTGAGACAGGGATGGGAAACCTATGGAAATGACAGCTATGTCAAAATGAAACGAAAATACCAATGTATGTAAAAAAGCAGTTAGATCTTTAAAATCAAGGAGAAAGATTATAATGACCAATAGGGAAATCCCCTTTTAAGGTGGAACCTTTACTAAATTTATCTAAGGCTCAACAAAGGTTTAGCTATGTGCAGATATGAAGTCTTCTATTCAAAGACACAGGAATCCACTCATGGTGCCAGGTAAGTTCTTTATTATCTTAATTAATAGTATCTTTTACTTTATGTGAGGCAACTACATGATCACCTTATCTTAGTCAGATAAAAATTGTTTCCTAGGAACCTGGTAATCAAGCTACTGCTTCCTACCACTTCTGGAGAGCCCTGGCTCAGGTCTCTAATTCACCTCTGACATTTTCTGGTTTTTGTTTTTTAGGCTTACTCTCAAATTGATCTAGCCTCCCTGTGAGTTTTATTTATCTGTTCTAAGCTACTCTGTTGTTGTATCTTTAATGGTTATCATGTATTAATCCCTGTATTGTCTTCTGGTAACTGCTGTGTGTAAGCCTCACAAACAGAATGGGATTAAATGACAGCTTTTACCCTGGAAACTCACGGTCATGGTATTCCCAAAATGAGGACTTCGACTCTGATACCAAATAGAAACATGAGCTGTATAGGAAAGGGAGAGAAAGCTTTGGTCCAAAGTGGTTGCTATGACTTTGCACATCAGGATGCCTCAGAATTCTTTGCTCTGTAAAAAGCTCATTACATTTTTTGCTGCTCCAATACGAGCACTCCCTTTTTCAATAAATTCTAAACCACAGCATTGTTATTTCTCTATTATCTATCCTAAATTGCTCTTGATTGTTCCGATGGACTACAAAATATTCCTGCTCCTCCTCTACTGTGGAAAACCAGTGCATTCCACTTACAACTGCTGTCCATTACAACCCTGAGGAAATACAATGATACTGCTGCTCCTCTGAGTGTGTTGGACAAGAACAAGGCTCTCACAAGTCTCCTCCCCCTTACTTTTTTGTAATATAGTTTCATGCTTACTACTCGCTCCAGAGGGAAGGAAAATCTACAGAAATACAAAGTGCGCCTTTCTTAGAGACAGAAGGATGACAGCTCCCTGTCATTACAACCCATGTCTGCAGATGAACAGAATGGGGAACAGAATGGCTTCCTAAGTCAATGAAGAGAGAAGTAGTTTTACCATCTAGCCTGTAAAAACATGGATAACTTTTATAAGAAGTGCATATGAGTAAGCTGAAAGTGGGCTAATAAGGAAAGATAAAGAGGAAATTGTCATTAGGAAATTGTTTTGGCCATAAATTTGTTACTTCTCTGAAGACAGTCTCTAGGATCTGCCTGTGCAGTGCAGTTATAGCAAGATCTAATGCATTTGCTCTCTTACTTACATTTCCCAACAGACTTCATGCTCCCATGTTCTGCTGGCCCTGCATGCTGAAGCATTAAATCATGTTTATTCTCACCAAGTTCAGCCTTATTAAAGTTTGCTGCTTAGCTCTTCCATCCTCACAAGCAGCACAAGAACTGCTCTGCAGGCTTCTTGGTCATTGCAAGAGAATTATGTAGGCTAAAAAGGAAAGAAGCACAAAATAAACAATAGGTGGGTCAGTTAAGGACATAAAGGCCCTGATCAGTAACAATGAGATCACAGTGAAAACACACACACATACATCCACACATTCATCTATTTATATTCATCTGTATTAACTAGCAGGATATACTTAGCAGAGATTCTTTTCCTTTAATACTGTGGGAGGAAGCTGTTATAAAACAATCAGAAAAGAATCCTCAGAATGACCTTATGGGTTGATGTATGCTGCAGACATTCCCAAAGCTGATGGAGACAGCTTGATTCATTTTCATAAATTATTGAACCAAAAACAACTTTCAGCATCCAGAAATACATAGCACATTGGTAACTGTTGCATTATTCACTATACATGGGCTGCTTGGAAACCTGTGTGCCAAGCAGGAAGTCAAATGCTTATTCATGGCAGAGAGGTAACAAGGACATAGATACACACACACACAGAGCTACAGAGTGTTTGCAGGTGACTCATTTCCTAATAGAGGTACCACACTTGTTTATTATTTACCACTAGCTTACATTGCAATTATTACACTTGTAATAGTAAAGGTGACATCAAGTCACAGAATTCCAGTACATACTCTGAATGTACCAGTTTTGTGCATGCTGGGTGGATGGCCAAGTTCAGGGGAAGATGAGAAAAGGATGAAGAATAGATAAAGGATAAAGCAGAAGGATAAATACATTTTGTAGAGGATTTGAGAAGTATATACATGCCATCAGGTTATGAATGTTTGGTCAAGTCCTGCTTGAGATTTCTTTGTATAATTCTCATTGGCACTTCTGTTCTTCAACATATTTACAAGCAGAAACTATTTGCTTCCAATAGCATGCTACCTATTGCCACCTCACAGCAACTAGACATATTTTCACTGGGAAACTGGGAAGATATTCCACAGAAGAAGCTGAGTTTTTTCATATCTATGTGAAACCCCACCCCCTCCTCTCCCCCCCCGCCCCCCGGTGAATCTTTAAGGCTTAATGTTTTTCAAAGGAAAGTCAATATAATCACAGAAGTAATAATTTAAACAAAAGTTCAGTATTCTGTAGAGCAGTACTTCCAGCAGATGTTTTCTGACAAGTTTACTAGTAACTTCCTCAAAGACTTACAGTAATTCATTATTGAGCTCAGAGCTTTGCCTCAAATCAAAACACAATTAGCATCCAACTGACTCTTGGCTTTGTCACAGCAGAACACAAGAAAAACTAATTTCTTAGTACATCTAAACCTTTTTTTCTTCCATGATATTCTGCACTTAGGATGTCTTGTCTCTTTTCCTCATAGTATTAGTAATACTTTGCTCTCACATCTGGTTGCTTGCAGTACCAAACCTTTGAAATTCACAGGCTGCCTAGATTTATACATTTATACAGACATGGGAGGGACTGGATGTGGCACTCAGTGCCATGGTCTGGTAACTGCAGCAGTAGTGGATCAAGGGTTGGACTTGGTGATCTCTGAGGTCCCTTCCAACCCAGCCAATTCTATGATTCTATGAATAGAGACAAAAGCAATGCTACTGAAGCAGTAGCTCACTTGAGCACATTAAAGCCAACATACACACAATAGCACACTTTAGATTGTATCCAGGCCTTCAGAAATTGCTATTTGTTTACATAGAGATCTGGGAAGAAGGTAGGGCCCCAGGCATGTGATTAAAGCATTGGCACAGACCTTAAACTGGAGATGATCTTAGATAACCTGCATTTTTCAAAGCAATATAAATAATCGGAGAAAAATAGTGCCAAAAGCTGAAATAACAAAATGTATATTGGGAAAAAAAAATCCAAAACCAAAATATACAACTTCACACCATTGAGATCCTACATGTACTCTGCAAGAAGTCCGCCACAGCCTTTATGTAGTTACTCCCTCCACTTTCCTCCCATGGCATCAATGATCCTGCACCTCCCTCAGGACTCCCAGTCCTCCCCATCTGGTCCCATGGATCTCCCTCCCAGCAGTAAGAGAAGGCTGCAAACCTCCCTGTACCCACTGCTGGGGTCTGGCAAGGCTGCTCCTTGGGTAACATTCCTCCCTGCCTCCCTCTACAGCAACAGCAGGTCCTCCCCAGAAGGCATCATCACCTCTGTAACACAGCACTGCTCGTGGAGAAGTACTTACAAATACAATTTTTTCTTTAGCCATTTTAATTATGAAACAAATACTTCATAAGTGCAGGGAAATGCATTTTGTCCACGGAGACAAACCAGTTGACAAGCTCAATACAGCTGTAGGGCCCCATTCCCCTTATTATTACTCCTGTAGCCATAACACATGAAAGCTCATTTCAGGGTTACTAAATAACTAAGATATTTGCAGCAGAGGTGTAAAACACTTGCCTTAAAGACCACTGCTGACACTGGAACACAAGACAAAAAGCCAAGTTTTATTGCTGCAGCCACAGAAGGAGGGGGTAAGTCCCAGGATGGTGAGAGCACAGACGAGCATGACAACAGCCAGATTAAACAGCAGAAATTAGTTTTTACTTCCATGACTCATTCACCCTTCAACCATTTCTCTTTCCTCATAATATTTAATTAGATTTCAATCTTTCTCTGAGGGGATCCCCACGGAGCCTGGCAAAGTGAAGTTTAAAACTCCAGAAACAAACAAAAAAAATTTGGAATAAGAGAAGTTGCTTTGCAACTGTCAAGGATTAGGCTTCTCAGGAAGCCTGCGAGTAAGACCCATCTATCATTTTTAAAGCAATGCGGTGGCAGGAATGGGATTTCCTGTGGAGGTAACAGCAAGGAGAAACACTTTGGAGTCTGCAGTGGGATTGTGCTGGGAGAGAGAGCAGTTCCCTTACACCAAGGAGCATTCAAGGTGTGACTGTGCAGCAGCAGCCCCTCTTCATTAACTGCAGTTGCAGATGTTGCTTTTTAGTAGCACATGAGCCACTGAAAACTTCAGCTTGGCTTTTAGGCTTCATTTGCATCGCTGGCTGTTAAATGTCCTTTAGTTTGTAATCCAAGATTCTGAGTAGTTGTATTGGTACAGAAGGCTGCAGCATGAGAGCTCATGTGCAGCTCTCATACCATATCTGCAGGACCAGCACTCAGAGATGACAGCTGTAAACTTCTACCACACACCCATTCCAGGACCATCATCTTCTGTGGCTAATACCTGACCTTGCTACTTCTAAGTTCCAGGGCCCATGGTTACCAGTCTGGATTGCTGGTCTACACTAGGTTCCCTGATCTCAGGTCTCTGGGCCTTTACAGTGAAGTGTCTGTATCAGTCCATATATCTTTGATTAGGTTTATCACTTGTTACTGATGTAGCTGCTTGTGTATGTGCATTACCGATGTAGTACTTTCACTGCTACTCAACTTTTCTACCAAGAATAAACTACAGAAGGATAAGCACTGTCAGGCAAGTGTAACAAGTACTGTTTAACAGGTATAACTTCTACTTTCAGCTGTTTCAAAAGAGAAAAAAAAAATTAAAGCTCGCCACGGTTACATGCAGACCAGCATTGCAGGAATTATTTAATGCAGGGGGCTATGTTTCTAATGGTAAATATGAGCATCTACCACTCCCACTTTAATTTAGCTGTATGCTTTCCCTAGTTGATTTCTGCTACTTCATCTGCAGCCTTGATCAAGTGTAGTCTGCTTTCTGCATAGCACATGCTATGAGAAATTAGAGTAATTCCCACATCACACCTTGAAGTTACAGCTAAGATACCAATACCTTCAAATGATACAGGATCAAACATAGTCCTTGGCATTTTTTTCCTAACATAAATTCCTTTGCTGACAGAGTTACAATTTAAATTTTATTGCTAATATCTGGCATCAATTTCCAGCCATTAGACCTCCATTATATTTCCGTCTGTTAGATTAAACGATACTGTAGTAGATGATTTGTTCCATTTCTGCTTTTTATGGCCCAAGATCAAGTTGCTTTTTTGCTTGTGGGTAAAAAAACCCAGGTATCTCCATTTATTGGAAGCACTAACATAATTTATTTTTGGCTGCTTTCCCTTCCCTCTGGCTGCTACTTTATTTTTGTATGATCAAACACTCATCCATAACTCAGTTTCCATTAAACATTCAGCCTATGGTTCATTCATGCCAGTGGGTTCAACTGCAGCAATGAACAATGGCTGATTTGCACCTTCCAGGACTCCTCAGGAAGGAGACACACGTGGACTTGCTTTTCTGTACCTGTAGCAAAAATGAAGAACACAATCAAATAGTTGATCACAAAAACAGAAGTAGAGGGATTTTGCAGGAGCATTTGCCCAGCAGACTGATTAAAGAAGAATGAATCCATCCTTGGAAAGATTTCAGGACCGCTTTTTTCTAAGTAATCTAATCACCCAGGGGTGTATTTAGCAGCTGTACAAAACCCCTGGTTTGGAATTGCAGTCTTCATACACTACCATCCTCTCCCCATCCCAACCTTGGACACAAGAGAAGGTGTTGGGTTTCCTACCCTCTGACAAACAGCTCTGCAGAACTGCATCATTTTCTGACTCCGTGCAAAAACAGCTAAGTCCTAAATGACCTGTCTGAGTAGGGACTTCACTCATCCCTATACCTTGACTGGTGGACAAACATGACCTTCTCACCAGTCTTGCCATCTAGCCTAAACTTGGACATTCAGCTCAGTTAATAGCACTGGAAGAGGACTCAGATCCTCTCTCTTAGCCCAGGAGTCACTGTGCTCCCTGGGGAATTGAGGTTCACTGCTTCATCATCACAGGAGAAGGCACCAGCCACCAGGAGCCGTGGACATTCAGAGCCATCTCTCCCAGACATTATGCAAAGTGCCATTTATTTAACAGGAAATACTTCAGTTTAATTTTAAATGATCTGTGAACAACACCCAAGCTTCACACCACCATCTGCAAACCTGGCCACATTAGAAGGCCTCTAAAGCAGCTGAAACCCTTGTCAAATCAAGTTCATGTCACTCTTCCTATTAGCTGGACTTGAACCCCACACAGAACTTGGTTGTAAAAGACACTTGGAGTACATTAGAAAAAATCTGACCAAAAATACCCAAACCAAACAAAACAAAGCAATAAAAATAGAATTATGTCAGCAGATAAAACTCTGTTTTGATGAAATTATGGCCAAATACTCCTAGATTAAGCAAGTGAGCTCCTGTTGCAGATTCAACTAGTTTACAGAGTGCAACACAATTCCTTAATGTAGCCCAACCCCCTTCTTTCTGCATCTCATCATCTGCAGGGAATGCCTCAGCACACCTGAATCCCAGTGCTTTTTGGTTTGGGATCCAATGCAGCCCAGCACTTGTCTCCACTCTCTCCCAAGGCTGCAATATTGAAGCTCATTTTCTGTCATGTTTATCTACTCCAGGAGCCTTTAAAGGCTGCTAGGCTGCATCACTGCCCAAAGAGTGATTTTTCTCAGGTGATGGGACTGAGGCCAACTCCTGGTGAGTGCAGTGAGCAGTGCAGGAGCACCAGGGAGCGAGGGGAGAAGGCAGAGGCAGTGCCTCCGAGGCACTGAAGAAGCTGGCAACCATGCCATGGAGTTAGCAGCAGCTCCATGGTGTGCACCTGCCCAGCAGCTGGAATGAAAGTGGCTCCCTGCATGTAGACTGAAAGAAAAAATGTCAGATAAGTGCTCTGAGTAATTTTTCCTTCCGTAACTCGACTTCTTACTCTTCTTACCTGTGAAATGCCTCAGGTTTCTGAAAGTGAATATGAAACTCACCACTTAATGACCACGGAGAAGTGAAATGCTATGATTACCTAATTTTAGGATGACTCAGTTCTTTCTGTCTTTGACTCTTTATGACTTCAGAACCTGATTCAGCTGCATTGGCTCCAAATGAGGACAAAGCATGCAGCACTAGAAAGCGTACCGTGTCTGTTTCCAAAATAGATGTACAGAGATTTCACATAAATCTTGATTTAAGAAAGCCATTAGGAGTGAATTCCAAGATTCACAACACAGATAATACATTTATCTGGTGGTTGTGAAAATCAAAATGGAGATGTGCTGTAATAAACTGAAACAGGCAGTGTTTGCTCTGATAGCTCAGTGGGCTGCCTCTTGCTGTCTCAGTTTCTGGATGCAGCTCTAGCCCTGGAAGGCTTTGCTGTTCAATCACTTGTGTGCTGGTGGCCACACACTCCTCTGGTTTTGCTCTGCTTTATAGGAAGCTCAGACTCCGAGGCCTGGCAAAAATACAAACCATCAAACCTGTTTGTGGTTCCATAGGATACAGCTCCGTTCTTCAAAGAAGGATGAAGCTCTTTGCAGGCATTCAAATCCCAGATGAACAAAGCTTGGAAATAAGTGTGCATTTTAAAGAACATTATTAGCAACACAAAAATAAGACAGTTGGCTCTCCTACTGGCAGTGGTAACAGCTGCTTGTATTTTAACCCTTCTGGGTCCCAACATCATCTGTTTTTTCAATTATTTGAAGTTACTTTTCTAAACCAATTTTTTTTTTCCTTTTTGGTGATATACATAATTTTACACCTTTGGACATATCTTTGTGACACAGCTTTTTTAATATGTAGCCTGTACCAAGAAGATTTCAAAACAAGAGTAGTATGTTAAGGCTGGCATATGAGCCATAATTTTACTTGAAATGCAACTGGGGTGAGACACAGGTAAAATCCTAGCAATGGAAGCTCGTAACTTGTATCCGCTCACGCCCAGGGTATCTGAGCATATGCACGCATTTTGATAAAGCAAATTAAATATAAATTCAGCCATGACACAAGCTGATAGTATTAAAACCCCTTAGACATTCTCCAGAGCAGAAAGTAAGTCCTGAACTCCAAAACAGCTTAGAGTAAATGAGAGCTAAGTGATAAAATTTAATTGATATGGCTATGTTAAGGCCATAAAGGAGCCGAGACTGTTTATCAAAAGGTAACAAGCAACCATGGGAAACAAAAGCAAGCATAACATTTCTCAGAGAAAACAAGCTGATGCCTTCAATTCTGCCATTTTAAACCTCTGTGGCAGGAGGATGTCTGCTAGTTGAAATGTCTTTCAATTAATTTACAGCTAATTTTTCCACGCACCAAGTAAAAATGCACATACCACCTGTATCTTCATCCTACCTACAGACTCCAGCAATTTAGCACTAAAGTACTTGCATGTAGCTATTTTCAACTGAATTATTTCCAATTTGAATTATGTTTATGAATAAATGGTAACTTAAGCATATAGAGAATTAGATACAGTTATTCTTATTTCCCAGCTATTACGCTGTGTTGGTAATAATTCTACCTGCAGCATCTATGTATCCTCTCTCATCTTCTCATTGCTCCAGGTAAAGCTTAGACTTGCTATCCTTTCCATCTCAGAGAATAAACTCAGGAAGAGAAAAGAGGCTCAGCAACAGAAAAGCTGCTGACTTTAATTTAATCACTGTGAAGTTCCTAATTGTAGCCCAAGGAGGTCTTTTAAATAAACTCATACATGTTACAGCAATCACTTGAGATGCAAGGTGAAAGCCAGTCACTAGTTTTTCAAATTAGCACATCTCTAAATTGGTTTCTACAAATAACACACAAAGCATTATTAAAAACCATGGACCTGCCTTGAGTGAAAAAAATCAGAGGTGTCTTCTGCCCTCTCCAATTCAACTGAGTCTTTTTGGAAACCCCTCATCAAGCTGCACTACATTCTGAAGATCTTTCAATGCACCTATATTTTACAACAGAAATTCATACAGGCTCCAGGCATGTTTTTCATGAAAGACCTTTGTTTTTGAAGTGTACTAACTCAAGTCTACCTATCTCAGTCGGGGATGCCAGCAGCAAACATGCCACACACAAACATTGCCACTTAAGTAAATCCCTGCTAACACATATATGACACAGCTCTGCAGTCAGAAAATGTATTTGCTGTCTCCCTTTATAATACACCATCACCACCTGGCTCCCTCCTGTCTGACCTGAGAAAATATCTTATCCAAAGCCTTCTGACCTTTGCTTTCTCCCATTTTCTCCCTTTTCTCCCATTTGCTTTTCTCCCATTTCTAAGGAGGATTGTTACTATAAATATTAGTATACTTTAGGCATGCAGAAATGAAAGAGGGCAGTAGTTCTGTAAGTACAGGACCAGGACAGAGCATTCAGCTATCAGCTTTATGTGCCAAACAGGTGTGGGGTACTTTCAGTACAGATTTACTTGCTATCAGATCACCTTGTTCTGAATTAGCATTTCTCCGTGAGGAAACGATCACCATGGAGAAGGAGGCAAGTTCTCTAAGAGCACCTGATAGAAACAGATATTATACCTCAACTAAAAATGGAGGTCACACTGCAAATACACAGTAGCGTGACACATATACTCCACATCTGCTGCCCGTATACATTTCTCTCATGTTTATACATCCTGATTCAAATGCCTCAGTAATGACATACTAGCCATAGAAATGCTTAGCAGCCCCTGTCTTTTAATTACAATTACAGATCAGGTTTTCTAGTCTTTACTTTCACATCCTTTTATTCCAATGTAAAAGCAAATATGTAGTAAGGCGTTTAAGTTTGCATATACTACTCTCCTTACACCACATTCAGCCTAATAAATTCACTAGCAGGACAAGCTCAGCATTTCCTTTTCTTCCTCACTTAGCTTTTCCATATTAGAATGCATTAATAATTTTTACTGTTTTCAGACACTAACAAAACAGTGGGCTGGACCTGTATACCTGTGCTGACAGCCAGGATAACCACTAGCTCCCTGCCCACACATCCTTCCTGTAAGGGGAAAATCAGGTTAACTGATAGAGCAGATGTTCTGCGTGGCCAGCATGGGGCTTATACAGAAGAACAGAGGGAACCATCTAATATGTGCAAATGTGCTTGTATTTCAAATTTTTGAAATAAAAAAAAATCCTTTTGAGAGGCCAAAGCTAGGTATGTATCTGCCTAGAATCTAAATTTCATCCCCATTAAAACCTCTTATTTGCTTTGCCATAAATTAGGCTCAACCACCTTTCTCACAGCAAGAAAACTGGTTTTACCTCTGGTTCATTTTCAGCAAAGTAAGACTTACCTGTGTGCAGATGATGATGTCAAAGCTAAATAATGAGGTTATTCCCCACCACCACAGTATAATCCCTTAACTAGGAAGCAGGCATTGGTATGGCATCTACACTGCTGAATGCAAAGTCAAAAGCAGAGGGAAAATTATTCAAAAATTAAGGAACTTATATTTTGGTTGTTCTTTTCCTGGAAACATTGGAAAATGTTGCATCAGAAGGTTTCAGAATATTCCTTAGATATCTGCAAGACTCCCCAGGACAAAGCCCAAGAAACCCAGCCCAGATTTGGTGTTGATCCTGTTGTGAGCAGCAGGGTGGGCTAGGTGATCTTCCAGCTTAAGTGATCCTACGACTTCCGTCAACTTCCTTTCTACAAGATTAAATAGCCCTTTAAAGTTACCTTCAAATATCAGAAGATCTATAACTGATTAGAAAATCTGCACTTTGTGAAGTTGCAACTATATCAGAAGCATGAGCTGCCTTATTTCAAACTAGTTAAATTACAGGTATAATTCAACCCAATTCAATTAAAGTAGCACAAAGTTGCATGTTGTTTCAGCTAAGTTAAATGTGCTGGTGGATTATTTTAATAAATTTATAGTAGAGCAAACCAGTTAAACACAAATGGGGATGTGTGTCTATACATACGTCAAGTCAGTTTAACTGAATAAAAATTTGAAATATATCAATAAACACCAATTTATATCTACAGAAGGCTGTGGCTTGCTCCTCTGGGATCCTAACATTCTCTTTTATTAAGAGAGTTACCATGTGGAAACATTTATTTCTATACAATTATGAATGTAAATACTGCCAGTATTTTATTTTCCAGCAGGTGTCAACAAATCACATCAAGTCAAGATAGCCCTGGACAGACATGGCAAATCACTGAAGTAAGCAACACATACTTTAAAAATAATCCCCATTTATTTTAGAAACAGTACATCAAAGAACTGCTTGAGCTACATAAATATTTTGATAAGCAAATAGTGCTGTGAATCCAACCCACAGCACCCATAGGCTTCGAAGTGCTTAGCAAGACAGTAGAACATAGCTGCTCCCATTTCACAGCTGAAATAGAAAACTCATGACTTGTCTGAGGTCTCACAGGAAAAATCAGTGTCACAAATGGGGAAAAAAGGCCCATGGGTCCTCAGTCTCAAACCCCATCTTAAGCCACACATGACCTGACCTTAAGCCACACATGATTAAATTTACATACTAAAACTGAGACAAAAATTGCTTGGCTTCAACTTAAACTAGAAAAAAATATTTCTTATGGGTACGAGATATGATCATTACCACAGCAGTTCATGGATTGATAAGACGAGATATCCCAAATTCATTTGAGAGAAGAGGTCCCTTAATAACAGCCAGATGCGCAGAAAGAGGACAGTGACACGGAGCAAGCCAGCCCCCAGAGACCACTGGAATCACCAAAAATGAACTTGAGGCAGAACAGAGGTCCAGAGAAAAACCCAAAATGCCAAAGGGCATGTTTGAGTTGAAAGAGTTTCTGCATTGACAAACACTTCCCTCACACTGTAGTGTGGGGATCCCAGCTGCAAGGAGGCTCTGAGGGCCTGCTCTGCTCCCAGAAGCCCTGGCAGTGCCATGGGAAGCAGAAGATGCTGGAGAACAGATGCTCCACAGCTGATCCAGGGCTGGCTCCAGCACCTGTCAGCCTGGGATTGTGGTGGCACAGAGCCACGAGACTTGCACAGACAGACACCTACACAGGGCCTTATGATTATGATTACTACTATTATGATTACTGCTAGACTTTGCATGTTCTGCATTTCAACATAGCACCACATTGCTGAACACTAATTAGATTTAGCACTAAATCTATCCCCTGTGTGTAGACACACTGTCTCAAGAGGATGAGGACTTCACAGGAGTATATTTCCACGGGCAGAAACAGAAGTGAAGACTGACCTCTTTTGGCATTGATACCTAAGTGGCTGCAGAGACAGCCCTTGGGGTGCACTAATATATACTGACTTTGAGGAACAACAGCACATATATTCATAAATTCATAAATTTCAGTCAACCACCACGGATTCCGTAGGCATGGCACAGTGCCTGAGCACATGTTCACAGAAAGAAAAGCAATGCACGTATGAGCTGGGAGAAAACTGCTATGGACAATGCAATGTCTAAGGATCTTCCTCCCCTTATGTCATCCAGTCCTATTCATGTTGCAAAAATCCTTTGTTAGGTCTCACAGACGGGGAATTTGGGACTTCAGGTGAGGCCACATGGCTTATTTGCCATAAGCACATCTTGGTTTTGTGTCTTGGTTTTTGTCTCTTGGTTTTGTCTGTGAGCTGGGCACTTCCAGTTTTCCTGAGGTAGGAGCTATAGAAGTCTTTTGTTTCGTACCTTTGAGAAAAACACGAGTGAAGGAAATGGAGACAGGCAGACAGACGCACTGGAGCTTCTTAGAAAAGAAACAAACAGGCTTGATGTAAAATATGCTTGCAAAATTCTCCACTGGGACAGACTGTACCAGAGCCTCCAAAAGCAAACCTCACCCCCTCAGAATCACCCTGAAGAACAAATACAGAGTTACTGTGGCAAGTTGCAAAGCTATAGTCAGAGAGGCATGACTTTTCATAAATGAATAGCTCTGGGCCTTGAACTTTGTGCAGAACAATCATTTTGTTCACCACCATCCTGCGGAGGGTCAAGACAGAGGAACTGCAGGTGCTGTGCTAGAACAGCACATAGTACTGACAGCAGGGAAGAAGGAGCTGCTATCGTGAGGCATTCATAGAATTTATGTGCAGAAAGTAGTTATCAGAGGACAAATACACCCACTCCTTCTGTTGCTCTGCCAGTTTTTCTGCCAAGCATTTTACCAGGACAGGGTCTACTTTGGAGTCAAACTTGTTGGCAAACCAGTGCCCATAATTCAGAAGCCATCTTAATTCTGCAGCCCCATAGATGCAGACGCTGCGGAGGTGGGTACCAGTGCAGGGAGGATACAAATGATCTTCAAGGTAATTCCATTTCACCAGACGAGTCTTGCTTTGTAGGTCTGTTATGTCCTGGGATGACCTTGGAACTTCCCCAGGGACCCCAGGAACACGTACAAGGGTGGCCCAGAAATGTTCATCGGGAGAGTATGTGTCCCTTGACCACTCAAAAAAATCTTTTGCAAGAGAGCTTTCAAGGGCATATTGAATAAATGCTCGGCTTAATACAAAATAGGCACTGCCTACAAATACCTCAATATTATGAGGTGGTGGATTCTTGGAAATGTTGGTTTTCATAGGCATCTGCATGTATTCATAAGGCACTTTTGTAAGCTCATAGTGGTAAGTAAACCGTTCTCTTTTGCTGCTGCTTGGCTTTATAGTTTCCAGCATGTTTCCTCCATTGAGCTTCTTCAGTTCAGCAACCAACTCAAAATTTGACCTCAAAGGGAAATCTTGGCCACACAAATTAATAACATACTTCCAGGGAACTGAAGAGACCATCAAATCAGACAGACAATTGAAATCGGCTTGCAGCCGTGAAATATGTGCATAGTAAACTGTCTCCAATTTTGATGCAATGAAAATGTTAGGGAAACATTTAGCTAGGTTGTTCATAGCAGATTTGAAACTTTTTGTTGATTTTTGGTCATAATGAATGCAGTAAATATTTTGATGGCTGTACAGTGAATGTATAAGCCTCTCTACCATTATTGCATCTTTATGAACAACCAAAGAATAGGCAATTGGAAAGCTCTCCTCCTCTGGAGAAACAGGTTTTAGGTGATATTTTCTAAGTGAACGGTACATGTGGCAATCACTCATCATTGCTATGACATCTTCATCAGATAAATCAATTATCTCTTTTCTTCTTATCTCCAAACTCTTGCCAGTTTCATGGGGATCCTGTTCATATATAGACGAACAATTGATTTCGGCCTGGAACTCATTCCTAAGGTAGGAATATCTGTTTCTAATGTAAGAAGAAGTGCTCAAGAAGTGCTCAACCAAATAAATGCCTTTGTAAGGAAAAAAGTGTCTTTCGACATGGAGAAGCTTCAGCAGTGCTATCAGCCACCCCGTAACACACAGGATCAGGATCTTCCTTCGTGCTGGACATCTGTAGAGACACTTATGTCTCTTCATCCTGCAAGAAAACAGAGACATGATGGAGTTTTGAATGAGGAATTAAGTACCAGAGACTATTTCAACTTCTAACAAAGACATGTAGACACCCACATGTCTACAGCATAAACAGCACCTTACCAGGACACGGCACTATAAATCTGCAGTTTCTTAATCATCATGTTAATTCAGAGACAGATTCTACCACAGTAATTCTACCACCTGCTTAGTGGCAAATACTGGGATGAAAAAAAAAAAAAAAAAGAAAAAAAAAAAAAAAAAAAAAAAAAAAAAAGTATTAAACTGAAAGCTTTAGAATTCAGTCAGTGCATCCTCATTGTCTCTAACACACATGCTGGCCCATGAAGATGTCAAAGCAGAAATTAATTTCCTTCCTGTCCTCTCCCAACAGGCACAAACCCCACACTGTGTCCAGATTTCTTCTGGAAAATGCTGCTAACCTGCACTGAGGAAAGAGGCTGATGAAGACCTGGTACTTCCATCCACTGGAATGAGTCAGTAATGTAACCTTTTGAAGGCAGGAGGAACAGCAGTGAGCAATAGCACATCTACCCTGTCCTCTGCTGTGTGACACAGCCTCAGATGGAACTGCAAAAACACACACATGGCTCCTTCTTATGCAGCAGGCTATTGAATAAAATTGCCGTGTAGCAACTTACCAACTGAAGTATTACCACAATAAAAGCTAAATATAGTGACTCTCTTTCCATATAGATTCACTTCACCAGATGATTGCAAGCAGTGTTGTTGCTATCCCTAAACTAAAATTAGACCAGAATCCACATTCAGGTGCCGCATTAAGCTTAACTCTACTTGGCTTAAACTAAGGTCTACTTTATCTCTAAAGTGAACCACTTCAAATAGTTTGAGAAGATGCTGTTCCAGAATGCTTCAGGGTAAATAAAATGTTGGGGCCACCAAAAGTGGCTGAGATGTCTGCAGGTCCCACATACGCATGTAAAATCAAGTACTAAGGTGTGCATGTGACTCTTACTTCAAGACTAATGTAAACATCTGTAGCATTCCCACCAGTGTCAGGTCTTGCAAACTGAAGCTTCAGTTAATAAGCAGCCTGTCAAGGCAGAGTTGCTTCATCAGTCTGTTCTCCCTGACTCAGCCTTTCCCCGTGCATCTTTCTCATTGATACTCTGCACCTCATGGAAGGGACCCCATGCTGGATCAACTTGTGAGGAACTGCAGCCTGTTTTGCTCTCTAGGCACAAATAATTTCTAAGCAGGATGAAGCTGATTTCTCTAGAAGACTGGGATTTCTTGAGAAACAGTGGGAGACCAGGGAATGAAATCCCTTGGGACAGAGGGGTCACCACAAATCTCATCAGGTTTTGATTCAAGTGGAAAGCCCGTATTTCTTACCAGATGGAGCACTCAGAGCTCCACTTGGGCACAGCAGTGTACTGTACATGCAGTCCTCTCTGGAGGAGGAGGGAACAAATGACATGTAGCAGACAGGAACAGGCACCTAGAGTTACTTAAAGCACCTACCTGGGGTAGCACCAGATGCTACCTCTGGTTATCTTACTCATGAGTGCTTTTTTCTCCAGTGCTACCATACAACACTCAGGACCAATGTTCCACCTTTTGCATGAAGATTTTATACTAGGAAGAGAGCTTGGCATTGCCATCTTGCCTTGTTTTGTAAAATGTTTGCACTTTCCCTTCTGCCACACATGAGAAGATTCCTGCAGAAACTCATGTAGACTGATCTCATCTCGTGACCAATATATATTGCACAGATGGTCTATAATAGACACACAGCATCTAACCTGGTCAAGACACTTACTGGAGGGACTGCAAAGTACTAAATTATTCAGAGAAGGTGAATGGGTGTTTTTATTTACCTTTTGCCCCTGTAGAGCAAGAGATGTTGAGAGAAAACAGACACGCAACACATACAGGGAAAACGCATTCGGATTGTGTACCAAAACACATGTTCTTACACAACACCTAACTATAACCTCTCATAGGGTGCTTTAAAGACCCTGAGCTCAGCAGGATTCAAGAAGGAATTAGGCAATCAGTTGGCTATTGAGAGTTTCCAGAGTTACATTTCCAAGTACAAAAATATGGTGCAAACTAAACTCTCTGGAACCACAGTGTCATTTCTGCAACTGTGCAAGATACATGTTCACACAAAAGGAGGAACAACTGTTTGGTGAGAGAATTTCATATCCTCCTAGTCTTGCAGCTCAGATGCAGATCAAGTCATGCAGCTTGCTGAACACTGTGTTGGTCTTGGTGAGCAGAATAAGCCCTCACAAGAGGACCGGGCAAAGTTTCAACCCTGCTGCTCTCAAATTGCAACTCTGGGTCCTTGCCTCCAAGGAGCTCTCCATCCAGGCCTGTCTGTCTGTGTCTGCCTAAGGCAATGGTGTTGGGCTGGCAGAAGGACCAGAAAACACTCATCATTCTTCAAGTGGGCAGTGGAGCTCCTCTCCTTCCCCTGTGCTTCAGTGAACAGCTTACATTTTGCCTGCTGGGAGGCTGCAGAAGAATTCTGCAGCTCTCCTGTGGTGCACATGACACTCTATAAAACTCATAAAACCAGAGGAAAATAAAATCTCCCCTATGTACTGGAAGTGTTGAAAGTTATGAACCAAGCTATGGCCAGCTAAAGGCAGTGTTTGGAATGAAGGCCAAGATGATGGCAAAAATGTGCTAGAAAATGAACATAAGGACATAGTAGAGTTAGACCTCAATTTCAATTGGCTTGCAGCAACTGGAGAATACGGAGAGATCATGGAAACAGGAACAAAAGAAGTAGTATTTATTTTCATACAGACATTCATATACATACATGTGGTGACACAGCAAAGGTCTGGGGGAGAGAAGGATGGTCTGATTGCAGGGGAAGAGCTGGCAAGACCTGCTGCCTCACTACTCACTCCCAGCTACAACGAGCTAGATGTTCAGAAGCTTAACTTCCTGAGAAAATTGTTCTTCCTTCTCAAAAACTTCTGAAACTTACTCCTGCTACTTGCAAACATAAATTAACAGCCAGTGAAGCTACAAAGAACCCAAAAGAGTGTAAACCCCTACAGTGAGCACACCACAAACATAAAAAGCAGCATTTGTTCCTATACACCATCCACAGGCAGCCCACTTGGATAAACCACCCACGCTGGTACTGCAACACTGTCATATAAGTAAATTGTACTTTAAGTAAAGAGAAGCAAATTGAACTGGTGGATATTTCTCTTGGCTTTTACAATACAGATTACTCTAACAACACAGAAATATTGAATTTCTACTGAGACACTGGTAATTGCTTGAAATGCTAAATGCCTGCAAGGTGAAACTAAAGGAAAGGCTAATGAGGGGTAAATTAGACCTGCTTTTAGGATTCTTGCTGGGGGCGGGGGGAGAAAGACAATAGTTTTAATAAAAACTATTCCAAATCTAGCTCTGCTCACAGCTCAGAACTCCACACACCACCAGGCACTTGCCCACTTGCCCAGTGGCCTTCCCTGAGCATGCCTTCAAGGCTTGGCTTCTCCAGATCAGTCATGAGTGAAGACTGCAGCACATCAAGTGTGCACCTGACTGGGTGCCTCTCTCAGAAGAAAGCAACATCCAGAGCAACCCACTCTTCCCCTTGCTGACACCAGTGCAGCCTGGGCTCTGGGACTCTGCTCTTGAGTGCTGAGAGGGGGACAGGGCAGGATTCAGGATGGGAGAACAGCCACCAGCTGGCAACTTTCTCCCCTTCCTGCACTTCTCCATCTCATCCCTCTAGGAATAACCCTGACTCCTGTGAGCAGAAATGGGGGGAAGTTTGCATGGCCAGCCACTTGAGCAGGGAAGGGGGCACAGGATTCCTGTCCAGATCCTACCAGTTACACAATCCTTCCACAAACTCTGGCTTCTAGGGAAATCCTCCTCTCCTCTCTACACACCACTCTCCAGCTCAGCCTCACAGATTTTACCCTCTCCACGTTGGCCAAGAACAAATACTCACGTGAGTATCAGTCCTATTAACAGACCCAGGAACAAATCAATTACCTCAAGGTTTAATCCACAGCAACTCATTGCTGAAGATTTCCATTGGACAAGCCTGTGTTTCCCCTTGTGCATCACAATGCAAGACACACATAAAATTTTATAAAACCTAGGAAGTGGCTCTCTCTTCAAAGCTGTTGCTCGTGTTCAGAAGGCAAGCATCCATCCCCAAGCACCAACTCCAGCTCCCAGCCTCTCAAGGAGCATGGCCTCGGTGCTGAGTTCAAGGTTTCTTTATCCATAAAGCCACATACCCCAGCGTGTGTTTCAATCATGGAACAAAAATGGGTGAAGCCCATCCAAATTGCTGCTCTGAAGAGCCTCCAGTGAGCACATAAAGCTTACTCAAAATTACTTTTTTTTTATTTTAACAACCAGAGTAAAAACAATTTTAAAGCACAGGTCCTGCTGGGAAACCAAATAAAGACAGCATTGTGTGCTACTTCATAAAACAGTTTGCATTGGAAGGGACCTTTATGGGTCACCTATTCCAACCCCCTGCCATGAGCAGGGACATTTCCACTGGACCTCTTCGTGTTCTCCCACAGTATCTGTGCCAGACAGCAGAACTCAGTGAGGTTAAGCTCCCCAGAGTTTTTGGGGATTTGGGCTTGAAGAGAACTGGAAACCTGTTCTGTTTCTTGGTCCATACATCTGAGACCCACCTTGCCCAAAGTTCATCAGACTAAGCATCTAAGGTCCCTCCACAACTGATGGAAAGATAAAAGAAACTGCAAAGGACCGATTCACCCCGGAGTACAGGCTACAAAATGGGCTGGACCAGGCATACCCAGGAAAGTCACTGCCCGAACAGAAGCCACGACAAAAGCCCAGCTATTGTGCCAGCTCTTCTAGATCCACTTGCAGACCCTTGATGCACCTCCCATGGGAAGAGCTCTGGGATCTAGTAGCGTTGCCCTTGACCCTGTTCCTCTGCCACCAACTCCTCTGCCCCAGTGGTGCTCAGGAGCAACACAGGAAAACCAGCCTGGGAGCTGCTCCAGTCCACACGAGCCTGAGCCAGCCCAGAGAACCAGGCTCTGACTCTGGCTGACCGCCACCAGCCCAACCACCAGGGCTACAGGGGTTCAGTTCTCTTTGAGCCTGCCTCTCTATAAAGGGTTAAGGAAGGCGTTGAGCAACCCAGAGAAGCAGTCAGGTTCCCTTTGCAGTGCATAGGAACTGGCAGGCTTTGGGCTTGTGCTGCCCCCCTGAAGGCAGGATTCCACTCTACTAAGACCACTAATGATTTACATATGGAGAGGCCTTGTGCCTCAGAGAGCCCAGGGCTTTACTGCTGCTCCTCATACTATTACTTTTACTGTTTTGGTATATCCTGTGTACCCAGAGTAACTGCAGCTCCCAGTCTGTGCAACTCAGCAATGCCAGTGTCATCCTTGTACTGGAGGAGGCTGCAACTCCCTTCACTCTGAGCAGGAATATCAAGTCTCATGTTCCTCTTGCTCTGCACAGCAATGCAGTAAATTGCCTCTTGCCCCCCTGTTTCTGCAGTACAATTCAGAAAACACGAAAACTGACTGCCTTGCAGGGAAAAAAAAAGATGGCACAGGCACTGAAGAAGGAGCCCCAGCCCCTCCAAAAGCCCCTGTTTCTTTTTGCAAATGACTCATCTAAGGCTATGGGGAAAAGCCAGCCTGAGAATGAATTGGTTTCCAAAAAGCTTTTTCTTTAACATAACAGCTGCATTACTCAAGGTAATTTTTCTTTCAGTCAAAAGTCAAAGACCTGTGGGTACTTACATTTTAGCATTAACTCTTTCCCCTTCTCCCTTCCTAGGAAAAAGTCCTGTGAGGCAAACTCAACCATGAAAACCAGTGAGGGTTCAGAAAAGCTGTTTTGGACAGATACCACTGGTTACTTAAAAGTTCTCAATTAAGGGTTTGCTTTAACAGATGAGAAAAGGCCAGACACATCACTAGCTTCATCAGAATCTGTGATTCTCTCCAGCTTTTCCTACGCACAGCAGAGGTGCTCCCAGCTTTCTGGTATTCAGATTTATTATTCACTGATTTATTAACAGTTCACCAATCACTTTGAGACTTCCAGAAGTTTTTCAGCTCTCTGCTACTTAGTTTCCCTTTTCCTCATTCCCTTTCCTTTTCTGATACATCTTGTGTTTCACTAAACACAGCTGCTTAAGTGATTACAACAGAAGCTGCCAAGTGGATCTACAGATCCCAGAAGCTTCCTGGATGCTGCCTGGAGGCTGGAGCTGTCATGAATTGCCTGGGTCCACCACAAAAAGCCCAGAGCCCTGTGGGGCCAAGATGCACCAAGATGGGGACATTTCTGCAGGCAGAAGGATGAAAATCCTGTTTTGAAGGTTTTTGGTTTTTTTCTTCCAGGGAGGCTGGAGGGATCTCTGTTCAGTGTGGTCTGGCCCCGCAGAGAGGCAAAGGTGCTCCAGACAGCACTGAAAAGCACCAGGGCCTGCAGTGGGACGTGTGGGCAGTGCTACCTGGAGAAGCTTGTAATCAGTATGTCTGCAACAACAAGTGCAACACAGTTCTCCTAGGGAATGGAAGGTATGTATCAGCCAATGTCCACTTGCCCCTGCTCTGTCCTCTGCCAGTCCTTCCTGAAGGATCTGTTCAGTAGCTACACAGAAAATTCAAGCTCAATGACAAACTGCATTGAGCTACAGAAAAGAAAAGCCATTATCAGTGTAGCCCTAACTTATACCACTTATTTTCTACTTTATCATTACCCATCATAGAAGGTTATTACTCTTTTCAGTTGGCTACAGATGCTACAAGCAACTTTTGGTGCCATGCCAGACAGACATCTGGTGGGAACTCTTTTTATCTGCTGTCACATCAGCTTGGGAGTGGTTAACCCAGAGTAGGGTGGCAAAGACGTGGTGGCTGATACCAAAATAGGGATCCTTGGAAAATTCAGGCTGTGACTACGTAGTGGTCTCTCCTGACTGGATCTGAAATACATACTTCTAGCTACAAATGCTGTTGTGCTTGTGCTTTTGGGCTTGCCACAGAGCAAGAGTTAAGTGAAAAGGCCAAGTCTGAATGCAAGCCTGTATGAAGGAGACAGAGAGAGCAGACACAGGGTAACAGGGGTGCTCCTACCCCACCATGTTCTTCTGTTTCCCATGCAGAAGCCCTTCTGGCAATGCAAAGCACAAAGCAGGCTCCTTGCTTATCACTTAGGTTAAAAAAACCAAAGGGAATGGGTGCTGAGAAGGAGCAGCAGAACATATATTGGGAAATGATGCAAGAGGAGAATGGAGAGAGGGATCAATGAGGGTGCTTTCATCTAGGCAGCAATAACAACAAAGTCAAACAAAGCAGCTAAACAGGTACTTTCTCTGACTTGCTACTCCTCCATCCCTCACAGGCATAAGAGACAAAACCCAGTGGCCACACCTTTCCTTGGAAACCAGGTCATGGTGTATTTCAGCAACCAACCCCATTAACCTATAGTAGCAGGAGCTACAGGAGCAAGTCCCTCTCCTCCAGGCAAAAACACTTTGGGAAAGTTGTCCCTGATAGAATATCTATTTGCTTAACATACACCTGCATATACAGCAATGCAAACTTGGTTTAGTTGTTTGTATGACCAAATCTGCAGTTAATTCCTTCTGATTTTCTCTCTACTCTATACAAATCAAGTCACTTGATGGGCTTCTTGGGAAGGACAATGTCCTAGAAGGACAATGTTACTGGGAAGCTGAAGAGGGGGAAAAGTAACGATGTGCTAAGTGCTGGTTTTGTTGGGGGTTTTTTTACTTGTTTTTTTACTGTCTGAATTAAACTTTTAACTCAATTATTCAATACTGATAGCTGGGAAAGTTAATTTATTCATGTGCTAATATTTACTGCTGCTAGCTGGTTATTTCCACTGCAAAATTATTTATTAACAAGATAATGAAGCTTCTGTAGGAGTACGTTTTTTCATGTTAGATCTAGATACATTGATTCTACTAAGTTTGTCTGGCTTCTCCCCCACACTCCCTACACTGGAGCCTCACCCTGCACCCCTGTAACTTAGCGGCACCCACTACCAGCCTCATTCCACACAGCTCACCCCCATCTGTTCTGGCCTGTCTGGTGTAATACTTAGATTTCCTTTAAATGATGGACAGCTGAAGAGCTAAGTAACTACAACTACTTACATGTTGCCTTACAGACCTCTTATTGTGAGACACTGAAAAATATGGCATCATTTTAGAAACTGGTCTAATTAACTTATAAGTCTTCCAATTTTAAGACCCTGAAGATTTAAAACAAGAAGATTCCTCCAAGGAGGAAAAAACCCAAACAAACAAACCCCAAGCAAATTAACCCAACAACAGCCAAACCAAACCAATAAAAATCTATAGTTTTGTGCTTCTGGAAGAGGAAAGTCAACTTCTCACCAGATGCACAGGTTCAGCAAAGCTTTGGCAGTTATGTGTATCACATACAACTGCCCCACTACTAAACATAACTGTTCATTGCAAGGGATACACAGATCTGTGAACCTGCTGTGCTGGCAGTTAATTTGTTTTCCTTGTATGTCTGCCACTCACATACGTTCTTTAGAAAAGGCCTTTTAGGTCTTTTATAGTTGCCTTCAGTATAACAGTGATCCCCATAATTGCAGTAAAATATCTACACATTAATTCCTACATGTCCGTGTCCCGAGGTAAAGAATGTTTCTGCTCTCTGGCCAAGAAAACAGGCAAGCAGTTTCTGCAGGGTCACACAACAAGACAGCAGCACAAGAGAGAAGTGAAACTGGATCCTCTGCACCCCCCAACTAATCTGAACTGCTTTACAGTAACTTTTGATGAAAGCTGTTCTGGCGAAGAATAGCTGAAAAGAAAAATCCCTTGTCAAATCCCTTGGTACATCCCAAACTATTCTGTCCTTCCAGGCAGAGGATCTACAGCCCTGTTAAAGCAAGTAAGTGTTTAGAAAGCCTAGGGGTACGTGGGTAAGGAAATTCTCAAGTCTGTATGTTGAGTATTTAAGTTCTCTGACTTTAAGAGACAAAAATGTTTCCTAAGGACTTAAGGTACCATAAAGTTAAGAGTCAATACATATATATGTATTTTAAGACAAATTAGTTCATCATTTAAGAAAAAACAAAAACAAAACCAACGAACCCCAGTAAGCAGTTTACTCATTTTTAATCTGGAGTTTAACAGCTTTGCTCTGACTCATGAGAGGTTAAAATAATACTACTACTGCTACAGTGGAAAGAGGGTTAATCTTTCCCTTGTACTACTGCATAACATAAAAATCAGGCCCAAAGGGCCAGAATTTGTGTACATTGGCAAGAAGTAATACCGTAAAAGTGGGTGGAAGTTTCCTGTTAGACAGGGAGGTAGGAGAAACTTCACCACACTGCAGAAAAGCTCCCATTAACAGCTCAAAATATTTCTCCATTTTCTCCACCTCTCCACCAAGCTGCTTGCAGACTCTTGCCCGTGAGCCCCTGCTGCAAATCACCCCCTTTGAGTCAATTCCCCCCATGTCAAAATCTTCACCACCAAACTGGCAGCTTGTCACATCAGCAGGATCATTTCAAGGAGAGCTGCAGACCTACCTCCTCCTGGACTTTGCAGTGGTCCCTTTGTGGAGCTCTTTAGGATGCTCTGTGACAGAAGATGGACACGGGCACAGCTGGCTTGGTGGCTGAACAAAGTCCTGGTGTCTGCTCCATCCTGTCAGTGCCCACAGCCTTCAGCTTTTTATCGGCATTGCAAGTGTGTACGAAGTCGGATGTACAGAAGTAGCAGGGACAACATCATTGCTTGCACAGATTATGAGAGAAAAGAGTAAAATATTAGCTGAAAAAATACCGAATATGGAGGCTTTGTGTGACAAGCTGTAGAAGCCATTAGCTGTGTAAGCACGTACTTTTGTTTACTTGTGTAGCGTTTCTACGCACAAAGAAGATGGTGGAAAAAAACACAATAAAAAGCACCATGCAGAAAGACCTCACCACCAAACAGTAATGCAATACAAAACCACACACAGGCCACCTGCACTCTGCAACATCAATCCAAAAGGAAAAAGTCTTTGATTAGCATTAGGGAGCCCTGCCCAGGCCAGTGGCTACCTTCATGATGCACAATGCAAGCCTGCAGTTCAATTATACAATAGCAAGAAGATGTATGGGTCTCCAGCAGGCTGGTATGTACCCCGTCATGTGCTTACTGATTCATGCATCTGCCTGTGATGTGCTTAAAGAACTCCTCTTTCTTCACAGCACCCTGCAGTTTATGTCGCAGGCAACAGCTTTTTGACTCATCTGTGCTGTTAATTATTACTTCATCAGTATTTCCTGTGAGACCTCAAAAGCTGGAGTTACCATATAATTCCTGATATCTTTCTATACCTGTAACAGCTATGCAAACACCATAAGCTGCTGTTATAGTCCTCTTAAACATAGTGGCTAGCAAAACCACTTTCATAAGCATACATCAGGACTGACAACCCTCCTTACCCATAGCCTACCTGAGCTTACTTTGTCACTAAGGTGCACAGCAAACTACCAAGACTAGTGCTCCACTCCTAGCTCTCACCAGCAGCTAATGCATTTCCAAAATCCCTGCATTGCCCCTTCCTGAAATCTTTCTGCTGAAGTCTGAAAATACCAGGATCACAGAATGTTAGGGGCCGGAAGAGACCTCAGGGGATCATTGAGTCCAATCTCCCTGCCAAGGCAGGATCACCTAAAGTAGGTCACACAGGACTGCATCCAGGCAGGTTTTGAATGTCTCCAAGGAAGGAGACTCCACAACCTCCCTGGGCAGCCTGTTTCAGTGATCTGTCACCCTCACAGTGGAAAATATTTTCCTCATGTTTCCTCCGACGCTTGCTCCAGCTTGCACGCCTTACCCCTTGTCCTGTCACTGGACATCACTGAGAAGAGTCTGGCTCCATCTTCCTGACACTCACCCTTTTCATATATATAAACATTAATGAGGTCACCCCTCAGTCTTCTCCAAGCTGAAGAGACCCAGCTCCCTCAGCCTTTCCTCATAAGGGAAACCTCACCCTTTGTGGATCTGTGCTGGACTCTCTCAAGCAGTTCCTGGTCCTGGAACTGAGGGGCCCAGAACTGGACACAATATTCTAGATGTGGCCTCACCAGGGCTTAGTAGAAGGGGAGGAGTCAACCTACTAATGCTCTGTTTCCATCCTGCTAGTGGACATAAAGCTTCATGAAATCATACTGTACATTGTGGACAGCTGCTGAGGCTCTCAGCTGCATCTGGCTACTCTAAACAGCTGCCAGGCTGAAAAGGTCCACATGATCAACAATCTCTGCACTTACCTGTTGGTTCTCAAACAACATTTCAACATCTTCTGGCCTTTCCTTAATCCTAGACATAAGCACTCATCAGTTCCTTTATACCTAATGACAACCCACAGCTTGACCCCTTGTGCTTTTTTAATTTCACTTTTGGTTAATCCTTCTCAGATCAACTGCACTACCTCTGAAGAATTTCAGAGATCTAGTCTCTGCACCCAAGGCATTTATAAGATGACAGGCAGTCTGTTGACTGACTAGAATAATATTAGGTCAGAAATTAGCATGCACAGTATAGGTTATCATCCACAAAATCTATAGAACTCAGTATACAAGCAGTTTTCAGTGGCTGGTCCCTTTTCCTGCATCTCCAGTGTAATTCCAGCTCAAGGCTTGTGCCAACACATGCAATTTAAACATGAATGTACCCCTTATCAGCATTAGCTGAGTATCACTTATCGCCATTACTGCTTTTCAAAAAGTTGTTGTTCATCCTTAGAATAGCTCACTTATAACAATCATGTGTAAAAAAGCATTAGCCAGGGTTGTTAGTGATTTTTAAATGCCTTTACAGCTGGGCAGCACACAGAAAAATACACAAGAACTGGGTGAAAGCCCACCAGAAAGACCAATAACCATCAATGCAGAAATAGAGACATTTCACTTTCCCTTCTATGACCATCTCAGAAAAGCTAAATGCATGGAAGAACAGGCACATCCCATCCCACCCACGGGGCTCATCCAGCCCTAGATGTTGTCTCAGAGTACCCAAAAGCAGATGGTTGGAAAGAGGAGAAGCAGCAGAGGGAAAACAAGTACTCTTCAACATCTTCTCTGCATTCTCTTTTTGTTTCCACTCCCTTACAGCTCAGCATTTTCAAAAGTCAGGGGTTACAACCTTGACTATTCATGAAATTTTGATTTCTTCCATTCAGTTGTTTTTTGAACCCATGTAAGTTTTCTGACAGTAGATTGGGGAAGGAGAAGGAGGAAAAATACAGCTGGCCTGAGTATTGTGCATAAATGCACTTTCTTGTACTTCTTTTCAATCTTTTGCCTTCCAGTGCAACTCAACTGTTTTTGATCAGAGTGGGTTCAAAGAATGCTTATTGATATGGTGATAGGTGCTTTATATAGACAAATACATATAAAAATATATAGATATATAACTCTTGATCTAAAAGGCAGCAAGATAATTCCTGTTCACAGCTTTCACATCAGTCACAAATTTATCTACCGTTATCTACCCTTAAGCTGAGTCTCTCCGAGGGAAAAACATTATCATTAAGGAAGTTTATTTATTTTAAAGTAGTAGGTTACTACTAAGGATTTTTGCCCAACTCAAAATGAAACAGGCTGGTTTACAAATTAGATCTTTTAAACAAGTTAAAAGATGTTCAATTCAGCAGATCCTCAGGTGGGACACAGTGGATGTGTTAAACTCAAGGAAAGCTCCCCTTAAGATCTCCTTCCACAAGCCTCACTCTGATATCAGTAAGTTTAGCATCGTGAGATTGCTATCGTCTCTCCCCGAGGAAAACAAACGTATTTTTGACAGGTCTTTGCTGTTTGTTACTTTTTGTTTCCTCACAAAGAGCCTCCTTCCGCATTAAAGAAATGAGAAAGCGCACTTAGCAAATTATACTCAGCTACAGACCAACACGTACGTTTTCAACAATTTACTGAGCAGCAAAACCACGAGAGACCTCACCCAACATCACCGCAGCCCCGGTTCCCGTTACTGAACCGCACGCCGCGTTGGTGTCACTGTTGCTCCCCCGGAGCAGCCTCTGTGCCGGAGGAGCGGGGCACGGTTCCCACCCGCGGGGAGCGGGCAGGTGTCTGTCCGGACTCCAGGAGCCCACAGCCCGCTCACAGCAGTTGCTGCTGCTCTCCCTTCCCCAGACGTAAAATCCCTCCCGTAATTAACTTTTAAGGCGCACGACGCCTTCTTACCAGAACTCCCCGGCTGCTCTCACCAGCACCGTTCCTACTCCTTTTTCTCCTCCTCGTCCTTCTTCTCCTCCTCCTCGCCCTCCTCCTCCAGCGCCGCGCCCTGCCCGCCCAGCACCGCCCCGCTGCGCGCCCGCGGAGCCACGCAGGTGCCGCCCCTTTTTGTTTTTTTTCTAATTCTTCTTCCTTCTCCTCTTCCTCCCAACCCCAAACTCCGCCGCCGTGACAGAGCCTCTAAGTTTGCGCTTACGGCGGAGCCGCTGAGAGATGCGGCCGCATCAGCGCGCCGCTCCGCGCACGCAGTTAGGCCCCTGCTCCGCCGGCCGGGTTGGGCTGGGTCGGGCCGGGTCGGGCCGGGCTTCCCCCGCTGCCCCGGGACGTGCCGCCGGCAGCTCACTCACCGGAGCAGAACGCCGCCGTCCCGGGCAGGGCGCTCCTCTGCTCAGGCGCTCGTGTGTGTGTGCGCATATATATATATGACTATTAATATATGTATATATATTATATGAATATATAAACATATATATACGGTGTGTGTGCCCAGGCACCCCATGACGTGAAGGAAAAAGGAGGGGTCGCCCCCACCCCGCAACCTGGCGGGCAGGAGGAGGATGGAGCAGCGCAGGGGCCCGGCAGCGGAGCGACCGCTGCTTCCCCAGAGCCGGTACCTGGGCTCGGGAGGAGCCGTCCTGCCTCCCGCACCCCGTCCCGACGCTGCCCCCGCGCAGGCCGGAAGGCCCAGGGCCAGCGCGGGGCAACGCGGGGGGTTCGGAAGCGCTGCGGCTGGGACAGAGCCCGCTCGGGGGGGCGACAGGACGAAGCAGCGCTGGGCCCCAGTGCCACCCGCCCGGGTGCGGGTCCGAGGAGGAGCCCCGCAGCCGCCGCCCCTCCCGCCCGCTGCCCCGGAGGCGACCCAGGCTCCTCGGCTGCCTCCTCGGTGCGGTGCCGGCCCCTGCTCTGCTGGCCGGGAAAGCACGGGCGAGTCAAGGGCGAGCAGCGACCCCGGGGCGAATTGCGGGGTGCCCGGGAGGGGCTGCTGTGTTCAACTTACAAGCCGCAGTCCGGCTTTAAAGCTCTGCTACTCGTGAAATAACCTGCCCAGGCACTGGGATATCGCAGATCCCCGAGCAGTTCCCGGCGAAGGAACCGTGTTACGATCGGGCTGGTCTGCTGGGCTCGGCTCTGCGCGCCTGGTGCTCGGGTGAGGAGGGAAACGGGGAAGCCTCCGCAAGAGCGGAGCGGAGAGCATCTGTCCGGCCCCGCAGCGCAGAGCGTGCAGCGGGCAGTGACTGCACTGCACTGCACTGCACTGCAGAAACACCACTGGAATCACACGGACACAGCCGCTGTACAACTCACCTACGGGTGACTCTGCTGGTGGTGTTAGTGGTAAAACTTTATCCTAGAGATGAAGTCAAAAGCCTCAGCAACAAAAACACCAAACAAAACAAACCCACAACCCAATGGGGAAAAAATGTAGTAAAAACCTCAGAGTTCAATGAATCCTGCTCTGTCTTTGATATGCTTTATCCCCTTTCCCTGTCCCGTTTAAACTGCTGCTTTTCTTGATAGGGACAGAAAATACTCCAACGCTATGTTCTGGCTTTTTGTGGCACCGGTTTTGGTAGCAGGGGAGGGGTCTCAGGCTCGGCTCCTGTGAGAAGCTGTTGAAACCTCCCTCGGCTCCAAAATGTCCGGCCCCACCTTTGGCAGATGTTTAGAGCATCAGAGAGAATTGATGTACCTCCTGGATTAACATATTCAAGAAGGGGAAACACCCGGTGCTAAGAGCTCAGGGCAGAAGAGAGATGGGCAAAGAGAGCAATACCAGAGACCCAGGTTGGTGAGGGATAAGGGCCCAGAACAGGGGCTTTTCCCTGCATCCTGTGGTGAGATGTCAGTCTGTCCCCTGCAGCCCATGGAGGAGCACAGTGAAGCAGACCCTGAAAGGTCATAGTGGAGTAGTTGTGGAGCACCCTGTGAAGGATCCTATTGGAGCAGCCATGAACCTGCAGCCTGTGGAGGATCGTGGAGCAGATGTTGTGGACCCGCAGCCACAGAGGACCTCATGCCAGGAGAGGTGACTGTTCCCAAAGTAGTCCCTGGCTCTGTGGGCTGCCCATGTTGGAGCAGTTTGCTCCTGAGGAACTGGGCCTTGTGGGAGCCACTTGTGTTGCAGGGGTTCATGAAGGACTTTCTCCCATGGGAGGATCCCCACACTGAAGTAGGGGAAGACTGTGAGGAATCCTTCTCCCAGGGCAGGAGGGAGAGGCAAAGAACAACCCCACTCCCTGTCCTCTTGTGCTGCTGCAGGGGAGTAGGTAGAGATAGTGGGAACAAAAGTAGTTTGGGCCTGGGAAGAAGGGAGGTAAAGCAGGGTAAAGTATTTAAGCACTGGATTTTGTTTTCTCTTCTCTTTGCCCTGTTTTGATTAGTGACAAATTAAACTGTTTTTTTTCCCCAAGCTGAGTCTGTTTTGCCCATGACCGTAACTGGTGAGTGAAATCCTCCTAATTCTTGTCTTGACCCATAAGGTTTTAGGTGGATTTCCTCCTTGCCATCCTGAAATGGGGAGGAGTGAGCAGCCTCATCATCCTTTATCAGCTAGGCTGATATCACCATACGATCTTTATGACCTACCCAACTGTTACTTGATTACTGGTGACCAGAAAGAGCACCTGAATCCCGTATATGCAGCTGCTAATTCTGTCAGTCACAGAAACATGATGTTTTTCCCCAGTTAAATTGTTTGAAAATCAGAAAAGTCTTTGCCTCTGCATCAGAATGACAAAATACTCAGCAACTGCAACTGCTCCAAGAATTCATCCAAATTCCTATGGCAACATTATTCTAGTATTGCTTTTCTTTCCCCTTCTCCCTAGTTGCATTTCCACCATGTATTTCTCAAGATGTATTTGCACATTACAGTACTTTAAATACCTTTCCAAAGCTGGCCTTCATTACCACATCTCCCTTACTTTAACTGCCCTTGCTGGCTGTACCTTACCTTTGCCTGGTAAGCAGGTGCAATGTTTTATGCTGATCCACAGCCTACAGTGAACGTAGCTCTATCCACATCTGTCTCTGTTTCTTTTCTCCTTTCCCTGTGCTTCCTTCACTTACACCTTTTCATAACCTCTGGTCTGCATTACTCAGGAGGTCAGCTTATCACATTCATCCCTGCTGGCCTTAAAAATCTATGAATCTTCCATTGTATTGTCTGCCTCCCAGCTACTCATCTTCCTTCTCACTCTCACCCTTTTGTTTTGTGACTTGCATTCTTCCTCACTGGTATTATTATTCCCACTAATATTTTTTAACTCAATCTCGGCAATAAATAAGTATGTGGAAATACAAACCTGAATTTGTGGCTTTTGTTCACTGCCTCATCTCTTTCTCCTGTTATTCCCCATCTGAATATTAAGGGCAGGCAGAATGCCAGCAGTTTTATATTCCTTGTGTTTTATACCCTTTCTACTTTACCCTGCACCACACAGAATACATGCTAACTCACAGCCTCAGAGGGGAGAAGAGGTTTATGGAATGAAAGAACTGAATCATGAAAGGAGCAGGAGGGGCTGTGAGACCTAACCAATGCAATCTTCCACTTGTGAGCAGAAGCTTTGTTACTCTGCTGTACTTAAGATCACTAATAGCTGCCAATCTTTGACCTGTGATAACAGCTTATACTTTAATGCAGAATTATGCTTATAAAGCATAAATTTAAACAGAGAAAACAAAACACCTTATTCAGCACGGTATGGCTTTTTGCCATCTCTTAATGGATCTTTACATTAAGAAAAATATTTCTGTAGGGAGAATAGGGAATGTTCACAGTTGTAAAAACATTTGGGAAGCAGAACCCCACATTTGTTAGTCATATCTAAAAACAAGTTGTCAAGCTAGGACATTTCTCAAGACGCTTAAACACATTTTAACTATTGAAAACTAAACTGGAAGCCTACTGTTACATTTAGTGTAAGAGACAGTTTTCATGTAACACTGTATTTTCACCTCTCTGCCCAACATCAATCAATCAGATCTTTTGTCACTGCATTTTAGGATTATTCATCATATTAATATAATGGACTTAAAAGTACTACTGTCAAGTTTTCCCGGTTTTTATACAATAATTTTATTAGGCATCTTGAACAAAGAAAGAATGTCAAACAAATATGTAAGTAATTCAGTAGTCATTTTAACAGCCAAAGGTTTTTCAGTTAAAGTCATAGTAACTGAATGAACATTCTGTTTAAACCAATATGCCTTCAGGTTTGCTTTGCTGCTGTATCTGTGAGACAGCTCAATTCACTTTCTGTGCAAAAAGTGACCTTTATGGAATACTTGTCACTCAGCAGCCTTTACCTTTTTTGACTTCCAGGCAGTTTGCATTTCTTTATCATTACAGCCCATCAAGCTATGATTGCTCATGCATCCCAGGGCACAGGATTACCTCCCTGCACATCAACATCCATCCCCCTCTATCCTACACCACCTTCTATTTAACAAACTTATCAAATCTCTGCAGAGCAGCTCTTTGCACTCCAAATAGCTAGCTGAGGTTGTTACGTAGTGACAGGAGATACTTCTCACCCCATTCACTGGAGTCAGGAGTAGCAGGTGCTATTATTTCATCTCTTCTTACGATCCAGAGAATGGAAAAGCAAGAATGCCATTTGAATGCAGACAGTTTTCACGATGGTCAATATGTTATAACTGCTACTGAGGCAGATTCACACATCATAAAATTAAAACAAATAGAAATCGCCTAGAGATCAGGGTAAATATCTAAGATATTAGAAAGAAGAAATTGTCTTCCACAAACAGGCTAACTGCATTTCCTGCCATATGCCAGCACATTTTTTTGTCTATCAGAAAGACTTGGCTGCAACATGAATGGAATTTCCCTGAGCGTTTCCAGTGGCTAAGATTCCTCTTTTAACTTCACCCAGCACCCACCCCCTTCTCAAATGTTTTACTATAATCACACCACCCAAAGCAAAGCTGCTGCTGATTTTGAAAGCACTCATCTTGATTTTTTGCCTAACCTAACAGCTTATGTTATCTTACAAACATGTTCAGCCATTTCTGATAGCACATGCTCAAGCAGAGCAGTTCCAAGAGTTACATGTAGGAAGAGAATATCAGTGTGGATACTGATAAGGTTCTGTGGAGCCCCATCAAGAATCAGCAGCCACCAAAATCAGTGGAATTTTATATAGACTTATTGGCCTGGAATACAATTCACAATGAGCAGCAGTGTTTAACAGCCTGGTCAAAATTCAATATTGACAGTTACCCTCACTTGCTGCAAAGTAGTTGCCTGTTCCTCGTTTACTCAAACAAATTTCACTCCATTCCAAGCACTGGATAAATGGTTTATCAAACTGTAAGTAACAAAGCACTTAGTTCTAAAAGTCAAATGTTTACTTTCAAGTGATGAATAAGGAAAAAAAATGTTAGTACTCAATAAGTCGTCAGAATCCAAAATTTTCACAGCCTTTGTAGAAATTCCAGTACTTTTCCATTACAGAACATGGTAGAAACTCCTCTTTACGTACCATTAGTACCTGATTGAACTGAGGAAAATGTGTCAGACTTTCCACTGTGTTGAACTGCACAGAAGAGCCTGTTGAAAATGAATGCAAATTATTACAGAGCATGTGTAAGAGTGACTAAAAGCAATCAATGGCACTATTATGTATCACAAAATCACAGTATTGTCACAGATGGAAAAGAGCTCCAAGATCACTGCATCCAACCACCAACATAACCACTCAGTAAAATAAGTAAAATATATTTCTCAATACCTGTATCACCATGCCCACTAGAGTATGTCTCAAAGTACGTCATCTACACAGGTTTTAAACACCTCCAGAGATGGTGACTTCACAACCTCCCTGGGTAGTCTGTTCCAAAGCCTAGCTACTCTCTCAGTAATGAAGTTCTTCCTAATATCTAGAATAAACCTTGCCTGGAGTAACTTCAGGCCATTTCCTCCAGTCCTATCATTATTCACTTGAGAGAAGAGGTGTTAACAGCTTGTTAGAACTACACAAGCATGAGGGATCCCTAGATGTGTCCTAGGAATTTTGTAGTGTAAGACTCCTGGCCATCTTATTGATGTCTCACTTGCACCCAAACTTCAGTGAGACAAGGATCTCACCACACTGAGTGGTGCTCCACATGAGAAGTCATCTAGTCCTATTATGATTTTACATAACAAGAAAGTGCAGTTGTTCTTCAGCACTTCAAGGGCTAAGTTTCATGAACTTCCCCCAAATTAAGAAACCTCTCTCACAGGGAATGCCCTTCCCACAGTCCCAAAAGGACCATATAAAAAGAAAGGTGTACACCTTTATACAGGAGGGACTTGTAGGACTGAACAGTGGCTGTTCACAATATTTAAATATCTGGTAGATTGCAGCAGCTGTTGCAACGCCTAGACTTAAGGCACTTGAGTCACTGCAGGACTAGTTGAACTTCTAGATTTTGCTGCTAAGAACAGTAAAAACGTAACACAGTAAAGATCCAGCAGTATGAAATTTTACAGGACATTTTCTCCATAAAAGCATGAGTTCCAAAAGGTATTTGAACTGTAGTTTTCAGAGCTACTTGCTTTTGTTCATCTTTAATCCACACCTTCTCCCTTCAGTACCAATGCACAAAACATCAGAGCTGCTGAGCTTTCATGACCAACCTAACACAGAAACTGCCAGAGAAGGCAGAACTGTCACATGTAGCAGATGTTAGTAGGAGAGGGAAGGCTGTCATGAAAGCACGGATGGCCTCTGTTAGAAAAAAAAACCAAAAAACCAACAACAAAACAACAAACAAAAAAAGCAGACAAAAAAGAGCAACTAAACAAACAAACAAACAAACAAAAACCCCACAAGAAACTAAAGAGGCTAAGAAACAAAACAACCAACCAGAATCCCACTGTTCAGATACCATTCACATGTCTCAAGAAGCAAAACAGCATAGGTATTTCAAAATTATTACATCAGTCACGATTAATCCTTGTTAAAATGCAATGAAAACATGTTTGAAGTGACACCAACTGGTCATTTTGCTTACACTTATTTCTGGGCTACCATGTACCATCCCAAGTTTGTTTTTCTCTGTTAGGACAGTTCTCCAGCTGTACCACCTACATTGATTACAAAATACAAAATATATTCACTAAAGTGACAACACTGCCAGGTCTAAATGCTAAAACAATCAGTGCATCTTGAAGATGTTAGTCTTGTTAACTCCATGTCTCAGTGAGGATTTCTCTGCCATTTCCAGGAGCTCAGCACTGAAAGCATCAAAGTGGCAAACTGACATTAGAAGCAAAAGGTATATGTTCAGAAGCTCAAATATGGAGTCTTGTGTGTGAAGATGTATGTTGTTCCACACCTATGTCATCCACAGCAAAACTTCTGACTCCAGTGAGACCAGGACTGCATTTGGCATCTTACACTCTCAGTGCATTTTCAGTTTGTGCCTTAACAGAGTACACCACAGAACAAAAAGCACAATCTGATGTCCAGGGCATACTTAAGTATTTTGACCTCAAGAAAGATGGGAAGGCTGAATGGAGATCCCACCCGAGCAGTTGCATCACAATGCTCCTCACACAGTCTTTATCACATATGAAGCAGCCATCAGTCGTATCAGAAGTCAGCTTGCACACTTACCTAGATGTGATGTTTCAAAGGACATAAACGTGAATGCCACAAAATTGTCTTAGGGACACCTCCACGTAAAAATGATCTTAAGAATAAGCCCGAGAATTTTTTTCTAGAATAAACTGGCAGAAACTGAGCAGAAACCCTGTCCTTAACAAGAAGTATATAGGGACACAACAGGCATGACTGCAACCTCTTTTGATTTGCTAAAAAAACCTTTTTCATTCTAAAATGTCCACATTTTGTATGTAAGCACAGGAAAACTTCTTGTCAAGGTTTTAAGTTCATTTAACATCCTGTTTTGAGCGATCACAATTGGACTTAAGACATTCCTTCCTGCCTTTCAAACCACTCCCTTCAGCACTCTCACTGATTATAACTTATTTACTCAAAATCCTCAACTCAAGTTTGAAAGTGTAATAAAGACGTGACCAAATAAATTAATTGAAATAACTTTTCCTCCAGCAGTTGACAGCTTTTTTAATTGATTCCCTAGGGTCAAATTAATGTAGGTTTTTCTGGATTGAATTTAAGCATTCTACCACAAATACAACACTACCTGAGGGAATAATTAAAATCTCAACTCTAATCGCTGCTTTTCAGTAACTCTATGTAACAGTCAGCAGTTAGCAAAAGCACATTCCCAAAAGCAACATACCCAAGACATCCCAAAGCTGTCCTAATCAGTTCTGATATCAGTGTTTGGTATCAAAGTTTCTATATCCATAGAATTTGAGCAATCAGTCCTGGTATTTCTTCCCCATATTCTGTAACAACCAACTAATATCCTTTCTATGCCCATTTTTCTCTCTCTCCCTCTCTCTCTTTCTCTCTCTCTCTCTTTCCTTATTATTATTTTCACTCTTATAATGCCTACTCTGGTGTTTCCTTTCTCCCTCTTGCTATTCATTGATTCTCATCCCTTTACAAAGGACCAGCACTTAACAGGCCACAGGCAGTGGAGAAAGGCTTCCATATCGTTATCTAAAACTCATCTTTGTGCCTTGGGTACAGAAATAACCTTAATAAGGTAAAATGAATGGAGGCAGGGTCCTTCTCTGCTTTCCTACCCCTGCTGTCCCATTTAGTGCTCTTAGCTTTCTTCTGTCTTCATGAACTACAAGATAAAATATCAAACAGTATCAACGCCAGAATGAGCTTTTCCCCCATAAATCTGGGGAAAAGACAAGTAATCTCTTGGTACTTTTCCCATCCTGTCTGCCAAGAGCTTTTCTGTCTTTCTTGGCATCTACTTAAGCATTACAGCTTCAAAACAATTCTAAATGTGTTTCAACTTGTGTTACTGTTTTGTTGTGCTTTACAAGACCGTCTCTCTGTGGCTGCTAAGAACCTGAAGGCTGTATTTCAAGTAGTATTGCACACCCTGGCAGTCATGAATCTATAAAAATGTAAGATCAGAATTTCTGATTGCATGAAGGTTATTCACCAAAGATGGCCACTTCCGTGAAGTCACCATTTTCTGATCATCAATACAGCCCCTGAAAGATCGGTTTTTAAAACTGGCAATGCCACCAGGATCCTCTGAGATATGGTTAAGCATTTCATAACTATTTCACTTATGCAAATCATTTGTAAAAGGAATTTAAATGATCTTGCAGTTTAAGCAACATATATGTGTCAATTTAGAGGTATCAGTAAATCCAGTTTCAATACTTCTGTAAAACAGATAGAGATCATTATCACAGCTGAGGGAATGCCAAACTCATTTGCAGTATCTGTGGCAAAGTCACAGGAGATTTGTTATTCTTCTGACTCAGATAGATCTGGTTCAATACAGCTAGCCTAGACATGAGCTACAGAAGCGTAAGTAAAGAGAAGATCTAAGAACAACACACTTGAAGGTGACAGCATTTGATCTAGCATGCCACAAGGGAGTATTTAGAACAGAAATATTTCTAAGGAGTTTTCAAGTTTCTTGGGCCTTATCCACATTATTCTCAGTAACATAGAAAGCAAGAAGATCCAAGAGTCCCAACTTGGTCCACCCACACCACATAAGGCCTTGGAAATGACAGCCAAGGCAACATTTTTGATCCTCTGGCTCTTCAGAAAGCTGCTACTGAAGCATGTGCCATGAAAGGCACATGGATCCTGCCTATTCTACCGGTAATTGTGAAAATATCCTGATCTGGTATTTTGGAAACACCAAGACTTGGTATTTTGATCAAGATCTGGTATTTTGGAAAAATACGATGCTCTCCTGGTAGTTTTCAATTTCACTCCCACCACTCAAAATGCTTTTGCTTTCCTCCAGGTCTCTCCACAGGCCTGGATAAATTTCAAGTGACACAAATCTTAATTCTTTTTGCCTCATTTGAACCCTGGAGCCCAAGGTCTCTGGTATTTACAAACCAATCAGTAAGGAGTGGCACTTTTCTAACAGTCAGCCAAACACATGAAAACCCTCCCAGACAATCCTTCCCTAAAAGATGCAGTCCAGCAGGGATTTTGTCTAATTGCTTTATAATCTGCTGTGTCCACCTTCACCCCAGTTCTGAAAGTACTTTTGTTCCAAGAATTAATTTATCAAATGACCCTGAATTATGCATGCTGAGTTTTTTGCATTGCCAGTTAAGACCCTTTGGAAAACAAAAACAAAACAAAAACAACACCACACCCCAAAAAACCCAAAAAACAAAAACAAACAAAAAAACCAACCAAAAACCAAAAAGAACAACAGCAAAAAAACCCCCACAAAGGTTATTTATGTCTTATGAAATAAATAAATAATTTATGTTTGGAAACTACCTAATGAACTACAATAACCACATGCTTCATAGCATAGCTAGAATGGTGCAGAAGGACTTAGAGCACCTTCTGATGGTCCCGTAGCCTACATTTCTTTCATTTATATATCAGACACAACTCACCATGGGTGATCTGTAGGCTCAAGCCATCATTTGCCTATGACTAGAATATGCATAGCAATAATGTGATACTTTAATAATACTTCCACAATTCATTATGCTTTTGCTTCTAAATAAAATGTTAGACTTGAGAAAATATATTTTCTTCCTCAGTAAAAAAACAGTATTTCTCAGAAGTTCATTCTTTTTTTCATTTTTTTTATCTCCCACTGAGACTGGAAAAAGCAATGTCATAATGAAGAAAAAAAAAGACTGGGAATCTAGAATAATTCTTCTTTGAAATATTTCATAACACTGGCCTTTCTTGTTAATACTCTGCATCTGCATAGAAAAGGACTTGCGGGTTTGATTAAAATCAAGAATTCATGCTTCTTATTCTAAAGCATCAGTTTTGTAGTTTATGCTGAAATCTCTTTATGTATTTTACGTTTCATGTGGCAGAAAGTAATTTTTCTCACAACACAAACCGGAAGATGTTTTACTTTGAATATGAAAAGTGTACATTATTAATAATACGTACAGCTTGCTTGCAAGCATTGCCTAGATAAGTGATAGAAATATAATATATTATTCCCCATTAGAGCTTTTGCCTTACATCATAATCTTACACAGTAAGTGTTTTCTCTGTTCTCCTACATACCTTAGGTATTTGCCTGTTAATAACAAATGCTTTATACTATATAATAAATTCTAAATTATTATTCACCAGGGCCCTTGGATTGGTGTATTAAGATACTGGTACGTTTTTTATTAATCAAAATGGGGAACCCAAATCCTCCAATCTATTGCAGAAATACATTTGTGTTACAATAACCTTCCAGAAAAACAAGAGAACAATTTAAATCTCAGTGCCTCTCACCTTCTTTAGTATAGTGGTAATGTAATTTTTTTCCTTCAAAGGGTGAGACATGACTGACATAAATGCAAATGCCAATCAAGAAATGCATTCAGCCTCCCACAAAACAATCTATATTCAAGACTGAATTTATAAAGAAATAAGTTCTTATAAAATAAAACATAATGGCTGATTCCATTTTTCTTACACAAATACTTTTATACAGCCATCCAAATGCCCTTTCAGTTTCTGGATTAAGTCAATCACTGTATTTAAATACCAAATTACTGAGTCTGAGTTCAACAATAACAAATGTATACACGAGTATACTTTCTTAAAATGCACCATGATTGCATTGAAGCAATTCATGGGGGGCCATTTCTTGGTGTGACTAGCAGTATGCACGCACAATATTTTTATTTCTTTTTAAACTTATTATCAGGAGTACTTGATCATGTAATGATTCACTTATATACTCACCCAGAAGGAAAATACATGGTTCTATAAAATTATTTCTAACAATTTCAGAAACTCAGAATTTAACGTGCCAAGATAGTGTATATAAAGCAGTTCCAGGACCAATATTGGGTAATTAAAACCAGATTACTTTAAGATTCTTACAGTTTATAGTATACAGTTTCTACACTGGAAATGCAAATTGGAAGAAACAGAAGACAAAATACAAATCAAGTTTCAGCTCAGGTCAGAACAGTTCTTCGACAAAAAAAAAAACCAAAAACCAACACTAGTTTGTGTTTTTCATCCACTGGCAAAATCCGCAGGAGTGGTGACTCATGCAGTGGGTTTTACATACAGCCTCTGAACAACTTCTAGTGCATTCTCCTAGGCTAACCTCATGTGGTGCTTTAAAGTTTGAATTGTTTTGTTTAGAAGCTTTGGCCTGACTTCATTAAAAGTCACTCCTGAAAAAAAAAAATAGGGTGGAAGTGTGCTATAATCTGATCCAAGGTAAGATCATCAGGCAGTTTCCTAAATGCTTTCATTTGACATTACCTAAGAGTGGTATCAAGGTCTGTCTTCTCTGTTTCAAGCAATGCAGCATCTGAAGCCACAGGGTCTTGAAGCTGTTTATCATACTCCCTTTCATTTACTGCTTTCATAGGATAGACAAGATAGATGTGTTCTAAGAAGATTATCTGCAACAGTTGTTTGTCCTATAGTTCTCAGTCTCCATGTGACTGAGATCCAAAATGTTACAGTGCAGATGATAAATTAAGAAGATAGGCCAGTTATCAAAAGATTTATTTTACAACTTGCTTCACAAAGTAAAAAGGCCAGAAAGCCAGTGTTTAAAGCTCTTGACTAGCAGTCAATTTACTTTTAGTCAATTTCTTTTTAGTCAGGCTTCTCAAGGGAACAAGGTTTATATAGGCAATAAAAAGAGACGATGCTCACAAGTTTTAACAAGAAAGGTTCAACCAGATATATGGGGAAAAAAATCCCCACAAGCATGGCTAAGCATCAGAATATACTGTACAGAGACTGAAGAATGTCCATCCTTGAAAATTTTCAGAATTTAACTGGACAAGGCACTGAGCAACCTCATCTAACTTGGAAGTTAGTCCTACTTTGAATCCCATCTAATCTACGTTAGTCTGTGCTTGTGTGCAATCACACTGTCACCTATTTCAGAAAAACCTGACAGACAGATAAGAAATACAGATATTAAATTCTTAGAATTGGCTTCTACCAGCATGGAGTCCTTGTTGTTTTGTTTTTTTTAAAACATTTCTAACTACTTCTCCTTCTCCATATTATTATTGCTACTATTGATGGCAATAAGGAGCCACTACTCCAGTCATACTCAGTCAAAAAAATTCAGATACACAGAATGAATCTTCTTTAAGTCATGACATTTTGTTGAAAAATAAACAACAATTAAACTTGCAGTTCTTGGTTTACATCTTGACTTTTCGATCACATCCTTTCCAGCTTTCCTCCAACACATGAAGATAACAATATTAAGAGTTTTGTAGTGGAAGTAGTTTCTGACATAATTGTCAGAGTGTAAGCAGAATCTGGAGCTCTGAACTGCAGCACAAAATATCTTTCAAGCTTTCAAAAAGCTTGGAATTTATTTAATTACATGGAGCTTTAAACATATAGCAGGAAAAAGGTACTACAATGGGCTAGATTAGTTGCCTGGACTAATACCAAAGTAGTATCTTCAGCCAGTTCAAAGATGCATGAAATCCACCTTCTGAATAGTTTAGCATTTAAAATTTAATCGAAGATTCTTGCAAAAAAACTCACATGAAATATTTACTAGGAGAACAATTTTACACCTATCTAGAAGGCACTGAAATAACAGCTTGGTTTCATTCTACTGGAGCAATCAATTTGGATCTAAATACTCTCCTGCCAGGTCAGCATCACACCTCCATACTAGCGTACAAGACCAGAAGATAAGCTTGACTGGAAAGAAAACTGAAATTCATTACTCTTCTATCACTTTCCAGGACCAGCTAAGCCTAGAAAGTAAACTTGTTTAAAGCCAATTTATACAGCTGACCATTACAATTAGAATACATTTAGCATGAAGTAAAGCAGCTACAGCATTGTGCGTCTGACTGGTTCTTTGGAAAGAAACAAAATAGAGGGAAAACAAATCCACAAACCCATCTACAGGTTCTGGGGCTTCTTGTGACATTTCCAAAGCTTCATTTAAGGGATTTAATGAAATACTCATACTATGACAGTTGTTCTTAAAGGAATTTCTTCTTACATCGGAGTTTGCTTCTTACAGGTTGATCAAACTATGAAACTTGAAAAGTTTCTCCTCAGACTGGATACAAAACTGTGGGTTCTATAAGCTAGACATGTGGAAACTGGGCTGTTGGTTATATTTTCTTAAAAGTTATACTGGAAGCTAAGCAGTATCTTCCTTCAATTAGCAGGATAATTATAGTAGATATAAAAAAAACTGTACACATGGAACAGCATTTCTGTGAATTTCTAACTCAGTAATTTTTATTGTAATATGAATCCTTATTTGCATAATTCCCCATGTCTGACAGTGGTTACTTTTGGCTACAAGTCACAGAATCATGGAATCACTGGTTGGAAAAGACCTCTAAGATCATCAACTCAGCACCACCATGTCAACTAAACTGTGTCCTGAAGTGCCACTTCCCACATTTTTTACACCTCTGGGGATGGTAACTCCACCACTTCCCTGGGCAGGCTGTTCCAATGCATGACCACTCTTTCAGTGAAGAAATTTTTCCTCATATCTAATCTGAACCTCCCCTGATGCTAGTTCAGGCCAAATGACTGTACACTCTTGCTATAACCATTTCCAAACCGGATTAAGCATTCAGACAATAGGGTGGCAGGGACCATACCTTCCAGAAGACTATCAATCATCTTGCTAAGCAGAACTGTAAATAGTAACTTATTTGAGAAAGCCTGAACATGGCTGTTTATCTGTTCAGCAGAGAAGCACGAATCTTATGAGTCATAACCTGTGTTACTTTTCAATTCATATTGAAGGGCAGTTCAACCTCATTTTTAATACATAAAGGTGAATACAACCTACTAGGCAATCTATAATTTTTGTAATTTTAAAGATCTGCTTCTGTTAATTTAAAAAAAAAAAAAAAAAAAAAAAAAAAAAGAGGAGAAGTGGGCAATTAAGCATGGTTTGATTAATCCTTTTTCACTGTGGCTGTAGGGGCTTACGTATAGGCTTGCAGAAGCACTAAGAATTGCTTGACAACCAGGATACACTTTCAGTTTAAAACAGCTGACACTGATGGGGCACTTCACCTCTGCCTTGCTTCTTACTGTCTCCCACAGCAGACCTGACTCAGCACTGCCATCCCCTTCAGTGCAAAGTGCTACCTGACCTAGGGCACAGTTGGAGGTTTGAGCTGACCACTCTGCCTTTGCACTGTGGTGGATCAGGGTCATTCCTCTGCAGTGTAATCCAAGATGATAGAGGCAAAAATACTAGGTCAAAGTGCAGTAAGCTCTGTTCAAAATATATGAATACTATGGACAGGCTTTAATCTGCAACCAACATACAAACATAATACTGAAAAGACAACGTTGCAAAGATCACAAAGATCAGTGCATCTTCAGGAACATTTCCACTTTTTTCTTTAAATTAGTTTACAGGAGGCTATTTAGCAATGCTCTTATATCAAGTTTCTCCATCTAAATCCAGAAGACATTTGTCTATGCTACCGTTTTGCGGAGACCCTTTACTGAATACTTCTCATGGCATAGAGTTATTTTTTGTTAACTACATCAAAATTAAAAATTGTTTCTAGTTTGGACATATGGAAGTTGAACATACTGAGCTCTCATAAATTTCACTGCTGTTTTATCATTCCATTGTTTCATCAATCCATCCCATCACCAGAGTCACCATTTTTACACAGCACTCTTCCCCTCCCCTACACAAATCAATTCCATGCCATCTACTTTCCTTTTGATTTTTTATCTGTTGTATAGCCCTTCCACCCACCATTAGGTTTTTTATACAGTTAAAAAAAAACTTACTCTTAAATTCCCTGGTAACAGCTGCTTCTCTTTCAGCAGGTACCAATTTTTTTGCAACTTCTGTTTGTGTCAAAGATGGTGTTTTGGGCTGCACATTGCTCAGGTTAAAGCTGAAAAGAGGCTGAGCAATGGAGACAGTACCAGGACTCTGATAGTGCTGATTCTGGTTACTGGAGTCCCTTATCACACGATTCTTTTCTGAGAGCATAAAAAGATAAAGACAACTTCGTTATAAGAACAAAAATTATCAAACAATGCTGCTGGTTTAATGCACAGTTACACATTTAATTTTTCTTAAAGGTAAATGCTGAAATTTTCAATTAGTCCTACACCACCTAACACATGTAATAACAGAATTTCCTCTGATTTAGTTGCTGTAAGATAATTTAAAAATTCCCTTTTGTCAAAAATACACTAAATGCTATGCAAGTTTAACTTGAAAAGTAGTATATGAAGTATGTGTGTGTCACTGCTTGTCCCAAAGAAGAGAGAAACACACAGTACTACATATGATCACAGCAAAACTATTCTCATTTGCTTTCATGCAACCTTATTGAGCTCAGCTGCTCATTTTATACCTGATGTAACACTAACATAAACCTTCTGAAACAGTACCTATGTTTCAGACATCAAGAAATTGTCTGGATTCTTTTGAAAACACTCTATTCCACACAAGTCTGGGGTCAACCAAAAATGTGCAAGAGCTTTTCTAATTTTTATAGGGGTCAAATGGCTACTAAAGGCAGTAAGTGATTACCAGAGTACAAGAATTGCACTAATCACGCTGTTTTCCAAAGAGCATCCTCCTGAAATAGCAATCTGCAAAATGAATGTACATATCATGCTTATTGTAACAGATATGGTTCTATTTAAAGCCACTTTGCTGCGATTTCAGTGTGAAATATCTAACATCAACATCTGCTCTGCAACTGACATCTGCTCTTCAGCTGACATCTGCTTCTGAATCCTTGGTATTCTTGGTCATTTTTAGCAAACATTATGTCATCAGTACATGCAGCAGAAAGCACAGAGGAATAAATTCCAAGCCATATAATCACTGTTTCTTCTGCTTTCCTACACTCAGATAGTCTAAATGTACTGTTTATTTTCTTAATGTTTAGCTTTCACTCAGACTTGAATACCGTAATTCCTGCTTTTTTTAGTGTGATACTGGAAGATACTATAGACTCAGACTCAAAGAAGGTACATAAAGTTAAATTTAATTAGGATTTAGGTGACTAATTACAAAATTGCTGTATTTAGAGCTTTTGTTAAATATCTCTTTTGGTCTGTGACTGCTTTACTTCATGTGCTTTTAAAGTCTTTGTATTAACACTCCTCAGGTACCTAAAAAATGTTATACAAACCTCAAAGCACATTAATCTCATCAAAGCTGAAAAGGTGGGCTCAGTGTCCTCGGTTGCATCAAAAGAAGCATAGCCAGCTGGTAGAGAGATCCTACCAGCTGGTAGAGAGATCCTTTGCTCTGCTCTTGTCAGACCCCACCTAGAGTACTGTGTCCAGTTCTGGAGTCCCCAACATAAGAAAGATACAGAGAGCTCCTTGAGTGTTTCCAGAGAAGAGCCACTAAAATGATCAGAGGGTTGGAGCACCTCTCCTATAAAGAAAGGTTGAGGAAGCTGGGGTTGTTCAGCCTGGAGAAAAGGAGGTGACCTTAGAGTGACTTTCCTATACCTGAAAGGCCTCTACAAGAAAGCTGGAGTAGGAATTTTTGCACAGGTGTGTAGTGAGAGACCAATGGGAAATGGTTTACAATATGAAGAGAGGAGATTTAGGTTAGACATTGGAAGGAAATTCTTTACTAGGAGAGTGGTAAGGCACTGGAACAGGTGGCCTAGGGATTTTGTGGATGTCCCCACCCTGGAAATGTTCAAGGCCAGGTTGGATGGGGCCTTGAGCCTCCTGGTGTAGTGGAAGGTGTCTCTGCCCATGCAGGGGTGGTTGGAATTAGATGATCTTTAAGGTCCCTTTAAACCTCAGCCACTCTATAATTCTATGATTTCTTATGCTGGCAGTCACAGAACAGCAACTCTTATCTTGCCTAGGGACCTTGATTTGGCAGAAGTTCTTAGGACACGTTTCCTAAATTGGGCTCTATACAAAGTTTAGTGGTAGCTGCTTCTTTCTCTTAGAATACTTCCTCTTTAAATGATAGTGCCTGTTATAACTGTTTTCCCACTTCCCCACCCTCTTCACTTAGTAGTTCAATGAACACTGAGTTAAGATACGGGAAGCTGAAGGGAGGATGGGGGAGGAGTTTTTAAAATAATAGCATTCTCCTCCAAAACCACAACAATTATCAGGCTCCAGTCCTTTTAACAATGTTCCTGTGATGCACAGGAAAAAAAAATCAATCCATTAATACTGAAAGAAAAAAAGAAGACTGATTCTTTACAAAAGCAGGATAAACTTCTACTATGAAATACAGAAAGGCTCTAAGGAAGTAAGGAAGATAAGAGTGCCTGGGACAGACCCCAGGCAAGAAGCACAGAATGGCTCACATTCACAACAGCAAACCTTCATGTTCTTTTCATTAGGCTGGTCACAGGCAAAGTCCACCTGGGAACAGCCCTTAGATGAAGCTAAACTCCCCAGCTGGCCCTGGAAACCATTTGGGAGCTACCCACTGCCTGCAACTCTTCTCACAGTGCAGGTCAATCATGTTTTGGAACAAGGTAAGACACTGTTTAATTTTCTACTATATAGTATCTGGCCACATAGTATCTGAAACGGAACTGAAACTGAGAACACTGTGGCTTTCCCTCCCTCAGTTCCTCACCTAGGGCTAATGGTTAGCCATTACTGTGACCTGAAATTATACGTGATAAAAAAAACCTGCTTCAAACACTCTTTCCCAGATTACCCTGGTCTATTTGTGAAAAACAGGAGGGAAAAAACACATACTGATCTTCAGGCTGACTTCTGTTAGTTAAGAGTATTTTTTTAAAAATGGATTAATCTGTTTTAGAAGTTACAATGTTTAGCATATGAGAGAAATAATTTACATGACCTAGTGAAGTATTAAAAAGTCTATTAAAACATTAGGAGACTATATCTATTTTAAAAACACTTGAAGCTTGTATGAACCTAAATTATTGAAGCAAGGCAATATAAATTCACCACCTGGATGCTCTTAGCCTGAAGCAAATATCACAAGAACGTGGTAGTCCGAATATCAAATTGGTTATTTTAAATTATTATATTTTAATGTACTTTGATTAAGTCAAGAGCAGAACAGGCCTAGTAACCCAGTTCATGTGATGTGCAGTGTCTCATCAGATTTACAGAGCCAGTCACAAAAGCCCAAAAGCTTTTTGGGTAAAGCACAACTGGCTATCAGAGGCACTTGGTTTTCCCAGAGAACATGTTATTTATCAAAATTAGGCTGCAGTTCTTATGTCTGCTGGGCAGTTCTGAAAAAATTGTTCAGTGTCAACTTGTCATATCAATGCATGGTGTTTCTTATGACTTTATTTTTAGAGAATGAAGTATCCCCTAGCTATTACTGTTGCTTGGGCATACAGGCATTTCCACAAAACACACATGATTTAATGTGATTTTAAGATGTACATGTTACTTAAACTTATCCTGCTGTATTTGTTTCCAAGAGAGCAAAAAAGTACATAATTAGCTAATTAAAACACTGCTTTAGACAGAATGTATTTTTAATGCAAAATGTTTCTTGGTTTTTTTCTACATAATAAGCAATTAACTAGCAATTATTCTGTTCATACAACCTATTTAGGGAAAAAAAGAAACATACTTCTTTAAAGATCATGCGTGTAAGTTCTGGCACTATTTATTTTTGAAGCCCAAGGCCTGCAATAAGCATGCAGCCCAGAAAAAATCAGAAAGCAACAGATGTATGGCATTCAAGCTCCTTAGAAATCACTTTCTGCTGCTTTCAGTAGTGGTGAATGTTAGATTTTAAGTGGTACATACCCAAAGGCTCTCTTTCTTGTGATTTTTGCAACTCCAGGTCACTAGAAACCGACCCTTCTTCAACAAGCAATTTTGACAACTGTGTCCCAAGATATGTAACCTGTAAAAACAAATCTGAATGGCTAACTGGTCATTTTAATTAGTATTTTTTCTAATAGGTGTAAAAAATAACTTTTCTTGTAAAACTCATAAATAATTGGCAAAATCTTCTAGCCCCTGCCAGTATTTTTGCAACATCCATCACTGACACCCTGACAATTCAATAAGCTTGTTCTTTTTTACCCTAACTACTTTTCAAGCCTTTTCTTTCAGCCTTCTTAATCATCTTTCAGCCTTCTTAATCTCCTCCAAAGCACCGATAGTTTAGAGTAGGTGTTCCACACTGTCTCAACACTCGTAACAAGTTCATCACTGCACAGATACCACCATGTAGCTCTTTCTTTGCTGCTTAGTCATTAAGAATAAAAAGATGGGTTTTTTTAAATTTAGTCTTGCACCCCCCTTTGACCAGGAAGGAGGATCCAGATTAGTGAAATTTATTATTGCTATTTATTATGTTCATTTTGCAAACAAGATCAGGCCTACCTTATTCCACACATACTTCCATGTCACAGGAATATCACTTCCTAGAAGGTCTTTCACCCAAAGAACTGGACTCTGCAGTATTTTTCCCTTACTGGTTCTGATCTTTCCATTTTTTAAGACTGTGGCTTTATGACTTATTTCCTAAAAAAGAAAAACATAGAAATAATTTTTGACTTATAAATGAACAAATCTGAATTAGCATACTTGAAATATGAAAAAATACCAGACAACAATATACCTGAGAAGTTGCAGCTAATTCTGTTTTCCTCTGAAAAAAAGTTAGATTTTACTGCCACTATCATAAACAGTGATATGTAAAATAAGAGGATTTATTCCATCTGGATGTTTTGGACACACAGACACCACTGACAGAAGACAGATCTCTCTATGTGCTTTATCAGCACTGTGTTTTCATCTTAGTAACTCTTAGACATAACACAGTTGTGAATAAATTATTTTGCAGCAGTAAACTCAGGAACTCCCAGGAGGCAAAATTGTTTTAACAATCAATGGCTACCCAAATGCAATCTGATTTATGTGTGTGGAACAAATGCATGTCATTGTGAAATTCCAGCAATGATTCCTAGATAAAACACATTTGCATAAAAACTTCACTTACTTCAAGGGACATGTTTTAGGAAGAACTTAACAGCCTTACCTTTTGCAAAATTGAGTATAAAGTAATTTATTGTTACTGCATCTTCGATAATGCTAATACAGCCCAGTTCTGCATACACATATGCACCTACAGAAGCACAGCTTATAGTTTTTTTATAGCATGTGTGCTATAAATCAGAATAAAAGAATGACCCACCAGCAAATGCTTAACCCAAACATTTTGATGAACACTCAAGCCATTTTGTAGTTTCACAGTTTAGGTCCACAGCTTTCAAAAACTGCGTTCTACTTGTCCAAAGTTAACTTTAAGTAAGGACTATGTACTAGCTGTGTCTTGTTTACAAGTACATCTCTAAAATGATAGAGAAAAGAACTTTACTGATCATCTCTGCAACATGACAGACATTGTCTTCTAAACCTCAGTCTCTACAGCACTATCTTTCAAGACATAGATGTAATTTTCATTCGAGTAAAACCAATGACTTCTCTACACTCCAAATATCAAGATTTCAGTTCAGGGTTGTAGTTCCTTAAGATGGACATGCATCAAGCTGGTATTACAGGTAACAATCTTGAGAAAGTACTGTAAATATACTGAATTCTTCATCCTTCCTTTTATTATCTTGAGGTTCACATAAGTGAAGCATGAGTGTATACCTATGATATGGCCCAATATAAAGGCTTTTGACCTTTGAATAGGGCCTTATGTTACGAAACACAAGACCACACGAAGTGGCCACTCTCAGCAGAAAAGCATTCCCAAGCAGATTATACAGGCAGAAAAAGGAGTGATTTCTACATTAAGTGCACCTGGTGAGCTGCCTGAAAGGAACCTTTCATGTTGTAATCAATATGTTGTCCTGGAAGTTAACTAGTGTGCAGCTGGGAATTTAGTCAATAATTCCATCATTTGCTCAATACCAAGCCAGTCCCCTGGCAGCTGCCTGGCAAATCTGCTCTGTATCTGGGGGTGCAGAGGCATGCTCTTGGATTAAAAAGAAGTTTTGGGTTTGTTTGGGTTTTGCAAGTAACATTCTCACCTCACTAACTTATAGGACCAGATGTCATGTAAGCAAGTAGTTTTGCATATATCCATGTCTATCACAGTACTATAAAATCCTTAATACCCTATTTCTTTAAGGGACTAGACAGTTGCTTCCACAAATCACTTTATATCATAAAAACCTTAATCTCCCACTCCCACTCTGGTTTTAGCAACAAAAAATATAATCAAACTAATAATACAAAAGTTAACCACAAATTTTACACATGCAATATGCTGGATGCTAAAATTATGGGCTGACAAAAGACACCATCTATAGCATCATTTTCTTTTAAAACTCATTAAAGATTATTTGTAAACAATAAATAAAAATCTTCTGCTGAATATGAAGACTAAACGAAAACTGCTTTTCCCCACTTTAGTGTGATGTGGGATTTTTTTCATTATATGCTAATATTAACATTACTATAGCTCAAAAAGTTACCTGCAGTTTGAATTCTAACACGTTTTCTCCTGGCTTAATCCTTCCCAATACAAGCAGATCGACCAATTGAGGATTTTTGTTATATTTTCTGCCATACACTACTTGTTTTTGTTTGCATCCCCGATTACTATAGCTCTGTGAAAATTTCTCCATCAGGTTTACTGGATAATCTGTATTTGAGGCAAGATTTGTAATTCCCGAGTTTCCATTTAATGAGTTCTCACTACTCCGAAAGCTTATTTGCTGCAGAGTATTAGGGAAGCTCTTTGTAGATGTTGACAAAATCACTTGCTGCTGGTGCTGCTGGAAAGCTTCTTTCTTATTTATATAGCCATGCAGGTCCCCATCTTTAAGAACCTGCTGGCAGTCGCTGCCACAGCGACAGACATTGTTATTGACAACAGTGCTTCGGGGTTTTACAATATTTAATGCATTGGTCACTGAAGTGGAATTTAAAGACTTATTTCCTTGTTCAGCAATTGCTGCACAATCAATGTCTTTTTGCTGTGAGCACTTTATTTTCGTAGGGACAACAGTTGGTTCTGAAGGCGATGTTACCACTTCTACAGTCCCTGTCAGCTTTGAAATGTTGTCGAAGGGATATTCTCCTACCCTGTTTTCAGATGTCAAAGGATGACCAGAAGCCTCTTCAATTCTAATAGCTTCTTTATTTCCTCCTGTCTCACCCAAGCAGATGTGTGGATGTTGGCTGCATTCCTGAGCTGAAAATCTATTTTCTAAAGAGAGGTCTGCTTCTACTGTCTCTCCATTAGGCATGCTGGCACCAAGCCCTTTACTAAATGCAACTGCATCAGGACACATCACTTCATCAGCAGTTAAACTTTGACTTTTATCATTTCCATGGGAAATACCCAAGTCTGAGATTTGATTCTCTGAACATGATGCACTAAACACTTGTTTTGTTTTTCTGTAACTTCGTATTTTCTGGACTAATTTTTCTTGTGTTTGGGCAACAGTCAACAGACATTTTTGCTTAGAAGCGAGGTTAGCTAATTGTTTTCTCAGTGCTCCCTTTTTAAAAGATTCCACTGAAGCCCTGTAAAAAATAGTAATTGGGAAAAAAAAAAAAAGAAAAAAGTAGTAATAAGGACACAACAGTTACTGAAAATACAAAACAGAAACAGCTTAATAGACATGACTCACTAAGAACTGGAATATGTTCCAAACAACTGCCAACATCTAAAATGTGAACACTATGTTATATAGTACAAAGTTTCTAGTTCAAACTCCAGACTTACGTCCAACAAACCACAGAATCCCATCTTGAAGTAGGATGCAAAGCATCAGAACTTCAGTAACACCCTTGTACTCCTATACCACCCTTAATTCATCGAATTGAAACTAGGTCTGTATTATCACTGGCTTCTCTTTTACCATTGCAAAGCACAAAAGTTCACTGAATTCAGTGACTTTGCAACTCTAACTTGGACCCTTCTAAAATGAGCTCAGGACAATCAACAGAAGGACGATACCATCAAAATGTGTTTGCATAAACAAAACAAAACACAGCAAAACATTTTGTGAAGCCATAACTGTAATAATACAATGTGAGCACTGAAAGAAAGATTACAGAGCAGTCTAGGATGTTGTACACTAAGCTTGGGAATGTCCCTCCCTTCTTCAAACCCTGCTCCCCAGCAGAGCTGGTCCCCCTGTGAAAATCTGGGAATTCCCTGGGGAATTCACCTCCTTTCTGCTAGAAGGGAATTCCTCATTTTCCCCACTTCTTTTGGCACAAGAACCACCAGCCCAATGTAATACTCTTTTCTCATAATTCCCCTGATGGGATAAGTGACTGCTCTACCATGCTGGGAATACAGGGGAATACCACAGGACTTGGGAAAAGGAATAGCAGCACTGTTTTCTTTTAAATCTACACACAGCAGAGGTGCAATGCAAGTAACACCACCTCAGTCTTGGAAGAGAGACACTGTTGAGGGGATTAGGAAAAAGGTAAAGCAAGGCTAACTAGTGCAGAACAAGAACAGCCAAACTACAGGGTTCCAGTATTGGTATCTGTACTGCGATACTGCTTGCTATCATGTGTTTAGAATCCATTACACAATGAACATATCAGCATACACTCAATCCATGAAACAAGTAAGCCTTGACAAACTATGGACTCCTACATAGACCAGTGAGGCTCCACACAGTTTTCTAGAAGTATTTTGTCACAGATGTTTTGTGTCTTTATTGCTGTATGGATGCAGAAGGAGCTGCAGCTGAAGAGGCAAAAATGTCACGGCCAAAATGACAAAAGCTGAGAAGCTTACAACCACTAACAAATACACTTTTTTTTTCCTCATTTTTTTCATGTGAGAGATACATCTTAATATCTTAAAAGAAACAGATAGAAATGGCACAGTGTTAGTAGTATGCCTCTCTGGCCTGACTAACTGGAAGATGGAAAATGTGATGATGCCTCCTGATCTTCTGTACATATATATATATATAATGTGACAAAAGCTTATATGCTAATCAGGTAAAATTAAAGTGTTCACCACATGAATAACAAAAAGGAGATGTAATGAAATTTGGCAGGTAGCTCATTAATGCTGATGGATAACTTGCAATATCTGCAGGGTATCTTCAATACTCAGAAACGCCATCTCATGATGGAATGCCTTTTAGTTCTCAATAACTCTCAAAGGCAGTATGTTAGTGTAGATACTAATTTTGCTGTTCCTTTTTTCTGAAATCATTACAAGGATCATAGAATCATAGAATCATAGAACTGGCTGGGTTGGAAGGCACCTCAGAGATCATCAAGTCCAACCCTTGATCCACTCCCACTGCAGTTCCCAGCCCATGGCACTGAGTGCCACATCCAGGCTCTTTTTAAATATCTCCAGGGATGGAGAATCCATCACTTCCCTGGGCAGCCCATTCCACTGTCTGATCACCCTCTCCATAAAGAAATTCTTTCTAATGTCCAACCTAAACCTCCCCTGGCACAACTTGAGACCATATCATAGAATCCCAGACTGGTTTGGGATGGGGAGGGACCTTAAAGATGAAAGAATCCCACCCAACCCCCCTGCCATGGGCAGGGACACCTCCCACCAGCCCAGGTTGTTCCAAGCCCCATCCAACCTGGCCTTGAATGCTTCCAGGGATGGAGAAGCCACAACTTCTCTGGAAAACCTGGGCCAGAGTCTCATCACACTCATAGTGAAGAATTTCCTCCTAATGTGTTATCTAAATCTTTGGAACCTTAACTTCTCTTCACATTAAACCCTCTATTTTTTATTATCTGGGTAATCTAGGTATCTTATAGTTAGCAAAACGGTCTGACAGAAAAGTTTTAGTTGTTTTGCTCAAGCAGCCTATGTGTTTTGCTGAAAGCTGCACACTGTTGCTTTTGCAGAAGCACTCCGTAGACATTCTCATGAAATGGCCTAGAAGCATCCTTTGAACAAGATGCTACATCATTAGCTGAGCACTAACCACATGACCACCATTCAGGTAGTAGTTCTCAGAAAGAAGTAAAAAGAGGCATTTTGAGAGGGAACTGTCATCAGGAAGATGACAATTCACGTAATTCATGCTCACACTGATGTAAGCACTCCCAGCTCACACTTCAGGTGTCCTCACAAAAAAGGAATGTCTACAGATGTGCTTCAAGCCATTGCTCTAAAGGGCTCTTGTGGCCTGTTGGACCTGCTGAGTCTCAGGGTGCTAAAGAAAAAAGAACAGAGGTAGGGACACTAAAAGTAGTGTCTGAGTTGCAACTCCCTTTCTCCATGATGCTGCAGAAGTGATCTAATTGCTCAATACCTCCACTTCCTGATTTCTGCTTAGGTATTTTTCCACACCATTTTTATGTTCAGTACCCAATTTTAATGCTCACTGTGTGCACAGTTAACTGATTAGTATGCATTAGCTAAACTCAGTTATTCTTCCTTGATGTAAACTCTTACTGGAGATAACTGAAAACAACATGCTGCTGAAAAAAACATCCTGCTTACATAAAATTTGAACGAAAGCCACATAATTTTATTTTTATGCTACCATTTGCCAACCTTCTAACAACCTCTCTCATTGTTTATATTAAGAATAGCTTCCTAAAAATACAATCTTTGTATTCTACATACCTGTATTTTTTAGCAAGCATATCCCTTTCTGTTTTCTGTTGTGCAAGCATTTCATTCAAAGTATCTTGCATCTGAGACAGCCTTTGGGTATAAACATCTGTCCAATATTTTGATACAATTAAAATGGTGATGGCAATAAACAGCAGAAAATAATTGTAAAACATTTTAAATGGAGCAAATACACAGCCCAAGTATGAAAAAATTGTTAGAGCAAGTACCTTATTCTGTCATGCATATTGATAGCTCTTTATAAATAGAGTACTTCAAATTCAGTTCTTCATAGAGAAAGTTAAAAAGCAATTTAACTTAAAAGGAAATAGCCTGAGAAAATTTTGAAGTGCAAGTGCCTTGTCTAGGAAATTACTAACAGAACAGGATAAATAACTATTCTATGGATGATAAGCACTGAAACATAACATGGCAATTTTATTTAAGGTTAACTGCGGAAGTTACACAATCTAAAGGTGGCTAAAACCTTTATGTTTGAAGTATTATAAAACAGTTTAATGCACTTGAGGTTGTTGCAAGTTACACATAATGGTAAAAACATACATGTCACAGATAGTTCTAAATAGTTTCAAATGCATTTTATAAAACAGCATCATATTTATATGTTGTCCCTTTTTGTTAGTAATCTTCTAAAATAAAGAGCAATTCCAAATTCTTCTTTATGTGCCCTGTCTCTTAGGAATATAACCCAAGTGCAAGAGTTGGTCAAAGGTGTTCCTGCTCCACCACTTGAACAGTGTTGGCACAGACACTGTTAACAGACTCAAACTGATGCTCAGTACCTGCATCAGGATCTCCTGGGAAGTCAATGACACTTAGCAGGCTCTTGAGATTAAGCTGAACTGCGATTTTATAGCCTAAGACAAATTACACCTCCAGAAACCAGCATTTCTGAAACTGCCTGTTATCCACAGTGTCTATCTTAAAGATTTCTCTTTTTGCCCTCATAAATTATTTTAGGCTCCTAAAGTCCAGCCACACTATTACGAAATGCTGCATCTGCTACTTTAAGTACTGACATAAGTGGTTGGAGGGATTATGTTCTTGTAACTGAATGATGCTGTCAACAGTAGGCATGGTTATCTAATGATACATTTTTATATTATTAGGTTGACTTGAAACAGAAGCCTCCAAGTGGCATCCTTCCCTTTTTTGCTATCATATTAATACCTACATAAACTGAAAGTACTTCAGGATGTGCACTTACATGGGAGCTGTTATTAAAAACTTATTCTCTGAAGCAGTATTTTCCAGAGGAGATATTCAAATACATTAGGTGCAATATTATTATAAAAACAATTATATAACCAAAGATATTTACCAATGGAAAAAAAAAAAAAGGCCCTGAGTTCCTAGAGTTTACCTCTACCTGCATCTTTGGAAGTTCTCAATTCAAGTAGCAACAGTTCTTTTTGCTTCTCTTGTGCATCTTGGATGGCAGCAAGTGTATCCTGTTAACAAACACATAACAGGGTAAGCAACAGAGCCAAGTGCAGCCCATAAAACACAGACCACATGGCCTGAAGGTTAAGCATTGGTGGACTCAAGTCATCCCAGGCAGGGAATTTCTGTATAAAGGCAACGCAGACTCTGGAAATATAGACATGCATAATGTAAAGGCACTGTAGCAGCCTGGTTTTGTCCAGATATTCCAACAAGTCCATGTTCATAGTCTCACCTTTGAGCACACTGCAGGGATTTGACAATGAATTTCACCATGATGGCATCACCTAGGCAATGCAGATACAGCCTAAAGGTATCAGCAAGAGCTCTCCTAAGATACAAGTTAAGCAAGATCTTCCTGGATGCTTTAAATCAAGATTAAGTAATTTCTAAATGCCTTCATTACCATGAATAAAAATCACTACTCTGTATTACAATGAGCTATTCTGCAGATGTGACTAAAAGCCTCAGAACTGCTGACCTCATTTCTATTAATGTAGGCAATAAGGGATGTATAAACATTGTCTACTGTTTGCATAATATGTGTAAGTGCCCAGAAATCATGAGCAAAGAAGTGACAGTATACGCAGTCATATACTCTAAACCACACCTGATACACCATAAGCTTCTGCATGGTTGTTACATACCTTCTAAAGGGTTAATTAGTTAAATGACATTTTAATGTTACTCAGAAAATAATACTATGCAGAACTACACTATAAAGCGGTTTAATAAAAATCTGTTATCTATACTTACCACACTGTATTTCTCATGTGGCTCCAAAGCTGTATCATCCTTGTTAGAGTAATCACTATAACATTTTGATCTTCTTGACCTAGAAGGATATCTCCTCTCTCCACAATTAAGAAAAAAATAAAGCAAACTTAAAATTAAATTTGCAGAAGTCTATTAAGTTAGATTAGCTAAAATAGGTTACAAAATTATGATAGCAGGTCATATAATAAAAAAGTATTTCATATATGCAAATGAGATAAAATTCAGGTAGCATAAAGTGTTAGTATTATTAGCAGTATTTAAAGCTACCACTTCCATAAATAAATATGGCTAACAACATAAATATGAAACAGAAATGTAGATAGCAACAAAAAATCTGAAGAGCCAAATATATCCTTATACTTCATTCTCTCTAGAAAATGAATTTATTAAAAAAATAGGTACTTACTGCAGTTAAAAATATCAGTGCCAGGCAATGTGCAGTTCTGCAAATCAGCAGCATTCTAATGTATAGTTTTTCCTTAAGAATACAGGGTAATACTATGATTTCCATTATGAAACCAACATACCTTCAATTTGAGTAGTCTCAACAGGAAGTACAGACTCCCCAGCACTGTAAGACTTCAGGAGTTCTTTCATTTCATCATTAGATGCTTCATCCAAAGCACTTTTCCCAGAAGCATCCCTCTCAAGGGGATTTGCTCCATGCTGTAGTAGAATCCTGACTGCCTATTATATATTATTATTACTACTTGTGACAATTCTTGTTGTGCACTTAGAATACAACTGTGTTTTATCTATCATAAATCACAAGAAATAAAGGTACAAGTAAGATACTCTAAAATCCGTGACACTTGCAATCCCCATTAAATAAACAAGTTTGACTATCATAAACAGATTTTAATCTTACACTTCTAATTTTTCCATAAAAATAGACAATAAATTCACATGTCATTAAACCTACCATCTTCATAGTATTGTTATAGAAAGCAATTATAAAACCTCATTTACCTAAATAAAAAGGAACTGGTCAACTGTATTAAGACCAAAATGCACAAATTAAGGCGAGTTTTTTTCTTTAAGAATTGAATAGTGATTTATTTTATTTTTTCTTACATACGCTCATGATTTTTTCCCTAATTGCAAAACAACTTGCATGTCTGCTTAATTGTAAAATATGGAAATGAGATCCATGGCAGCAACAGAATCATGTATCCCCTAAAATTCAGATGTTATGGAAGTGTTAACAAGGTCAGAGATTGAATGGTAAAGAATTTTCATATGTATGATATCTCATCTTTAGCATTTTTTCTTCCTTCTTCCATTCAGAGTGCTGTTAAGTATGAGAAAGTATCAGAATTCCCTACAGAAGTTCAGAATCTTCTTCTTCGGTTTTTCCCCACAATACTGAATGACAGTTTACATGTTTTCAAGAACCCTACTGATAGTTCAGCATGAGACCTGTGAAATCATGCTGCTAATTTTATTTACAGAAAAGATAAATTTGATGACATACTACCTCTTTTGACAGGAATAGAAGTGGTATGTTTGAGTCAACCTGGCATTCCATTTTTATGCTCACTTCCCTGGAACTCATTGTGCCAAAATAACGTTTTACTTGTTTGTGTGCAGTTCTGGGCCCCACAGTTTGAAAAGGGTGTGAAGATCCTTGAAAGCATAAAGAGGAGGACAGCAAAGCTGGTGAAAGGGCTGGAAGGCATGAGGAGCAGCTAAAGACTCTGGGTTTGTTTCATTTGGAGAACAGAAGGCTGAAAGGCAACCTCATTGCTCTCCACCACTTCCTGGAGAGGGAGGTGCTGATCTTTTCTCCCTGGGATCCAGGACACATGGGAATGTTCAAAGTTGTGCCATAGGAGACTCCAACTGGACACTAGAAAGTATTTCTTTTCCAAGATGGTGGCTGAACACTGCAACAGGCTTCCTGGAGAGGTGGTCAACACCCCACGCCTGTCAGTGTTCAAGAGGCATTTATACAATAGCCTTAAGAGCACACTTTAACTTCTGGTCAGCCCTGAACTGGTTAGGCAGTTGGACTGGTTGTAGGTTTCTTCCAACTGCAAATCTTCTATTCTGTTCTGTACCATGGAACTGTAGTATGGTTTGGGTTGGAAGGAACCAGCTGATGAAAAAAAATGGTTGATTTTTGAACACCAGGTCCAGTGTTTTTTCTTTTTAAAAAAAAAATTTTTTTACAATGAGAATGTGAGACACAGGAAGTTGTGGATGCCCAGAGAAGTTGTGGATGTTTCATCACTCACAGTATTCAAAGGCAGGTTGGACAGGGCTTTTGACAATATCACCTAGTAAAAAATGTCCCATCCCACAGCGGGGTTGGACAAGATAGTTAAATTGAGAATGCTCTACTTCAGTATTATTTTTTAAAAGCCCAATAGGTAGGAGAGACCCATGAGGAGCTTCTGAACTTTTCTGGTTTGTCCACTAAACTGAAAAACTCAACTAATTGTACAATATCAACTGTCACTCTTGAAAAATATTTTTTTACCTAATGTTGATAGCTTTGAATACTTTTCTGCAATAAATGCAATTCTACACTAAAATTATATTCATAATTTCAACTTTCCTTAGTTAAACCAGGATTTTTCTTTGCTAACACTCTGTTGGAAATCAGGCTCAGGAACTACAGTGTTGGAAGAAAAAATGTACCTCCAAATAATTGCCAGAAACAGCATCATGTATTGGCAAAATACCATCCAGACTTCTGCTGTTAACGTTAGCACCAGCTTTCAATAATTCAATGATCACTTCAGTAAATCCCTTATTGGCTGCTTCATGAATTGCTGTCCAACCTAATAAAAGATGACACATACAGCATGCATCTGATTTGGAAAGACCCACAAAGATCAGTAATTAGTGAATATAAATTTTGCTGTGTCTGCTGTACTATAAGCAACAGACTACTCACTTTAAGGTAAGTCTCATACAAACAACCATCTTGAAATGCCAAGGTATCTTGGTTTACTGCTCAGGGTAAAAAAGACCCAGAGAACAGAACGGCTCTGTTACCCATCTCCTTTCTCAGAAGGGAAGATAAAAGGGGAACAAGAGAGTTAAAGGTTGGAAGTTAAAATTTCAACAGGTTTACTGGAACAGGGAAGGGGCTAACATGTGGGATAAGGAACAAATATATATAAAAATATATTAAATGTAAATATAAATGTAAATGTAAACGTAAATGTAAACGTAAACGTAAACATACATATATGTGTGTGTGTATATATATGTGTACATATATATGCGTGTATATATATGTGTGTATATATATGTATGTATATATATGTGTGTATATATAGGTTATATATATATATATATGTTATATATATGTGTGTATATAGGTTATATATATATATATGTTATATATGTGTGTGTGTATATATAGGTTATATATATATATATATATGTTATATATATATATATATGTATATATAGGTTGCACCCAGAGAGACTCCGTTTGAACATGAGGAAAATTTTTCACTATGAGAACAATCAGACATTGGAATGGTCTCCCAGGGGGACTGGTGGATTCCCCCACTTTGGAAAGTTTTCAAGTCTCAGCTCGACAGGGTGCTGAGACATCCCATATAAACAATAATATTATAAGGGTTGGCCCAGATAGATGATCCTTGAGGTCCCTTCCAACCTGACATTCCATGATTCCAGGATGTACAAAATCTCACTGATACGGTGTCCAAAGTCCCTTGCAGCACTGGCAAATCAGAAAAAAGGGGCCAGGGCTCTTCCCAGCAGCACCCACTGGATTCAGATCCTGTAGGGCATGTGACAAGCTGATGACAAAGGGCCAGAGACTCTCTCCAAGACCTCTGAGCACGGTGAAGCAGCATGGAAGAAGGGAGGAGGAGGAGGGGGGAGGATTCCCACCCTCCTGACTTTTATAGAGGAAGCAACTGGGAGGGAATACTGAACCCTCGCTGTTCTGCCTCCTGGATCCCTCAGGGTCCTGAACACCCACTCTCTGGGTCCTTGCATTGCTACCATAACACAAGATAAAATACTTTCTATGTAACTCATTTTACTTTAGAGAAAAATATATCAAATATTAACAAAAAAAATTGTTTCCTTTTCTAATACACTACTAAAAATAATAAAAGAAATGGAACAACAGAGTAGAAAGACTCTAAAAACTCAGAAGCATAATATTAATAGTCTGATCTCCAATCACATTTTATAATATCAAATGTGCCAGGCATCAGTAATAGAACACCATCCATTCTAGTTCCATAAAAACAGAAATGCATTATACATTTAGGTACGAAAAAGAGAAAAGTAATCTTGTAACCTGATTGCCCATATTTCCTATATGTGAATGTGCTTCACACATGTATATACTCATGTGGTTTAAGTTTTCCCTTGATCTTTCAAGGGAAAGTTTCCATACGTATGCCTAAAAACATGCTTTCCATACGTATGGAAACAGTTTCCATACATACGTCTAAAAACATGCTTTTCAGCAGAGAGGCAAGACCCAATCAATGCCTCTGCTGAGAAAAAGGGTGCTGAGACACAAAACCCTGGGACTTGTACTAGTTGAGTGACTTTCTTTTCTCCTCACAATTACATCATAAATCAAGAATCCATAGCTGTATTAAAATTACACAAATTATATTTTAAATATCTACTATAAATTGTATACATTGTATCATAAAACAAGGCCAAAGAGAGTAATTTTCAAACCTGCATTGTCCTGATCATTGACACAAACTCCAGATGATAATAGAGTTTTCACCAAAGGCAGATTTCCTCTCCCAGCAGCAATATGCAGTGCAGTCTCCCCTTTTGCATTTCTCCTAGTTTTCATCCTTCTCTCAGCTCTTGTATTACAGGTACCACGCAAAATTACATCTTTTTTTGTGGTAGGTAGGGAGGATTCTAAACACATAATTGGTGTTCATTAGGAACCACAAAAAATATTTAATTCTAAGCAAAAAACTAAGCTGCATAACATATTTCAATTAATGGAAATGTGTGCAATACTGTTGCCTTAATTATTCAGTATTCAATTATTATTTGGCTACATGTAAAGGTTAAAATGTACAGTGTAACAGCACAGGTAAAAACAGACTCTGCAAGAATTTACAGTTCAAATCTAGATTACTTAACAAGTGTACAATGGATTAGAGACCTACAAAAAAGGCAACAAGGTTGAAGTTTTCTACTGCACAGAGGTAGGGAGTATGTTACATTATCCTGTGGACTGCTTCCAAGCTACCAGGCATGTATACTAAATATATAAAGTACAGACAAAAAGGTATTAAAACTATGTAAAAGTGAAGAGTTGACCATCACTTCTTTTCCACTCCTAACTCTGTATCAGGGAAGAAATGGGCTTCTACGTAAGGTATTTTTACAGCTGTGATGTGAAAAAATTCTGTAGATTGATGACAAATCTGATAAATCTTTAAACTAGCTTGCTCAGGCACTGCTACTGCCAGGTTATGGCAGCATGGAGCTCACTGTAGGGATATTCTGTCATAAAAAAAATTCAGGTGGCCTTTTGTGCATTGGTGGTGCTTGGCCCACAGCACACTGGCAATGAGGATAGCTAAAGAGTTTCTTTTTAAAATGAGAGATTCTAGAGCACACAGGTAGGTCACATTATTGAAATACTCCTCCAATCTGAGACCTACTTTTCTGTAAAATAATGTATTGTGTTTTGTCTAAAAGCTTTTGGGTCTCAACTCCCAAAGCAATCATCTCTTCTCTGGTTCTTCCTTTTCTTCTCCTCTGATTCATTGCAGAATGTCCTAGGGACTCTTTAGAGATGTGGGAGAAAAAAAAAGCACCCACACAACAGCCCATTAAGCTAATGACCCTTAGAAATATCAGCTGCAAGTGAACAGAAATAATTGCAAAGTTTTCCAGTTAAGTAGTCACGCACAACAATTTTGTTCATGATTGTTAGGAGACATTTTCAAAAGCATAATGGGAGACTGGTATGATAATCACAAAATACTGTTTCTCCATGAAATGCATTGCCAGGTGGGTCACAAGCAGGGAAGATCACGAACTTGGCAAATAAAACATTCAGGCTGCACACATACAAAGATAAAACTGAGATTACAGTAAACAACAAACAGAATAGAGGAGGCTGCCATACCTCAACAACTTCAAGGATATCTTCCTTCAGAAAGAAATTTGAATACTTCAGCATTGATCTACAAGTAATTCTTTCCACAGATGGAAATACAAGAAAAGAAGCAAGCTGTCTGTACCCTCCTTCTGTACAAGTAAAATAAGAATACTGCAAGCCTCTTAATTGACTGAATGCAGATGAAAATGACACAATGTCATTTAGCAATAAAAGGTTTTTATTCAAGAATAGAAAAATGTAAGTAAGACCACTGGGACACAGGAACAATTAGATGAGATACAAAAGCCTGTTAATGACAAAGAGGCATGAGACAGCAAAAAATCTTGAAGCCCCTCAAATCAGAAAACATTACCCCATCTTCCACTTTCTTCTGCTGCAATCTCAATGTCATTGTCCCAGTCTCCAAAGCTATTAATGCCTTGAACTCTATGAAAGCCTATACACTTCCTCACACTGACTCTCAAACAGCAACACTCTCCTGGGATGAAGGAAGTAATTAAATTTAAGATTAATAAAATATTACCTCAATCTACTGGGGGCAAAAGTAATCTGTTGAATGCTACTCCAGAGAAGACCAAAATGTAAGACATGTACCTGGCATAAAGTTTTTTTTGTTTTTTTTTTTTTTTAATCACTGTTGTATATAAATGTAGGCAAAAAATGCAAAGGGAAAAAAAATCTAGTAATGGCACATAGACCTTATTAAAAAGATTAAGCAGGAATATAGAAGCTACAAAAAAAGGGCATCTATAGGGAAAGGAATGATTCCTGCGCTCAGTTTTTATTCTTCTACTAATTATCAGTGGATTATCACACATAACAATCACGCAATAGACTATTTTTTTTTTCAGAATGAAGCAAAAAGGGATTTCTACAACAGGAGGAACCAATTTGAAGATAGAAAAGCTATGTATTGCCACTGCTCAACACTGGAGACTAGTAACAAGACATTTTTCCTGTCAGTTTCCAAAAGAAAACATTAGCTTGCAGTCCAGAAAGTCAAGAGAGCATGTACATAGGGTGGGCTGAAAACTAGCAATCATGCTGAGATGGTAGTTATTTGAAAGGGAGTTGGAAAAATTATGAACAAAAAAGTTTGAGGAAAAGATATCAGCAGAAGAACAATGGCAAGGAAGTATTTCACAATATATTCCACACTCATGATGACAAGTTTTACTGATTCAAAAACTAATGTAACTTAGGTAAGGAATTAGAAACCAAAAGCAAACAAGAAATGAAAAAATAAGAAGTGAATGGTAGCAAATATAAAAAAGGAGCTGCAGAAAACTGCTGTGGCAAATGAAAAAATGCAAAGAAATAGTCGCAGACATCTAAAGTCCTAAGAAGCCAGTGCTTTAAAATCTATGAACACCAGAAAAAATCACTCCTAAGTTATTACATGTCAGAGAGAAATTATAAAATTCTTTAAGACAATCAGAAAAGACAAATGCTGTATTTCCTATCAAGGCAAAACTCCACAAGAAATCCCTGTCATCTAATGATATAGTTATTTTCATTTCAACACAAGTTAAGAATGTTAAACGATATGAGGATTAACATTTATGATTCAGAGGTCCAAATATTACATTTAAAGTTTTAAGAGAGCAAGGATCCCATCTGAACTACAGGTTTTGGTTTTAGTACATCTCGAGTGCCATGGTTCTCTTTGTCCAGAAAGAAACACAGTACTCAAGATAACTGCCAGCTTTAATAAAAAAGCAATTAAGTGAAAAATACTTGGGAGCTGTGACAACTAATCAGTTGGACCAGAGCTCTATTTTATTGGTAAGAATACAAGATAAATGCAAGTCTTAGATAGAAAATAAAAATACTGAACAGAAAGCTGTATGTGCAGGCAGAAAAGTGTCAAAATAAAAAAATAAAATAAAATAAAAATTAAAAAAGAAAATAAATAAAGAAAATAAAGTGTCAGAGGACACTTTATGCTCATATTGTTTCTTTACTTCAGTTAATAGCAAAGGTACCAATAAAATCAAGCCTATGCTGATTTGTGTCTGACAAGGACACAGTTTAGAAAATCTAAGTGGACATACGTGTGCCAAATGTAAGGACAGCCAGGTTTTTTTTTATTTATGACATGTAAAATATTAACTGAAGGCCAATGTAGTGTTATTTTAAACTATTATATAACATAGTTAACTAAGGATCAATTAAGTTTTATTTTAAGCTCTCGGTTATGATTCTGCATCGCCCCATCGTCATAATGATGACAGACTGATGAACATAACATGAACAAAACAGAGTACAAACATTCTGTGAAATGGAGTAGAGAAATTCCAGAAATATGAAACTCACTAGAGGATCTGCTCAACATGCTATTTGTATTTTTCCAAACTTTCCCTCATGTATTATAAAAAAGACTTTGTATGCATGTCTGGAAAAGACTTCACTGTTTTTATATAACATTATTAACTTTTCACCTGATTTCTTGGATGTCTGCTGTTCTGATGTTTGACTGAATTCTGATGGTTTAGACAAAAGCTTGGTTTTGTTGCCACTGTGATATGAGGCTGCCTTTTGGCTTGCTTCCTGATGGTCTAATCTCACTCTTTTACTTTGAAGCTCTTCTGTTTCAGTAAACTGTGAAAGCACGTTGGTCTTTGCATTTCCTTCTTCACCGTTTTTTCCAGTGCCTTCTGTTCCACTTACTCCAGCAAACACTCCTTCATCTGCTGGTTTGAAAAAAGAAGATTTCAAGTATTTATAGCATAATACTAATAAATTTCAGAAATTATAGCTGATATTAAAATGAATGTCAAAATGATCACCTAGTCTAGGTTAATAAATACCTGCGGTAACTCACTCAATTTTTGAAAACAATTTAATGTAATAAATCCTTTATCTACTATTCACTGCATGTTAGTGTACTGAGATTGCATCCAAAATAATTTGAAGATTCTTTTGTGAAAATGACTTTTATTGATTCTTATGTATTTAAAGAAACAAGCTTCTTCAGAATTTCATTCTAATTATTGTAATAATCATTGTGGTCACATTTTGGCAAATACAATAGTGACTTGGACATAAAATAGGCCCTAAAACCACTCCATAAAACAGGCACAAAACAGGCCCTTAGCAAAAAATGGCTAAGTAGCTAATCTGGCATACCAAACTGTACCAAAACACATTTTATGTGTTTTCTATTTATTTATGGCAAAAAAAATTCTCATGGGATTCACAGCTGAGTTTTTAAATAAAATTCACAGAGCACTTTAAAAAAATCATAAAATAATTATTTTCAAACAAAACATGGCACCTGTTTTCTGGGTGGTTTCTTTCTGCATAGTTTCCACAATCTGAAATGAACCAGGAGACTTCCTGGCTGCATTAACACCAGAAGACAGATCTGCTTTTGAGTTGGTCTCCTGAAGATCATCTCTCTTTTGCCTAATTGGAAGTGTGTCTCTCTCATGGAGTTGTAAAGCTACAGGCTCAATCTCTAAACTAGCAACATTTTCAGTTTCCAAGTTATATCCTTCAACACTTTCTTCTGCATTAAGCAGGATCTTCCCTCCATTCTCTGGTTGTGGAGTCTTTTGTTCAGTGGTGCTTAGTGTTACACTGGTAGAATTAAAAGGACTTCTAGAAACAGTTTCTCCATTAGTAGCTGCTTGAGCTAACAATGTTTCCGGATTTTCTTGAAGACTGTGTTCATTGCAGCGTGTTCCATCTTCTGATTTATTAGTATAAATGTTTTGCACCTCATTTACAATCCTCTGTTGTGATATGTTCATGCTGTCTGAATCAGTCATATTTGCACACACTGGCTCTGACTCATTTGTCTGTAAGGAAATCTGTTCAAACAAAGGTAAAGCGAGTTTTAAAATTCCAACCTCTCCATTAATTTTGTTGCTACCAACATTAACCAGATTTATCAAGTTTTGCGAAGAAATTATTAGTTCTGAAGGTATGCTGATACCAGTAATTAGATTTCTGCTACTCAAACTACTACTGTTACTGTGTTTGAGACTATGATGATCATTATCATAACTTCTGACTTCCTGTTTTAACTTTAAAACACAGTGTGATAGGAACTCAAAGCAAGTAAGTATTGACTGAGAAACAAGTTCTGCTAAAACAGCAACTGATGGTACTCTGCAGACACTTTTTCTCCAGAAGCCACTGATGAGGGGCAATGCAAACTGGTGATCTCCTTCCCCCACTACAGCAAAAGTTCCTGATCTTTCACCAGTTCTTCCCTTTTCTGCCGTAAATATATCTTCACTCTTAACCACTCTTAACACTGTTCAACTCACGTAGCTCAGTCTTCCTACAGCACTCACTGAGATGCAACAATTATTACTGGAAAGAGCAACAGCATGGCTCATTTCATTAGCCTCAGCATCAGGGAAATATGTTTTTGTGATTTAACTGTTCTTGGTTTGCAAGACAAATTGAACATGAAGTCTATCTAACATGAGACACTATTTCTGAACAGTTTTACTCTCAGCTGTAGCCTCTGCTGTAAGAACAGCAGATTGATTTGTCTTCTATTGAACTTTTTTTTTTTCGTCCAGTTTTCCACCCTCAGAACCCTGAAGATTTTTTTTTTATTTCACCAAATTAGTTTTTCTGCTTTGCTCATTTTATCAAAACCTCATTTCATGCTTCAGTACTATCATGTTGAACTGTGGCATCTGCATTTAATTCTATCTACAAAGCAAGTCACATATGTAATTTCATTTTCTGATAGTTTTATTATATACTAAAAGAAAACTGTGCTGTTACAAAAATTAACATTGTCTCTGCTTCTGAAGCTTTCTTAAGACAGCAGGACAAAGAAATTAAAGAAGAAATATGTGTAAAAAAGTGTAAAAATGATAAATATTACTGAAATGTTTTATACTTTTATTTTTCTATGAAAACTGAACTGGTTTGGAATTAATGCTCTGCCTTAAAATAATGAAAACGATATTGCTCTTGTGGTCATATACAAATGCTCCAATTAAATTTCTGGCAAACCTGCCTGCAGTGATTCCAGGAAACCATAAAGAAAGGGAAATTGCACACAGAATTAACTCACGGCATTCTCACAACAAAATTTCTCCAAAAGCCAAAGACTAACTAGAATTGTCCTGTTGGTTACATTATGTCTGGAGATAAATCCAGAACAAAAACTACAATTCACACAACCATTGGAATAATCAATTACACAGCCACAGTATTATGTTTGCCTAATTAAATGTTTACACCACCTTCCACTTAGAGAATACCCTTCATCAAATCAGCTAATGTTTTAAAGTATAATCTAAGACTATACACTATGAACATTTCAACAGCAGGATATTTCTAAGGACACTGTAGACTGCAGGCAGAATGGTGAGTAACATGGAGAGTTATCATAACCACATAAAACTTTAAGAAGCAAGAAAAAAGTTATCTGTGCACAGTGTTTCAGATAGGGCCAGCTATCATTCTTCAGAGAAGAGAAAACAGGAGGGGGGAAGAGTTACGCTTTTTATGCTATAAGGTCTTGTGGTATATGCAAACTATGACCCACAGTGTCTTGTCTTCACGTGAGGCACTAGCTCCCACATCTTAATGAGGTTTCATGGCATAATTGTGTAACCTCTGTGCAAGAGAGTGGCTCTATAACCCCCTCCTGTTGAAACTCAACACAACATACCACACAGAGGCAAGAGACAGCCATCCTACTGCTACAAGCCAGGCAACACCCTGCATTATCAGTCAGGTTTCTGCAAGTACAAAGAGGCACTGATGTACCATACTTGCTGTAAATTATCTCTGGACTTGCACAAACTCAGACAGAACCACTGTCCATGATAGAGACCTGATTGCCTCTATCTTGCACCTTCATGAGGCTGCAACTTACCCAAGCAGCAGCAGTAAGCATCAGCAACTGCTTGACAAAATAATTGGCATAACATTTGAGTATCACTGTTTCAGTTCCTGCTGGGCTGGAACATTCAGGTTTTAACACACATTTCAAAAATAGTTGTCTGCTACAGTTTACTGAAGACTCCTAACAAACCCTTAACAGCTGAGCATCAAATGACATCAGGATTCTTTGTAAAGATGTACCTGGTGCAGACTTGTATCCTCTGCACTTTGAGTACCATTCATATTCTTTGAATCATCTCCACCTGAAATGAAAATGAAAGAAAGAAACCAGAATTGAAAAGACACTGTTATTTTTTGCTTTGCATGTACAGCATCTTGGTCCACGATCTTGTGTGTTACAGTACTTACCACATTTAGCTACCCAGAAAAACTATCAAGGCATAAGGTGTTCTATAACGACCTAAAGCATATCAATATATTAAAAAATATATTAAAATCTTGCAGTCTGTTACTTGGTGCAGATGACACCTTGTACAAACCAGGACAGGTGAGAGTAAAGTATGTAAGGAGAGTAAAGTATGACATTATACTTCCAAAATTTGTTGAAGGTTAGTGATTTGAGCAATTTTTGAAACTGAGAGGAGCTGCTACATTTCCCTAAGTTCTAATAAGCTTTCCTGATCCCCAAAAGACCTTTCTGAAGTCAGTGATGGTGGGATAATAGCCTAGATTACATCTTTTCCTGTATAGCACATTCAGGCAAGGAAAGGAGGTCATGTCATTGCTGTAAAAATAGGCAGGAATATTGCCCAGCACCAATTCAGTGCCTTGCTGGTGCTTTGCTTTAGCTTTCCAGCTTTCTGTGCTGACAAAATGGCATAAAATGAGTATAGCAGCTAATAAGATCTGCCCTAGATATTTATATACTTACTTAATTCATGCAACTTTACATACATGCTTCTGACTGGATCCTGACAGTTTTAGTGCTAAAACAAGCCAAATGGCCCAGCTATTGAGCACTGATTAAGCCAAATCCTAGTCCAAACCATAATTTTGAACATATATTTAGCTCACTAATCTTTGTAAGGCTTGAATATCCAGATAATCTTCAGTGGCTGCATCCCTGACCTCTAGTCATGGAGCCTCACACCTCCCTAACACAGCAGTCCCTGTCAGGCTACTCTCTTACAGTAACACTATTGCTGGTTTCAGTCACATTTGAAGTCAGTAGCTCTGGCCTAGTCCTACTGCCCTGACACGAAACTTAAAAGAATCATAGAACATAGTACCAAAGAATCACAGTATTTTTGAGTTGGAAGGAACTTTTAAACATCATCCAGTCCAACCTCCCTGCAATGAGCAGACAGACACATCTTCCACTGAATCATGCTGTACAGTGCCCCATCCACCTGACCTTAAGTGTTTCCAGGGAAGGGACATCTACCACCTCTCTGGGCAACCTCTTTCAGTGCTTCAGCACCTTCATAGTAAAAAACATTCTTCCTTACATCCAGTCTGAAACTATCGCCTTTCAGTTTGAAACCATTATGCCTTGTCCAGTTGCTACAGGACCTACTAAAACATTCATCCTCATCTTTCTTACAATCCCTCTTTAAATACTGAAAGGATGCAAAAAGGTCTCCCCTTCTCTTCTCCACACTGAACAATGCCAACTCTCAGACTGTCTTCATTGGAAAGGTGTTACAACCTTCTGATTGTATTTGTGGCCTTTCTCTGGACTCCCTTCAAGAGGTCCATGTCTTTCCAATGAAACTTTTATCCCTAACGCTAACCCATACCTCAACCACCACCAAGCCCAGTCATGTCTCATGGCACATAGGGCAACAGCCATTATGCTTCACATCTTCATTTCAAATTTAAAAGTAGCTCCAGCCCAAGAAAAAGATGGACATCATTATCTTTCACACTGCCAATGTACCACAGCTGTGCTGCATAAAGTGAGCTCAGCATTACTCAGGCATCAGACAGTGAAGCCCATGGAACTACTAGCAGTAATCAATCAAATATAGTGCAAGAGATGTTCTGAACTTCTCCATTTAGTGGTGATGATATGTCAGAATAATTATCTTCTACCTGGTACTGAATCTCTTCCGGAGTTTGCTGTGTAGCTGTTAAGCAGTCTCCTCATAGACAAATTAGAAGCTTCTTCTAGTGCACACCTTCCCATCTCATTTTTTAGTAAGGGATCAGCTCCATACCAAAGTAGTAACTCTGCCATCTAGAAAAGTAAGTTTTTCAGATTGTTTATTTTTCGACAGAGTTTTCCACACTTCTTCCTTATACAGACTTCTCTCTAGTACCAGACCACATGGGCAACTAAAACCAAATCTAAGGCTTATGACAAATAATTCCTATCTATCCTAGATAATATATATGTCCTGCTTTGAGTCACGACAGAGCCCATTTTCTTTTTAGTAATTTTACCTTTCAGTGACAGGTCTTCTAAGTAACTGCAATTTCTGAAATTAACTGCATGAAGTTTCAGTGTCTGCTTCTAGGACAGGTAACACTTGATGTTTATAGTTATTGTTGGAGAATGGTATGCAGAACCAAGGTCACTGCTCAGTTCTGCTAAATTTCTTACACATGGGAAACAAAAGGGAAGAAGAGGCGTCATACCCCTGATCCTCCTGTGGTAAGGGAAGGACCAAACAGGCAACCAAAACTGACCAGATGAAGTATTCCATCTCAGAGGCATCATAGAAAGCTGAAGGATCACAAGAGTCAAGATCATTTTGTCCACAGCCAGCAACCTCAGAGGACTCCATCTGTCTTTATGCCTTTGATCCCATGCATTCCTGCATCCAGTTCCCACCTGCCACTGAGTATAGGAGTATTGTCTAGGACTTTCCTAGCGCCTGCCCTGCAGCCTCAGTGGTGACTTGAGGGTTATTGCAAGGGAGAGGCCATATTGGAAGTGTATATTTCATTACTCTCTTCTTCATCATTACTGTTTCATTAAAACTGTTTAGTCTAGTTTTCAACCTATAAGACTGTCATTGTCTTTCACTGTCCTTCATGGGAAGGGAGAGGAGTCAGTAGAGAGAATCTGTCATTCATTTAATTGCTGGCTCAGCATTAAGCCTTGACAATATCCTAATCATTCCCCCAGATGTATCATTATCCTATACTATTATTATTTTTGGCTTTATAAATTTGTTTCAGTTACTAACATGATGCTGTAAGTCAAGGCCTCTCAAAATTTAGGGTAAGACTCATCCCTCCATGGCTCTTAATAGGTGAAAAATAACTGCTGGTTTTAGGGTATGAGTCAACTTACCTATTTAGGATATCTACTCTATGAGAAAATAAATTGTGACTCTCTACTGTTACAATTGTCCATTGTAACTCCTGTGACTGCAAAGGGAAACTTTGACTGCTACTTCAGATGGACGATATTCAGCTGGTCAAATGAATCCTGCTCCAAAAGTCAGATTATTGTATCACTATCATTGTTTTGTAGCTAGACAGAGAAAACATAAACTAAGCCTGACAGATCTCTAGTGATACCACTCTGCTGCTCCTGACTGAATAGAGCACCACTGTGTAGTACCATTCCCTGAGGATATACCAGCTCACATAACTCAAACAGAGCTGTGCTGAATTATGTTGTCGTGGCCTAAATAACATAGCTAAGATCAGTGTTTTTCCAATATCACTTAAGTTGAAGATTCCTCAATACTTCTTGCAGACGTGCAGAGTCCATCATGCACAATCCTAGACGTGGTGTCTTAGGTACTCTCAGACAACTCAGAAATATTCATTGAACCCACAAGAGCCTGTGATTCACAAACTGAAAACCAAGCTTGGGGCTCTCAAGTCTCAGAGAAAATTATTAACACGAGAACCACCCTTTCTCTTTGCTCCAGGGAGGCTTTGAGACAAAAGATTAAGTCTTATCTCAGCTGTGAAATGGAAAGGGAACAAATATTCAGGGACAAAACCTACAACACCCCACGAAAAAGTAAAAATCTAAAAATCCTGGAAATAAATACATCAGTAAAAGCGCACTTTTAGAGACAGAAACATTTAAAAGGGACATGCAGAACCATTACATACATTTGGGCCACTCCAGGAAAATGAACAAACAGACTGGAAGAGGCAACCATTGTCAGACTGAAAGATGATCCACAATTCAGACAAAAGCTTATGAAACCATAGCACGTGGCAATAAAACTTGTAACTAATTCACACTGACTATTCAGTTGACTTTCTCTTTAAGACCATACAAAATATAAACCTATGTTTATATAACTCTCCATGCTATGTGTCAATACAAAAAAACATGTCTGTGCATGGCTGTGGTTCCACACCATACACTCATGTGCATGTCACAAAAAAAAGTCATTAAAATTCCAGAAGACTACTCAGATCATCCATTATTCTGCAAGGCTATTATAAAAGAAGTGAAGCCAGTAGTAATAAACAGCAGCAACCTATTCCTCAGTACTTCAGCCATTGTCACGAGCAGTTAGAAAAGCAATTACTTTCTGCTTTTTGACAAATCTTGTAAAGCTTTGAGTGGTTTGGATAGAAACAGGGTAGAGAGGACTTGAAAGCTCCTGAATTTACTCGTAATACGACCAGCCACATGTAAAAAGATTACATAAAAACAGAATCACAGAATCACCACAGTTGAAAAAGACCTCTAAGATCGCCATGTCCAACTGTCAACAGGCCCCCTGCCCCTGAATAAAAAATATATATCAATATCTGTATCAACCACTAGAACATGTCCTGAAGTGCCTCATCTACACAGCTTTTAAATACCTCCAGCAACGGTGATTCCACCACCTCCCTGGGCAGCCCTTTCCCATGACTAACTACTCTCTCAGTAAAGAAATTATTCCTAATACCTACTCTAAACCTCCCCTGGGGCAACTTCAGGCCACTTCCTCTACTTCTACCATTGTTCACTTGAGAGAAGAGGCCAGCATCCACGCCCCTACAGCCCTCTTTCAGATAGCTGCAGAGAGCAAAAGGCCTCCTCTCAGTTGCCTCTTAGCGAAACAAAACATTCCCAATTCCATCAGTCTCTCCTTATAGGAATTGTTCTCCATACCCTTCACCAGCTTTGCTGCTCTTTGAGCTCACTCCAGCACCTCATTGTTTTTCTTACAGTGAGGGGCCCAGAACTGAACACAGCACTCAAGGTGCAGCCTCACCAGAGTTGAGCACAGGGGCACCATCACTTCCCTCCTCCTCCTGGCCACACTATTCCTGGTACAAGCCAGGGTGCTGGTGGCCTTCTTGGCCACCTGGGAACAATGCTGGCTCATATTCAGCCGGGTATCAGGCAGCACCCACAAGCCCTTTTTGTGGTTTGGCAGCTTTCCAGCCACTCCTCCCCATGTCTGTAGTGTTGCCTGGGGTTATTGTGACCAAAATGCAGGATCTGGCACTTGGCCTTGTGAAACCTCATTTTATTGACCTTGGCCACTGGTCCAGCCTGTCCAGGTCCCTTTGCAGTCCCTTCCTACCCTCAAGCAGATCAACTTGGTGTCATCTGCAAACTTACTAAGGAAGCACTCAATCCTCTCATCTAGATCATTAATGAAGATACTGAACATGACCAGCCCCAAAAGTGAGCCCTGGGGAACACGACTGGTCACCAGCTGGATTTAACTCTGTTGACTAAGACTCTGTGGGCCCTGCCTTGCAGCCAGATTCTAACCCAATGAAGAGTACATGTGTCTATGCCATTATGTGACCTTGCAGACCCAACAACAACAGTTTCTATTCCTAACCCATAACTTGTGTTTAATTTAGAATATACCTCATAATGGCCTTCTTTAACTGCATCTTGCAGTGGTGTTACTTGTTTATTTCCTCTAGCATTAACATCAGCTCCTGCTTTCAAAAGGGCATTTGCTATGTCATAACAGCCTTTCAGACTTGCTATGTGTAATGCAGTCCAGCCTATGAAAAAGAAAAAAAAAACATAATCTGTATTTCAAATTTGAGTAAAATACATTATAAAAATTTATGTCAGTCTTAGATTGTCTATTTGATAAATGTTACACACAATAGCTAAACTGAAAAGGTAAAAAATGATGTATTTTACAAAATGTTTTATGAAGAAATGTTTATGAAAATGTCTCAAGGATTGAGAGATGTCATTCTTTAGTCAACATTTGCACTTAATGAAGAACTAGATGCTGCTATAACAACACTAGGTTTAGATTCGATAGTTCTGTTATGAAGGAAGAAAACAAAAATTTTACCTACATCTCATGTAAAATGTAAACACCATCTTAAGAACAAGGTAATTTTTCATGGCACTTTTTAACTAAGAAAGAAGGGACAACGTAAAGACCTGGAGTTTTTATTGACAAACAAAAATGCTTTTTAAACTGTTGCCACAACTATAAAAGAATGGTTCAAATTTCCAATGAAAAATCCTTACTAAAATTCCATATCCCTTCCAAGCTTGGTTACAAACCAAGATAAGAGATCCATGATTCACAGAAAGATTCTGTGAATTATATCCAGGAATAAGGTGTTGAGGAAAAATATAAGATCCTTTAAACTGGATATATCCTTGCCTCAGCTCTTTAAACATTCATGATGTGACATTTTTTTGTAGGGTGAGAAAAGTACGGGAAAAAGACAGAAGATCTTCCTATCCCTCAGCTTTGAAACCAGAAGACCATCATCAACTATCTCCCATTATCAGAAGGGTGTTTAGGCCTAACTCACCTACTAAATATATTCATTAAAATGTGAATTGGCTTATTAAGACCATTCTACTCCCATTAAGCAAAATTATCTTCATTTCATGGGAAAGACAAAACTCTTGAGACCCTCTTATATAGCACCCAACCCAGAATATTGTATATCTGGATAGAACTAGGTCTATCTATGGGTGTTGCATCAGGTTGTTATATTTTTTTGTGCTAATAGGCTTTGTTCCTGAGTGCTCAACTTTTTTTGAAACTCAACCTTCAGCTTCATTATCTAAAGCTGACAGTGCTTTAAGATTAATTTTTTAACAGTAGCATCTGTAAAACATTTTACTTGCATTTCACAGGGCCTATCTTATTAAGAAGCCCTTGTAACTCCATGTTGTTTTAAAAATAGTATTTTAATACAATTGAAACTTACCAGCATAATCCTGAATGTTCACTTTTCCACCAACTTTTATTATGTTCTGTACGAGTTCTACATCCTGATGGGCAACAGCTCTATGCAGTAAGGTCTCACCATAAGCATTCCTCCTATTGACAACTGAACGTGAAATGCGCAAAGGTTGTACAGAATTCTGACGAAAGGCTTCTCTTCCTGAAAAATAAAGTGCTGCTGAACAGAAAAATATCTCTCCTCTCTTATTTTGGCTTCACTTTGCATTACAGTTAAGAAATAAGCTTTGTGAAGAAAAAGTGCTCATTCGGTCTAGAAGAAATTAATATCCCAAAAACCACATAACTAGTTAAGTAACAATCCCATTCAACAAAAGATGCCACAGTGAATTCCGCAACGAAACCTCAACTGAAATTCAACACACAGAAATATGACTTTGTAAAAGTGTGTTATGTTTAGACTTTTTGCTTTTTAGTAATGTTCCCTATGATTTTAAAAAAGAAATGTTATCTCCCATTATGCACTCATTACAGTTTCTACATATAGATGAGATGTTCTGTACTTCACTATCAGTGATACCCCAGCATCCCTTCATACTGTGGAGAACACCCTGGCTACTGCTTCTTCTGAAAAACTGGAAGGGAAGGAAAAAAGGAAGGAAAGGACAAAAGGATCACCAGCAGGAAAGCACAATGCATGGCCTAGGCCATTAACTTGACCTACTAATGAAAAATCTTGGGACAGCTGGCTGTATACACTGCTTCTCTCCACAAGCTGTAACAGATGTGGCTCACTGGCCCCAGAACTCCACCTGGAGGCTGGGAACACAGATTTTAAGTATGACCTTAAAACACATAGCTCTAGAGCCTGATGTCTCTGCTGTTTTGTGCATGGTGATACACTGTGAGCTCGGACTAATTCCCAACCTTAAGTTCTTGACTCTGAGTCGATTTTTAGAACCTAATAGATAGGGGTTTACCCCAGGACTTTTTTCTTGGATGAACAAACATATGGACAGTCCCTCTTCTCTACCTGTCTGGCCTTGCAAGACCTTAATCCTTTAAGAAACTGCAGTCCCTTGTCAAAGCTGGTCTAAACTAGCCAAACACTTCAGAAAGGATTAAACAGCACAGAACAAGCCATATTTTTATGTTACACTTAGCTCAATTTAACTCATCACTTTAAGAGGACCCATTTCCCCTCACCTCTCCCTTGCCTTCCCTAGCACCTTCCTTGCATCTGACCTTGTGGAAAGTAATCAGTGCTTGCTGATCTAAATCAAAACTTTTTGGGGGACTGGTTTTTTCAGTGAATTACCTAATTAAGATGAATCAAGAATTCTTGGCTGCAAGGAGTGTTACAAAAAGGAGGTAAACTTGATAGACCGGATTAAAAAGAAGCTGTCCTGATAGGCAGCTGTGATACTACAGCTTGTTTTTTGAGTAGAAACTACTCAGTCAATTTGAAACAGATGAGCAGCTAGTCATACTGCTTGATCTCTCATTAAAACAGTCCTTCTACTGTGAATAATTAAAACCCTGCAAAAGAGAACACTTGGTAATTGGAGGTAGAATTATTCATATTTTGTCAGATGTAGACCTTGTACAGTTCACATACTTCCAAACTTTGTAAGTTTTGAAATGTAGTGAAGGCCCTATAGTCCTGTACTGAAAAACAGAAGGGACAACAACAGCACGGATTTGGAATAAAATAAACTCTTTTGTAAAGCTCAGTTCTTGGGAACGGCAGTGCCCTCAGAAAGATGATGCACAGAGAATACTAGATTACAGAAGGATATATAAACGTGTATCAAGATGTACATTTTCACTCAGCATGAAAACATTTTCCTTCTCCCTCTTCAGAATACACGCTAATTTTTTTCATATATAACACTGATTAAAACAGTACCCTGAAAAAATTCTCATTATGTTTAAAGAGTTTATGCAAGCAAGTCAACTGTTAGGTTGCTAATATGTAGATTTAAACAAGTGAGGAAAATTATCAATAATTTCAATTAATAAAATGAAAGTTTTACCAACTTTTAAAATAAATCCATGCCACAATATGTTGGAAATGTTATAAATTATATTTAATTCAGTACAGTTGCTGAAACAAAAAGATATGCCGTATGACAAACATCAGAGAACATCTTACCCTGTCTGGTTTGGATTCTCATGCTCCTTCTCTGCTCAGGTTTTGTATCCTTATCCAGTGTTGTTTCTTGGCATATGTTGGTTTCTACATTCTGCTTGTCTTTAGAAGTAGATTTCTGAACTTTACTGACAAGAGTTTTCCTTAGAATCAACAAATACATTCTCATTTTAATATAAATTGATGTTTATAGTAGAGCTAATAATGTGAATATATTTAACAGGAAGTCTATAACAGCATTCAAATATATACGCTAACTTAGGTAGGACCAAATGAAAGAGTAAATAAGGAGGAAAACTAACTTCAAGATGTTTAGATAGTCAGCAAAACCTTTCCCTTTGGATCATTTAAAGACATTCAGATGAGGAATGAATACTCTGTATGCACTGTTGTTTTTACATTAATTAAAAAAAATAATTTAAGAACATTATGCATTATTTTGTCATACTCAAAATCCTTAGCTTTGCTTCTTGTTGTAATACCACTGTGAGACATGCTCTGCTGAGTCTGCTCTAGTATGTGTTGATGACTGGAAACATCATCCCTGCACTTTTTTGGGGAGGTCTCTCTTAATGTCATTAGGGCTGTTTCTACACGTGCTGCAGCCTCTGCTGGACATGAACTTCCCTCCCCAGTTGGTATTTCACTAGAGATGGCATCCCAGTAATCTGCAATTACTTCTTTCTCTCTCTGCTGACCATCCACAGGCTGTGACAAAAAAGAAAACATTACAAGCAACTGGTAAGCATGCAGTTAAAACAAGGGCTGTAAACATGTATGAGCTCCAAGAACCTTGTCTTATATGTATGCTTACAGACAATGGAAGGGTTGCTTAAGTGAACAGGTGGAATTCTACAGATACAGGAGACAGAGACACTACCTAAGTAGTAATATGCCATACCATATGCTCCTGACAGAATTAGCTAGATGAACTAGGATACTCAGAATTACAACTTAAATAATAAATCTAGGCTGACTGACAGCAAACAAAAGTTGTTACTATCTGAAAGTTGATATTTTTGACAAATGAAATGACTTAACAGATTCTTCCCTGTTTCCTGTGGACATGAGCTCCTGTCCTAAAAAATAAAGGGATGTTTAAGATGTCTTAAGATAACCCACTTTATCTCACTCTTGCACAAGCTTAGAAATGGGCACCAAACCTTCATCTGCTTCATCTGAGATTTAGGGAACTCGCAGATGAAAAATTATTTTTAAAGATACACCATCCCTGAGCTATACAGTCACCACAGATAAGATTCACTCCACTTACCTTTAGCCTTCTACAAGAAAAGGATCTGGATGGCACTAGGCATCCTCTTTACTCCTACCACTGATGAAAAGTTACTTTCAGAGATGATGATGATTCACCTTTTCCTAAATTGTGCAAAGGGAAGCCTAAATGATTTATGTATACCACTTATCTCTGGGGAGAGAAATCCCACTCTAAAGACTTTGTCACATGGCAGTTAATTTGAGCTACCTGAGTTTACTCACTGTTTTAGTCAAGTGAGTGTTATATACTGCTGAGTATCACTCTAGCTGATGAAACCTGGGTTCTCATTAGCCTATTACACACTTCAGTAATGCTGAAAGCTCTCAGGACACACCCTCAGCACACATGCACAGAAATTCTTTCACCGTGATGTGGCAGAACTTGTTAGTCCTTTCTTGGGACACAGATGGAAATGAAAAACTCACTGATTGAGTTTTTAAATTTTCTTATTTAGAGCAGAGGCTATTGAAGAGGTCAACTGTACTCCTAATAGTGGTCCTTGCAGGTCAAGAGAAGATGCATGTTAACACAGCAGTTGAGGAAATCCAAATACTTCAGTTCATAAAACTCTCAAAGCATTTTTGATTGCACCACACCTGCTATAGAAGAAGAAAACATTCTGAAGAGTCAAAAAGCCACCTGCTTTATAAGGGACCATATATAAAAATAAACCCAGCATCCCAAGTGCATCCAAAGGACAGTATGGGTTATACCTTTTGGGTACTTATTTCACCACAACATGAATCCTCTGAAGAACTGAGTAGGAGAATAGACCAAGGTGAGTAACACATAGAGTGCAACAGTTACTAAAAAAGCAACTGGAAATTTTTCCTCATTAAATTGTCTCCCTACTTCCTGCCTTCAAGAACAGAAGATGGAGGCACACACACACAAAAAAAAGCTAAAAATCAATTACTGTCAAGAGGTCAAAGATCTCTATTCCCACAGGACCCTGCTTCACAATCTTAACTGCAATGTAGAGTAAATCTGTACATTAAGCTTCATATAGCTGTGCTACAAATTTCAGAAACCAACACTCCACAGAAGGTTTGTAAATTACTACAGTTATGAGAATTGTCCTAGAGACCTTTCAGGACCTTGAAATTAGCTACCATTGTGGCACTTCTTATTATGTACTTTTATACTAAGTTAATACTAGCAGTAAATTAAGTCACAGTCTGCAGATGCTTTATGCAATAGTGGAGAAGAAATGTGGCTGTAAAACCACCTTAAATATCTTGGTATATGTGGCTAACCATGGCTTTGCAGCTCCAGATTATTAAAAGACAACACACAGAATTTGATCCCATATTTAAAAGGGACTACTACACTCTGTAGCATAAACACACGTCTCCCATGAGTCCTTCTCTCTCCCTTACTGTAACTTAAACAGGAAGAGACTCTAGTATCACTTTCCCTTCATGTTCCTCTCTAGATTTTTCCATCTGTGTTGGTGAATCCAAATGACCTATCCCAGACCTATACAGCACAGGACACAACACTGGAAAGAACAATACAGGGTAAGAGAAGAAAACAGCACAGTGGAAGAGAAGAAAACAGGAAGAAGGATCATGTGTGGTATCAATACATAAAACTGTGCCTCAGTTTTTTAAGTTAGCCTCACATAGGCAGAATTAAACAAGCAGAAAAAGCATTTCTAAATTTAATTTTTAAAATCTCCATAGGTAATCTTTCTAGCCTACAGGAAAGACTATAATTTCTCTTTTAATACTTGCAAAATGTTCATATACTACAGCAGTGAGAACTGTGACAGCAGAAAACAGCATACTATAGTTTCAAGAAAAAACATGCTAGATGAGGTGGACACCTAGAGCTGAAATAGACTGGTGTATGACAATGTGTTACAATCAATTAATGGAACAGTGTCATGGAACAGCCTTTGTAAGACATAGGGGACTAGGAGTTTTTGAAACTCCCACATTGACTCTGGATCTCAACATCAGTCACTGCATTAACTTTAAAAGGATTTCCCATCCCAGCAAGCTCAGCCACTTTCATAAAATTGATATATCGAAACAGAAAAACAATACTGTAGTGTTAAAACAAAAACAATTTAAATTTATGAAACATGTAAATTATTGATGTGAGCTTACTCTTTACTAAGAGTTGTATCTCCAAGTAATTTGGCTAGTCTGTAAGATATTTTATGATAAACATACATTTTCAAATATTAATTAAAACTGTTTATATACTTGCTCATTTGTTGTCCTCTGCAAGTTACATCCTGTTAAGGCTTTTGTTTCATCTGCCTGAACTGCAGCAAGTTGAGGGTCATTCATATTTGTTATTTGTGTACTCTCATCATCACACCGGGGAGTACAGGGTCCTGAACACAACTTCTGTGCTTCGGTGTTAAGCTCTGTCTCATCTGGCACTACAGGAGGGACAGGTTGTTCTACAGATCCTGACAAGGCATCCAGAGCTGTCACAAGCTGTACTGGCGGGGTGTCACTGCTCTCATCTGGTGATGGATCAATGGAAAAGGCTTGACCTGGACTCTCTAACGTGTCAAACAATGGCTTTATCGTCTTAAAACTCTCCGAATCATCGAGGGATATCAGCAAATCACTGATCTCAAATTCACCAGTCTCTATGGTCTCTTCAGTGAGTGCTTCCACAAAAATCTTCCCTGGGGATGTCTGTGAAAGATCTGTGTTGTTATTAGAGGAATGATCTTTTACAGTATTATCTGTGTCAAGCATGGTCATGCATGTTCTCAGGCAACCTCCTAAATCCTGCGGAAATATATCTTGTTCCTTTGGAACCATTATCATATCCTCCAGAAGGACATCTAGATAGGGGCTTGTTTCTGGAAACAGATCTTCATTACCTAATTTCGGTGAAATCTGAACATTAAAAAATAAATTGTTTACAAAAAAGGAATGGAACAACTCTTTCTAAAAAGCACGTAATTAACACTCTGGAAGTCATCCACATATATATGTATTTTTTATTTTTTTTTAATTTTTGCATAAAACTACAAGATCTGAAGTCTTCCCTAAGAATTCATACAATTTCTTAACAAACAGTTAGACTGAAGTCTCAGTTTCAAAAGTAGAATTCTTAAGCTGTTAACCTCCCTAGCAGTGAAAATTCAGAATAAATTACTAAATGTGGTATAGAGCCAAAGGTATTATGACATTCATTGCCAATGGCCTGAGGGTGTTAACAGGCTTTAAAAGAAAGGGATTAAATATTTCTGCCACCCAGATACAATGAATGTGAACATACTAATGATAATATAAAAACCATAGTTTGTAAAACTCAATCTATGAGTTTTGATTGTGTGTTTACGTGGATGCCAAGCAGATATGGAGCATTTCTACCTCATAAACTTCAGTTCAAAAGCTTAGGAGAATGTTTGGAGGGTGCACAGTTGAGCTTTCACACTGAGTATAGAACCACAAAACTCTTAAGTGTTCTCAGAAAAGTAATAATGCTATCATTTTTCTGACCACCTTGATATGCTTTTCAAGAGATGCAACCACTTTTATATCAATTAATAGCTTTTTCATTGTTTCCCTATCCCTTTTTCAAATTCCTCTGCAGGATAAAACCAGATGCCTTAGCAGATCTAACACACAGCTTTTTCTATATAATGTTTGAATGTAATAGTGGTGTTGCTTAATAACACTGGATCTTAAGATCATAGAATCATAGAATCACAGGACTACTCAGGCTGGAAAAGACTTTCAAGATCATTAAGTCCAACTTTGGCCTAGCCCTATTACCGTACTTCTGATACCACCACTAAACCACGTTCCCAAGCACCACACACAGAGGACATTTAAACACATTCAGGGATGGAGGCTCAACCACCTCTCTGGGGGGGAGCCTGTTCCAGTGGTTAACAACCACTGCTGTAAAGAGGTTTTTCCTGATATCCAACCTAAATCCTCCCTGACACAAGTTGAAGCCATTTCCCCTTGTCCTGTCATCTGTCACCACTGAGAAGAGACCAACCCCAATCTCACTACAACCTCCTTTCAGGTATTTGTAGAGTGATAAGGTCTCCCCTCAGCTTCCTTTCCCCCAGACTAAGCAGCCTAATTTCTTTCAAAACATTTTTAGACTCTTGCTGCCAGCAAGTGGCAATGCTGGGCAGTGCAAGAATCCTTTTACCACTTGTAACATAATTTTGCTGAAGCCCTGACACAATAAAACAGGGTAGAAATCTGGCAGCATTTAGTCATGTCCAGTTTGTAAGCCACTAAAAATCCCTGATTCCTTTTTGAAAATTATTCACCAGTGCTCAGCTTCCTTTCTTGTACCTGTGCAGCTAATTTTTCCTTTTTAAGTACTGACTATACTTACCTTGCTATATTGAATTAGTTTCTTTTTAGACTACTTCTTTCATTTACACAGACTTCAAACAACAAGGGAAAAATCCTAATTGCGTGTTTTTCTGTACTTGAAGAACTGTGGTATAAACACTGTGTATGTATATCACAAACTTCCTAAGAAAAGCCATGGTGCATTTTTGAAGAGCAGGTGAAGCTTAGATTTATATTAATGGAGAAGGATCAGGTAGGCATAAATGACTAATTTTACTAGATCCTAAAAACCCGAATGCCAACTGAAATCCAACACTTAAATGTGACTGATGTTCACAAAGCACACATGCAACCATAGGTCTCTAAATTTCTTTAGCTCTCATTCCTACTGGAAAAATCCAGTGGGACCTTACAAGTAATTAAAATCTGCTGAGAATAAAAAAGGCTAAAGCTCTCCCTCCCCAAAAACCCTATTCTTATCTGCCACTTATCCATAAAAGACACTTGAAGCCCAGTGCCTAAGATCTCTTCACCTTTAATTGTCTGTTCAAGAGAAACAGAGAAGCTGCTGAACAAGCGCTAAGTCAGCTGAGAACTGAACCAAAGCAGGGAGTTTTCTCACTCCTGTGAACCACAGTTTGGTAAAAATGGTCTAAATACACTTAAGACTCATTCAAAGGAAGAGCAAGAGTGTCCCATCTCTCCCCTCAACTCAGCATCTGAGAAGTAAAATATCATCACTGTAGTAAATGCAGGTTTGAATCCATCCTCGATCAGAAGAGCTATGTAAAAATGCCAAAGAGAAAAAGGTGTCTCTGGCATAAGGCTGTTAATTCCTCTTAGGGGTTGAACGCCAACCATTTGCATGGCACCTGCCATTTCCTTCCTCTGAGCATGAGCATGCTACTTCTAAAGCCTTGATTTAAATTCCACTATCAATTATTCCCAGTAAAAATAAAAATCCAAATGCTCCTTAATCCAGACATAAGTCCTGCTGTACTTCTAGTGTCAGCCCAAAATCCTGTCTCTGAGTATGGCCACAGTCAATGCCAGCATCTGCTTACTGACAACATCACACAAGAAAAAGTAGATGGACAGGAAGTTAATCAGAGGTCTGATTTAAAATAAATAAATAAATAAATAACCCCCCCAAAATTACTTGACCATGTATAGAAAAACTGTGTGTTAATAAATGCACTGCAACCAAGACCTCTGCATGAGCCAGACTCAGCCAAGCCTTAGATGTTGACCCCTCTCTGTGCACTAGAAAAGGAAGCTTAAACATGGACTGTCTGCTCCGGGACATGCCAATGCATTGACATCAGCCTAGTGAATCCTGACATGGAAGGATTTTTTCCCATGTGTTTGAGCACAGTTAAAGAGTCAACAAGAAACTGGTGACTATTTGGTGTCACAGACTGTGATTTGCACAAGATAAAACTGGACTAACACTAAAGCAAAATAGTAAGGGTGAAATGAAAATGTTAAGTGTACCCTGCATCTACTAGCTCTGAGTCACACAAAAGCAGAGAAGTTCAGCCCTTCTATATATACATAGAATAACCATGAAAGAGTTATGGCTTCAGAAGGCCACAATTACCAGATTTCATGAGAATGATGGGGATCACTGCTGGGGACATAAGGGATGCACAGAGAATCAGAACAGTAGAAGCTGTAAGGCCTCTTGAGATCACCTAGTCCAACCTTGCTGCTCAAGCAGGCTGCCCAGGACTATGTCCAGTCACATCTGAGTATCACCACAAGCACTGAATGCACAACCTCTCTGGGCAACCCTCTTCACATGTCTGACCACCTGCACAGTTCAGATGGGATTTCTTGTATTTTAATTTGTCTCCACTGTCTCTTGACCTATCAGTGGGCATTACTTAGCTGCTTCATCTTCACTCCTCTCTGTCAGGTGTTCATAAACACTGTGAAGATCCCTCCAAGATCTTCTTCCAAGATCCTTCCTCTTCTTCAGGTTTCTCAGCCTGTTCTCATTTGAAATCACAAAATAAATTAAAGAAAGAAAGAAAGAATAGTTTGGGCTGGGAGGAAACTTTACAAGTCATCTAGTCCAACCCACCTGCCATGAGGTACAACTTCAACTATATCCTGTTGTTCGGAGGCCTTTTCAACCCTGGCCTTGAATGCTTCCAACATTCTGACATTCCTCTTTGGGCAACCTGTTCTGGTGTTTCACCATTCTCACAATAAAGAAAAATCTGCCTTAGATATACTCTGAATCTACCCTCTTTTAGTTTAAAACCATTACCTCTTGTCCTGTTGCTACAGGACCTACTAAAATCTGTCCCCATTTTTGTTATAAGCCTCCTTTAATATTTAAAGGCTGCAATGAGGTCTCCCTGGAGCCTTCTCCAGCCTGAACAATCCCAACTCAGCCTGTCTTCACAAGAAAGGTGTCAGAACCTTCTGATCACCCTTGTGGCCCTCCTCTGGACTCATTCCAACAGGTCCATGCCCTTCTTGTGTTGAGGGTCCCAAAGCTGACACAATACTCCAGGTGTGGTCTCATCAGAGTGGACTAGAAGAGCAGAATCATCTCCCTTAACCTGCTGATGACACTTTTTAATGCAAACCAAGCCAGAGCTGGCTGAGCTGTAAGCACACACAGCCAGCTCATTTCCAGCCTTTCATCTCCACCAGGAGTCCGAAATCCTTCTCCTCAAGGCTGCTCTCAACCCTTGCTCCCACAGCCTGTATTTATACAAGGTATTGTCCCAACTCAGGTACAAGATGTGCACTTGGCCTTGTTGAGTCCCATGAGATTAACATATTCCCACTTCTACAGCTGGCCCAGGTTCCTCTTGATGGCATCCTTTCCCTCAGGCAGTCAGTGTGGTGTCACCTGCAGTCTTCCTGGGGGTGCATTTGATCCCACCATGTCACTAATGAAGATATTCTACAGTACTGGTTCAAGTACAGACCCCTGAAGGACACTACTTGTCACCAATCTCCATTTGCACATTAAGGTGTTGACAACTACCCTCAGGATCACAGACTCACAGAATCATCTGCGTTGGAAATGGACCTCTGAGACCATCAAGTCCAACCCTTAATCCACTGCCACTGTGTTTACCAGACCATGGCATTGAGTGCCACGTCAGTCTCTTTTTAAAAACGTCCAGGTATGGAGAATCCACCACCTCCCTGGGCAGCCCATCCCAATGCCTGATCACCCACTTTGTAAAGAATCTTTTCGGAATGCAACCAACCAACCAATTTTTCATCCTCCAAACAGTCCAGCCATCATATCCATATCTCTCCAATTTGATAAAAGGATATTGTGGGTGATCATGTCAAAGGCCTTACATAACCAGATACACCAGTTCTTTCATCTTCTTTGTGTCCCTGTACTGGACTCGCTCCTATGTGTCTGTATCTTCCTTGTACTGAGAATCCAGAACTGGACACAGTAATCCAGAGGTGGCCTTACTAGTTCTGAGTAGAGGATCACCTCCCTTTGTGACTTCTTGTCAACACTATTCCTAATGTAGCCCAGGATATTCTTTTCCTTCTTTGCCACCAGGGTATATTGCTGGCTCAAGGCTCACTGCCCATCTCAATCCCTGGTCCTTCTCTCTAGAGCTACTTTCGAGCCAACTGGTCCCCAGCATGTACTGGTGACTAAGATGACCCCTCCCCAGATGCTCAACTTTGCATCCCCCCTTGCTGAACTTCATCAGATTCCTCTCTGTACCATTCTCAACATATTCAGGTCCCTCTGAATGGCAACAAAACTCTATTGGTGTACCACTGACTACTGCCAGTATCATCTCTGAACGTGCTGAGGGTGCATTCTGTTCCATTTGCCAGGCTATTAATGAGTATGTGCAACATTACTGACCCCACAATTGACAGACTAACCACAAGAGAAATCAGATCTGCTACATCATAAAAATCAAGAAAATTGAGCAAGTCTCATTTTATGGTATAAAGACTTATGGGTTTTTTTTCCCCACCACCTGGCTCCCTCAAAAAAAAAAAAAAAAAAAAAAAAAAATTTAGAGAGAATCTTTTCTTTTTATTTATAGGCTCAAATCTATGGCACTAGATGGAACAGTCATAATGCTGTGATCACTGCAGTAAGAAGGTTATCTCAGCAGACAGTTACACAGAATATTGCTGCAAATTGCTCCACGCTGGAACATCAGACTAGAAATACTGGTATCTTTCTGTAAATTAATGTGATGTTTCCTAAGAAGCTGAAAATGGCAGGAAGCACTACATGGACCCAGTAAGATTCTTGTGTTCCTCCAGCTCCCATGCAGTTGATATCACTAATGCTGAAGAAATCCTCAAAACTGTCCTCAACATTGCAGTAAGTGTTTGTAAAAGCAGTTACTTCAATAGAGCAAATTCCAATGACAGTTTCTTTGTCCAGCCCACACAGACCTGAAAGCAATGAACTGGCCAGGGATGAACTGAGGCTAGAAATAAAAAATTACAATATTGGCATTATGCCTCAGAAAGCAGACAAACAGAGGAGTTAACAATGTAGAGGTATCAGAGAAGATCCAAGTAACATGACAGCTGCAGACAATAGCACACAGACAGATGAATCAGGGGCAAGCGTCAAGAACTCCTTCATGAAATGCTGTCAGTGTTTCCTCTGCTAAATGGAAAGAAATCTAATCAAGCCCTTCACTGCTGCTTGGACTTCAATGACTGCAAACCAAGAATGGAGGAAGTGCTGGAAGGAAAAAGTGGAGAAGGCAAACGGAGAATGATAGAATCATAGAATCGGCTGGGTTGGAAGGGACCTCAGAGATCATCAAGTCCAACCCTTGATCCACTACCGCTGCAGTTACCAGACCATGGCACTGAGTGCCACATCCAGTCTCTTTTTAAATATCTCCAGGGATGGAGAATCCACCACTTCCCGGGGCAGCCCATTCCAATGCTTGATCACTCTCTCAGTAAAGAAATTCTTTCTAATGTCCAACCTAAACCTCCCTTGGCACAACTTAAGACCGTGCCCTCTTGTCTTGCTGAGAGTTGCCTGGGAAAAGAGACCAACCCCCCCCGGCTACCCCCTCCTTTCAGGGAGTTGGTAGAGAGTGATGAGGTCTCCTCTGAGCCTCCTCTTCTCCAGGCTGAACAGCCCCAGCTCCCTCAGCCTCACCTCATAGGACTTGTGCTGGATCCCTTCACCAGCCCAGTTGCCCTCCAGCACCTCAATCTCCTTCCTGAACTGAGGGGCCCAGAACGGACACAGCACTCGAGGTGTGGCCTCACCAGCGCTGAGTACAGGGAACCCCTGACCATCAGATATTTATGTCAGTGGTTAGAAAATCTTCATCTCTTGCTCAAGATATTTCTGGGCTGTATGGTTCACATGTATATATTGTTGAATTTTTTCTGCCGTGTTTTATGGAAGCTGTCAGGAAACTCCTCCCCTCCAAGGTTTTTTCTTTTATGTGCAACAGCAGTGCTTCCAAGCAGAAAGCAGACAATTACTAAAATAGTTACACTCATAACACTGAAACTGCATTAAGCCTATCTAGATTAGTGTTGACACAGTACCCATCCTACCACCTGCCTTCAGCAGTGCATTTCCACATCTCTTCATGTGCTGCACTGGCACTTACCTCATCTGGGGAGCTGAACTGAAAAGATAACTTGGCTGAAAAGTAACCCAACTTAAAAAAAACTGACAAGAATCTGACAGTGGTTTCTCAAAATTTGCTTCATGTCGTAGTCAAATAAGCACCAGAGCTGGCCCAAGGGAAGCAGCAGAAATGCACAGCAAAGAAAAAAGGCAATAAAGGCAATACCTTGCAACAACCAAGTAGATTGGCTCCTACAGAAGTGGAATCATCCCTGATTCAGTAATACTGAAAAAGGAAGTGACAAATGGGGGAAAGGTAGCTCCAAAGCCATTCTCTCACTTTTACACCACCAGAGCTGAAACCTGTTGCTGATGAGCATCTCTGGAATAATCAAACTATGTATCAAAGAGACTGGTGCTAATTATTTTTGCTTACAAGTAAGCCATTATTCCCAAATAGAAGAACACGTAACAGATGCTCAATTCCTCTTCAAAGACCCTCCTAATGCCTCTCCCATAATTCTCAATTGCTGAAAACATGTTTTAATCTACAAGTCTCTATTACTTCAGCTTAAGTTAAAAGCCTTTACAGATTCTGTGTCATGGTGATGTCTTTCCTATATGTACTGGTTTGAGACAGGATAGAACCAATTTTCTTTCTCATAAGAAAAGAAAGAAAATATCTGGCCAGAGATGCAGGTATTAACAGGGCAACTGGCCCAGTGTTAAACCATGTTACCATGTCACTGTTACTGCTGAACTTCTTCCCTTCTTCTCGTGCCCTGCAAGCTTAATAACTGCAGTTACTTCCCAAAAAGCAGAAAATAAAGTTAGCTCTTAATTTTTTTCCAACTAATGAGATAAGTGTCAGCTTCAATAGATTTCTGCCTGCTTTTTAAAGTAAAAGAACCAGGCATTTTTCAGTAAAATCTTCCATAATGCTGATTAAATTATATTTCTTATATATTCTGCTGTATAAATATACTAACCTTTTCTTCTTCATCTTTCTGAAATCCATTCAATTTGACATCTAAATTTAGGAGAGTAAACAAATATTTCAGTTGTACTATCACTGAATACCAGTTCTGAAAGTTCTCAACATCTCTGATAAAATGGCCTCACTTCCTCATTAAGGCTTAAGTTTCAAATTCTAAAAATTACTGTTGTTGTGTTGCTTAAGTGGAACTGACAATCAGGTTTGTAGTTTAGCTCTGTTAGTCACTAAACTATATTCCAGGGTTACTTTGTCATATCCCTTCACTGTGGTTTAGAAGATTGTGTTTCCAAAGACTATCAGAAGGTGGAATTGCCGTGCATTGCACAGGAGGAGACCTATCTTCTGCTCTCTGTAATTACAATGCAATTAGACAATCCAGTTTAAACAATCCATTAATCTACTTCCTCTGAAAAGGGCTGGTCCCAAGCCTCCTACTTCCATCACTGTGTTTTGACATTCATGTGACTTCCTGGGAATTTCCTGATGAGAAACAAAGTGAATGGTTTTCTATCAGATTAGCAAAAATCAGCTCAAGCAGGGAGACAGCAAAACAGACAGTCCTGCACCGCTGGGGGCACAGAGGCACAGAAATTCAGCTAAGGTACCAGCAGGTGACAGAAGGATCTGGGAAATGACCAGTAGCATTTTTTTCTCCTTTCTTACATATGTCTTTGGTTCCTCGATATGTTACCAGGAAGCATGTAGGAACCCTCAGTTACTGTTAGATCCATAAGGCACTGCAGTACCATGTGGCCTGTAACTTTTGTCAGAAAATTCCACAGCAAGGAAATAATTTGAAGCTGGAAATCAAACACCAGCTTGCAAAAACACTTATTTCTTCAAACAATCCAGAGTAACTGCAAAAACCTAACCTGTAGTACAAACCATGGAAACTAAACAACTGTTTTAAAGGCCACACATAGTCCTATTCTAAATAAATCTACATGGATATTCACCTTGAGCTTCTCAATTAAATTTTGCACGACTACAGCAAATTTCAGTTTTGTACAAAACACAACTTACCTAGAGAATTATCCTGCTGTTCCACTACTGAAGCATTTGCTGAAAAATCGGGCTTAGAAGTATTTTCAGTAAGTGAGGAACAGGTCATCCAACCACTAGAATGAAATAATGCAATAAAAATTTCTTATTTGAAACAATTTTAATCTGCTCATCTTAAGAAAATTTCTATCATACTTTGGGTTTATTTTTGCAGTGTTGTACTTAAAATTATTTGTGGAAACAACTGCAATTATTTTAGAGGCTTACTTTTCTTTGCAAATGCATGCAGTTACTAAGACTTCCAGATTTCCTAAGTGGAGCTAGTTATGTCTGTATTTTCATTTTCGAAGTGAAAAAATGGCCCTTCCCATTTTTTATTACTTCTTCCTGTATTTCTACTATAGTTCCATCTTCTACTGAAAGTGTTCTGCAGTTTCTAAGAATAAAAGGTCTAATGTTATTTACTACATATTTTTTTTTGTCTAATAGTTTTTCCTGAGTAGTTTATGTCATTCTTGTTGCTTATGCCCTTATACCAGTAAAGGCAGTATCGTAAATAAAATTAAATACAGGTACAGTTTTACACATACTGGACACAGAATCACCTCTGATATATGTACAGATCTTGCACTAAGCAAGCCAGAACACTGCACTACAACTGAACACTGAGAATGTAACAACACACAAACGGAAGTGTAACAGATTTGTTTAATTGCAATATGCCTAACTGGCACTGCTGTGTAACATATTATACTCACTGCAGTAGAGACTGAGACGGGTCCAATGCATCCGCCTCTTGAAGTATCTGAATGAAAAAATGTAATTTAACAAGTTAATAAACAAAATACTTCATTATTTATTTTCTCAACTTCACAACATGCCTATCCTCTTTCTGTAATTGAGTTGGGAAGCTGAATTTTTAGCTCATATCTTTACATATATAAGTAGTAAGTTACAAAAGCCGTTCCATTGAAATACTTTATTTCTGCAATTTGGCAAAAATGTTAAAATATGCATCAAGACTACGAAAGGCAATGATTACCTGGAAGGAAAACATACTATGCAACTAATGTATGATTGCTTTAAACTTCAAATGGCTTATACAGCAAAAGACCAAAAGACAAGGTATTTTCATTTCATTTCATAAAACTCTCAGTTTTAATCTTTTTTTTGTAATAATTCTCCCTTTTTGATTAAACAGGACAGGACGCTGGTCCAAAGACTGGATTTAGTACACCACTCTCAAGATCCCTGGAAAAGGCAGAAGCAAGGAACTTAGCTGACAAGACCTACACATCATCAAGCTCTAGATGGCAGGGCTGACAAGGGGTGGACTTGATGATCTCTGAGGTCCCTTCCAACCCAGCCAATTCTATGATTCTATGACACATACAGACACAGGGAAGTGCATGTGCATAAGGAGAGAGCTAATATCAGAGCAGAAGCCAAATTCCAAGTCCTCAGTAAAAGGAGCTCGGATCCACCCTTTGTGCTTCTGACTGTACACAGGGGATAGATTTCCTCTACTATGGGAAAAAAAGAGCCTTTATGAAAAGTCTAAGACAACCCAGAATGATTAAGATTGATAAGTGAACTGCAGAATATTTCTCTCCCAGGTGAGCTTAAAATTGGGTAATATTAGAGAACTACCAGCACACTGGCTGGAAATTAAAACAAATAATTGACATACTGCAGAGAACGTTCATGACATTAAGAACACTCTAGGAAAGAGCACCTTAATGTAAACACCAAGTGGTGACTTTTTTAGCTTGCACAAGATATTGGCAACACAGTATGAACAATTACCTTAGCAAAAGGTGGAGATTGCCCAACAGGAAGGACTACTGAAAGGCTCTCCAGAAGAGACCAGGTTCTTTAGAACAGTTTGTGCAACAATTATTGACTCATGCAGTTCCAAAATATGACAATGGGGTAGATGGCAGAAAGTTATTGACTTTGCTAAATACACTCTTTGTACAAATCAGCCTGTGTATTTACACAGAACATTATTCAGAGACCAAGCAAGGTCAGGAAGATAGCAGACCAACAACTAAATATCTCTGACTTGCTCAGACATTAAAGCTCAATAAACTACCATTATATCTCAGAAGAAGGAGGAGCCATTATGTCTGCTAAAAAATTAGGTTCTAAGTAAAATCAGTGTATTGCTGATTTGTTGAGAGATGTTCTCAGTTCATAAAAGTAACACAAATACTATTTGTGACCACTGTCTGCAAGTACCAGGAAGGGCCTTTTGTCCATCTCTTTTGCTTTTGGTAAGGAAATTGATGCATATTTCAATTAATTTTTCTCATTTGTGCACCTACTTACACAATCAGCTGAGAGGACACTGTATTTGTTCCAAAAAAAGCATTATGCTCAGAAGCTGTAAATACTACCTGACAACTTTAGCTGCACTTCACCCAACTGGGCACGAAAAAAACCACAAAGCCAAAACACTGTAAATGGTGAAAGCACAAACTTAAAACCATGATGCCTGCCTGAACAAACCGTGAAACAGGGTGTTAATAGAAAACAAAAAACCTGTTCTGTTAGTTGGAAATAAACTATTTGCTAAGAAGTACTAGGTTTCTTGGCTTTTCTGACTTTTGTTTTGCAGACAGGGAAGTTGTTCTAGTCTCCCTTATTAGGATTGCAGACTGGCTACTCTGGTGAAAGCCATGAAGCTGCCAAATGCAGCAGCAAGGCAGACCAGCTCCCAGAGAGGAAATGGGCACTTCCCATATTCCCTCTGTCCTTAGGGAACTGTGCTAATCTTCACTTAGGACCACCCTGGGACATGAAGTTATGGAGAAAAGCATTTGAAAAAAGAGCATTTTTAAAATTTTGTTCATCATTTCCCCCATTACCAGTTGAGACAAATTTATTTGCAGTTCTGTAATGCTCTGTGAAAACATACACTTCAGTAGAAGGAATGCCTTTTTTCAATGTAGTTTCTGTCATTTAGGAAGCAGTGCAGGTCTTTTTAAAAAAATGCTTATACTCAAACAAGGATACCTAAATATTTGGACTGGTGAATCCACAGCACTAACAACACTGCTGACAGTCAAAGGTTTTTACAAAACCTCAGATAAAGAGTAGAAACCTGTTTGCTTCTAATTGTTTTGTGAGCATGTCATATGCAGGTGGAATGCTGATTGCTCAGTGGAACAGAAGTTTATGGGCTAGCTACCAACTGTGATAAATATATTAAGAAGTACCCTAATTAGTAGATTGGTCATGCAGAATTATCCTTAGAGTAAAGAAATTACTCCATCATCATACAAGCAGACGTTTTGCTCTTCATTTCCAATTATTATCTTTCTTTTTAAAACACAATTGTCCAATCATTGGACCACAGCTAATCTCATAATGAGTAACCAAGGGTGTATTCTGACATGGTTAACCCAGATGGTTATGGGCTTGTTCCTCAAATGTGAAAGGTTATACCCTCATGAAACACCAAGGAGGAGACTTCGATACATTCCTGGACAGAATTTGCAATACGTGTGGCAATATCTTGCCTTAACATTTTTTTCAGCTGCAAGCCACCAGACTCTTATTCACATAAGCAATTAGTTGAGTTTATTAATAATCATTATGTAGCAGATGTATCGTTTCTATATCTACTGGATTTACCTGATTTTCATCCCTAGCATAAGTGTGGTCATAAAATTTCTGAACAAAACAGATTTCTGGAGACAGAGTTCCTAGGGAAAAAAATTGAAGAAGAAAAATACAGTGGAATAAAATATACAGGATGCAAGTCCAATGGCTTATAAAAAAAAACTAAGGAGGCACTAGTGAAACTATTATGTAACTTCTAACACGTTCACAGAACCTGCTTTAAAGGAGTTATTAGAAAAGATTTTAGGGCCCTGTATGAGTGGGCATGCAATTATGTTTAAAGTAATTTAACAATACACTTAATGCAATTAAATATTCCTACATACTATCCAGGTAAAAAGATACCCCTATGTGTAGTTCAAACACTCCCCAAACACACAGGAAAAATAGAGAAATCAAAAGGAAACACTAAGAAAGGGCTGGACATTTTTCTAAAATATGAACTAAAACTATGGATATAATAAGAGAACACATACAGTTCTTAAGAATTAATTGCAACGCAACAGATAAAATGGAGTCTGGCAACATCCACAGCCAACACTTCACAAAAAAAACCAACACACACAGACTGGAAAAGGAATCTGTCCTACCTTCATTAATTCTTGTCTCAGTTGTTAAAGGCACGTCCTTATAAGGAAAATACAACCTTGGCAGAATAAAAAATAAAATAATTAATAAAAGGCCATTAAGTAGCTGTATGCTTTGTGTTTTGGCATGATAGAACAGCCAGCTGAGGTCACCCATCTGAGCCTCTGCCACCAGGACACTTGCTTACCACACACTGGGCGAGCACGGCGCTAATGCCTACGCCAAGTATTCCCAAACTGTGAGGATATATACCTGGTGCTCTGCCTGGAAACCTCAGGCAGGCAGGTGCATGGCCACTTTCCATGCTCCCAAGCAACTCAGGGCCACAAAGCTCCCACTGGGAAGTGCTGCTGCTTGGCAATTCTTTGCCATGTCTTAAAAAAATGCATGAGATTACGTCATGAAAATTTTATGTTAAAGCTGTGGAGAAATAACATCAGCAACAACCATATTTAGTAGTGTTTTCTTTATTTTCTCAGTTGTGTTCTGGTGCATCTCTCTTCCACTAACTAAAGTGTTATTCAGGAGGGCCAGGAGGCACCAATTCGAAGGCCCACAAGGTGTGTCTAAAATCAACGGGGCATTTGCGGAGCCGAGAACTACTGAGCCTAAGCCGTACGCATAGTTAGTCAAAACAGAGAGGGGGGCAGGGGGGAATAGTAAAAAATACATATTTGTAAAATAATCGAGAAGAGCTAGCTGTGCGGCACTCCGGGATGTCAGAAGGAGGAACTGGCTTCTGTGTGGGGCAGCCGCTTCCCAGCAGTCAGCCCCAGGGCTGCGGATGCCGCTGGCAGCGGCCCGCCTCTCCTCAGGAGGCCCCGGAGCGGTGCCCTCA